>NC_133415.1:116542500-116842500 GCF_049350105.2 Macaca mulatta
CCGCTCCTGCCTTGTCCGGGCCCTCAGGCCAGGGGGGACCCACTCCTGGCAGCCCCAGCTGCACGCAGATGAAGAGCTCTGGACACACGTAGCTTCCTGAACAGCTTCTCCAGGGACAGACAAACGGGGACCCTGCAGGTTGCCGGCGGGGGTGTCCCTGCGAGCCCATGATGGGGGATGCGGCCCTGGCCCCCTTCTTGGCCCCGTCCTGCCCTGCGATGCCCGTCCCCTCCCATGTGAGGTTGCTCCTGGCTCTGTGCCTGTGGCAGCACCTGCTTTCCCTGAGGCAGAGGGGCTTGTGCGGTTTGTGGAGGGCAAGCCCCATTTTTGGGTGCTCTGGGCACACACTTGCCTCTCCTGGACCTCGGTGCATTTTTTAGAAGCAGACCCACAAGTCCCTGACTGGGAGGCCATCAGTCCTTGGGGAAACCGAGGCACAGGTGGCTGTGTGGAGCCGTGTGAGGCTGCCTCTGTGCTGCCCACACTGAACCTCCTGGCCACACGAGGTCATGGCAGGGTTAGGTGGGGCTGCCCAGCTCTGTGACAACTTCGTGAGTGTCCGCCTGGGGTGGGGGGTGCTTGAGCTGGGGGAGGCCGCAGAAGAACCCTGGAATGTACGACCGGCCTGTGCATGCAGTGCGGTGCTCTGTGCATGCTACTGGGCGTGGAGCTGCAGGCCCCAGGACGACCAGGCACTGCCTTCTTCATAGACGTGGCTCTGAGCGGGGGCGAGACCTGGGCAGGGACCAGGTGGGGTGGGCACAGCAGGTGGTAGGGCCCAGGCTCAGCCCTACCTCCACCGTGGCCTTCTCTGCGGCCAGTGATGCCACAGCCAGTGTCTTCTCTGTGTGGCAGCTGGGGCTGGAAAGACGGCACTGCTATGTCTCCCAGCTCCTCCCCAAAAGCACGGTGGGCATCCCAGGGCCAGACCCCTCTCTCTGTGGCTCCTGCCTGCCAAGGGCTGCTTTGCCGTCCCACCTGGAGCGTGGTTGGCTCTTCAAGCAGGAGGCCGTGCACCTGCCAGGCGGACCTGCTTCCATGTCCTGATGGGTCACTCAAAGCACCTCCAGCACATGGCCATCGAGGCAGCCCTGCAGCCCAGGGCCTGGAGGGCAGGTGTGAGCTGGCCCGGGCCTGCCCCTCCCTGGAATGTGGCTTCCCAGGCTCCAGTATGGAGAAGTGTCCACACTCTGGAACCAAATCCTGTTCACCCCATTGGTTTGGAATTTCCTTTGGCTGCTGCTCTAAGTAGCCACTGGGAGATGACTCAGCTCCTCCCAACCCTGGGGACTGCACACCGTGTTCACCCTCGGCTGCTCCTGAGTCCCTGCAGGTGTGGGCACTGCTCATAGGGCTGCTGCTGGGCTGGACTTGCAGCCCTGAGGCACAGGTGACCCTGGGGACAGAGTGGGGCTAGAGTGGGGCTAGTGGCCCCAGGAAGAGGATGTGGGATGCACGGTTCAGTTGGAGGCAAGTCCGGGCAGGGCCAGGCTGTGTGCTGGGGAGGTAGAGCTTAGCTGGAGGCAAACTCTGGGCAGTGCTGGCCCGTGCTGGGGAGCCAGTCACCGCTGGGCCCCTGTGAGACTAGTGGGTCCCCTTCCTTCTCTGCCTGAGCTGCCCTGGGGCTGAAGCACGGGGCGGTTTGTAGTGGTGTTTTTTTGAGACAGGGTCTCGCTCTGTCACCCCAGCGGGAGTGCAGGGCCTTGTCACCAGCTCACTGCAGCCTCAGCCTCCTGGGCCCAGGCCATCCTCTTGCCTCAGCCACCTGAGTAGCTGGGAACACAGGCGTACACCACCACGCCCGGCTAATTTTAAAAGCTTTTTTGTGGAGATGGGGTCTTGGCGTGCACCACCACGCTCGGCTAATTTTTTAAATTTTTATGTGGAGATGGGTCTTGCCATGTTGCCCAGGCTGGTCTCAAAGTCCTGGGCTCCGGCAGTCTGCCCACCTTGGCCTCCCACAGTGCTGGGATTACAGGTAAGAGCTTCCAGGCCTGCCCATCAGAGGGCTGGCTTTTTGAGGGAAGCTATTTCCTGAGGCAGCCTCAGCCCCTGCTCATGGCAGCCCCTGGTGTCATGGTGAATTTGTTCTGTTGTTTCCATCCCTGTGGGCCAAATGCTTTGGTAAAACGCAAGGCCTTGTATTTAGCTGTCTTGACAGTGAAAATGGCTGGGAAGGAAGGAAGGAAGGAATGGAAGGAAGTTTCTCTCTCCTGTGCATACCCAGGCACGTGCACACGTGCGCAGTCCACGCACGCTGCCGGTCTCTGTCCCAGCCACGGTGCCGGCCCCCGTGTTCTCCAGTTCAGCTTCTCCGCATTTCTGTGAACGATTCCGGCTTCTTGATGTTCCCAGCAGAACTCCCTCAAGCCTTCGGCTTCTCCAGGGCTCTGACGGCGGCTGGGCTGATGTGGCCGCTCTGCGGAGCCTGTTGGGGCTTCACGTTCCTGTTCTGGCCATTTCCGGCTCTTTTTCCGGGAAGGGTCATCACGCGCTCTTTTCCTAGTGCAGGCATCGTCCCTTTCCCGTTGATTTGCAGGGTTCTCTGTAAGATCTGAGGAACACGTGCCAACATATTCTTTCCTGGTCTCGTGCTGGTCATTTTTTCCATTTTCACGACAGGTTTGGTGAACAGATGTTTCCTTGTCATCAGACTTTTGTCTTGAGCTTGTATCCCCCGACCAAGATGCTAAACTGGGTCTTGTGTGTTCTCCATACTGCACTGTAGGGTGGCGGAGCTTTGTGTCGGGGCCTCTGCGCCTTCCGGCGTCACCTGTGGGGGTGTGAAAGGCAGACTCTACCTGGATTTTTCCCAGCACGCCACACCGGTGGTTCCGTCTGCTGACCGAGTGGCTCGGCTTCTCCCAACTCCGCTGGGCACCTGCCACACTGTTTTCCTCACTGTTTTGTTCGTGGTGGTTTTGTCGTAAGTCCTGGTGTCGGCCAGAACCAATTTCTGTTTTTGTTTGTTTTTGAGACGGAGTTTCGCTCTTGTCGCCCAGGGTGGAGTGCAGTGGTGCGATCTTGGCTCACTGTAACCTCCGCCTCCTGGGTTCAAATGATTCTCCTGCCTCAGCCTCCTGAGTAGCTGGGATTACAGGTGCACGCCACCACGCCCAGCTAATTTTCATATTTTTAGTAGAGACGGGGTTTTGCTGTGTGGGCCAGGCTGGTCTCGAACCCCTGACCTCAGGTGATCCTCTCGCCTCAGCCTCCCAGAATGCTGGGATTACAGGTGTGAGCCGCCGCGCCCGGCCTCTTGTTCTTCTTAAACCTGCCCTGATGTTTTCTCCATGATGCATGTTGGAGTCAACCTGTCTGCTTCCTTTAAAAATCTTGCTGTGATTTTGACTGGAATGTGTGGAATTCCTGTGTTTTTGAGTCAGTGTCTCTCTGTTGCCCAGTCTGGAGTGCAGTGGGACCATCACAGCTCACTGCAGCTTCAACCTCCTGGCCTCAGGGGATCCTCTCAGCCCAGCCTCCCAAGTAGCTGGGACCACGGCACGTGCCACCACGCCCGGCTAGTTTTCATATTTTTTTGGTGGAGACCCCGGGGTTGCACCATGTTGCCCAGGCTGGTCTCGAACTCCTGGGTTCGGGCAGTTCGCCCCTCTCGGCCTCTCAGAGTGCTGGGATTACAGGCGTGAGCCACTGCACTAGGCCATGTTGAATTTCTAGATTAATTTGGGACCCTTAGGGGCACAGAGAGGAGGGCTGGGCCAGCTGGTGGGAGGAGAGGCCTCTCGGGCTGCCGCGTTTCCAGTGCACGGAGATGGCCTGCGTAGGGGGAACAGAGCTCACCGGGGGTCCCTCCAGGGAGGAGAAAGGGTCAGGCAGGTGCCAGCTCCTGTCCATCAGCCTGGGGCTGCATGATGGCAGGGGCTGGTGAACCGATGACCTCTGGGTGTCCTGTGACCTTCCGTGTGTGGGGCTGATGCCGCAGAAGATCAGGTGGCCTCCAGGGCTCTGGGCTCTGGCCTCAGGCTCCTCACGGGACTGCACCTCCTCTCTTTCAGATTGTGTTTAGTGTGGACCCCTCCGAGGGCAGCCGTGGTTCCCCGGCAGGGCTGGGACCCTTACAGTCCTATAAGGTAGGGGCCACCTCCAGGAGGCAGGTGGGGCTGGGGGTCCTGCAGTCCTGAAAGGTAAGGGGCTGCCCCCAGGACATGGGTGGGGTCTCCACACTTCTGGTCCTGTCCCCTCCAGGTGCACGTCCATCCTGATGCTGGTCACCGGAGGACGGCTCAGCGGTCTGATGCCTGGAGCACCACTGCAGCCAGAAAGCGAGGTACAGACCTGGGCCCACACTCTCCCCGCCCGCCCGGGTGTGGTGCTCAGCACCAGCATGCCACAGGCTAGGCACGTGGCCAGCCGTGGGTCTCCTGCCCCCCTGGGCCTGGCCACCTTCTCCATGTCCAGGCCAATCCAGAGCATTCTCCTCACTGTCCCTCTGAAGGCTGGAGTTACTGAGAGACATGGGAGAGGGCCTGATGGCACCGTGACCTGCCCAGAGTCACCTGGTTGGTGGCGGCAGAGCCACAGCTCAGCCAGGCCTTCCTGCTGGGACACACTGGTTTATGCCAAGGCCGTCAGCACGGAGCCCCACAGTGAGGCACAGCTTTCCCTGCTGCCTCCACCCAGCGCCTGGCTGGGCCAAGCCTCAGGGTCTCATCTGAAGGGGGCCCGACTGGCCCTGTTGTCCGAAGCCTCTGGTGCGCTCGGCCCTGAGGCCCCACGTGCCTTGTTGGCTTCCTGTGCTCTGTGGCGTCTTCGAGTCGGTGCTGCCGGGTACCTGTGTGGATGGGGCCCGTGAGTGGGCCCTCGGCTCCGTGTCCAGAGTCCTGTGGTTCTTGGAGTGTGTCCGGCCCCACCCGGCCATGTGGTGTCCAAGGGGGGCTTTGTGGCGGCAGCGGTGGGAGCTGCTGCCCCTTCTCGTGCTCCAGTGGGGCCTTGCCTCTGGGCTTGGTTCGTTCCTCTCTGGAACGTTCTTTCTCAGAGCTCTCTGGCCCGCGGTGGCACGACGTGGCCCTGGCTGAAGCAGCCCCCGCGTGGTTGCTGTGGTTGGTCTGCCTGGCCGAGCCGGAAGGGGAGGGCCGGGAGGGCGTCAGGGTTGCGTGGCTTGACCCCCGGTCGGTGACTCGGTGATGGCCTCGTGGCAAGGCGTCTCCCGGCAGGAAGCGTCCATCCTGGGGGGTCGTGGGAGGCGGCGCGTGCCTGAGGCAGCTGGCGCACAGATCCTGAGGGCCTGGAATCTATTTGTTCCATTGACCTGTGACGTCACTTGACTTCTGAGAAGCAGCCGCTCCCTGCGTTGGGCGTTTGTAGGAAATGAGCTCCTGGAGGTGGAGGTCGGGAAGTTCCCCCGCTGCAGGGCACGCTCAGCCCCAGGAAGCGGAGTGACCTTTGCTGGGAGAGGTGCCTTGTCCCTGCTGACCCCGAGTCACAGTCAGCGTCGTTCTGCTTGTGCCGTGTTTAATTCCTGGTGTCCGGTGCCCAGGCTCAGTCTCCTCCCCAGGCCGCGGCCGCTGCGGTCAGTCAGTCAAGCACTTCTAGGAACTTCCTTTGAACCGGTGCCCTTGTTCGCTGCTGACGCCACTCGGAGGCTTCCTGGCGGAGCGGGGAACTCGCACTTCCTCTTGTGCGCGTCCCTGGAATGTCGGGACGCTGGCGCTTGCTTCCCGTGCGCTCTTGGCGGGATGAGCTTGCCCTGAGCTGCATGTCACCGTTTCTGCAGAAGTTTAGGGTTGGAGTGGGCTGACCTCTCTGGAGGTGTCCCCAGCATCTGCCTGGGGTCTGCCTCGTACTCCCGGGACCCCCAGTCCCCCAGAGGGGACCCCAGCTGGCAGACTGCGCTCACACTCAGGGCAGCCTCCTTTGTTCTGAATTCTGCACGCTGGGCCTGGGTGGCTGTGGGCGGCTCACTTGCTTGATGCCAGTGGGTGAGAGGGTGATGGGCAGAGAGGCAGGCGGTCAGGCCCCCAGTCCCGTCCTCACACCCTGTGTCCCCTGCTCCCCTCCGCCCCACAGGGAAGGTGTTGAGCTACTGGTGCTTCAGTCCCGGCCACAGCATGCGCGAGCTGGTCCGCCAGGGCGTCCGCTCCCTCATCCTTACCAGCGGCACGCTGGCCCCGGTGTCCTCCTTTGCCCTGGAGATGCAGATGTACGGGCCACCCCTGCCAGGGGCCTAAGCACTGGTGACGCCTGTGACGTTAGTGGGGTGGGAGTGCTGGGGGTCCCCATGAGCCGGGGTGCTGGGGGTCTTGGGCCTCACTGGGGGTCTCGGGCCTTGAGGGCTAAAGGGGTGCTGGTGTCCTTCCCCACTGTCTGTCCCTCCGGCCATGCTCAGCCCTTTCCCGGTCTGCCTGGAGAACCCACACATCATCGACAAGCACCAGATCTGGGTGGGGGTCGTCCCCAGAGGTCCCGATGGAGCCCAGCTGAGCTCTGCGTTTGACAGACGGTGAGGGCCTGTCCCTGGGCCGTGCTGGGGTGCGAGGTCGGGGAGTACTGAGCCCTGAGGCCCTGAGCAGTGGCCTCTCGGCTCTGTGCAGGTTTTCTGAGGAGTGCTTGTCCTCCCTGGGGAAGGCTCTGGGTAAGTGCCCGGCACACCCCAGCTGTGCCCATCCTGGATCCTGGACCCTGCTCCCAAGAGCTGGTAGGGACCCCGGAAGACGCCCCGCCCCTGCCCTGACCCCAGCCCCTGCACTTCCAGGCAACATCGCCCGCGTGGTGCCCTACGGGCTGCTGATCTTCTTCCCTTCCTATCCTGTCATGGAGAAGAGCCTGGAGTTCTGGCGAGTATGTCTCCTCTGTGTGTCCTGGGTGGGGTGGGTGAGGGCAGGGCTGGAGCACGAAGCAGGCAGTGGCCACAGCTCCTGCCTGCCCTCATCGGATTGGCGGCGTAACCAGGGCTGCCGTGTCCCTGCCTCTTCCTCCCACAGGCCCGCGACTTGGCCAGGAAGATGGAGGCACTGAAGCCGCTGTTTGTGGAGCCCAGGAGCAAAGGCAGCTTCTCCGAGGTCAGCACTTGGCCGGGGCTCTGGGTCTGCTGCCCCCTCGTGCCTCCCGTGCCCCTCACAGCTTCCCCGAGGCTGACCACCAGCCCTGACCACGGGCTCTGGCGGCTCCCACCTGCCTCTTCAGGGCCCCTGCGTTTCCTTCCTGGCCCTGAGTGTTGCCTCTTATCTTACAAAGCCCCCAGCACTGGGTGGGTGTGGCGACAGTGGTCCTCCTGCCTGAGGAGCTATAGCCGGCGGCCACCCTGGCCCTGGGATTCCCCGTGTTTTCTGGGAAGCACTGAGCAGGCGCAGGATCAGCCTGGGATCCGTGCCAGGAAGAAGCTTCCAGAACCCGGTTGGCCTTCCTGGCTAGGATAGTCCTTCATCTTGGAGGATGAGACCTGGGTCTCCCTCATGGGGGAAGAAGGGGCCGAGGTGGGCTCCAGGCTGAGCCTGACCAACTTTCCTTCCAGACCATCAGTGCTTACTATGCAAGGGTTGCTGCCCCTGGGTCCACCGGCGCCACCTTCCTGGCGGTGTGCCGGGGCAAGGTGAGCTCTCTGGGGCCCTCTGTCCTGACCCGGTTGCCTGTTCCCCGGTGGGTGCTCATGGCTCCCCAGCTGACTTTGGGCCCTGGGGGCTGCCTGGTCCCCTCCTTGGGCCCCACAAGAGCAAAGCACTGGTGGCCTGCTGGGAGCGTGCCCTGCTCTGGGTCGGGCAGGCAGGATGCAGGAGGTTCCTGGCCACGAGAGTTGGAGGTGGCGTCTGGGAGCTGTGGACCCCAAGTGGGGTCCTGACCCATAGATGGGGCTTCCTCCCACCCCTGGTTGGGGTTGGAGCCTCGGGGAAGGTGGCTGGGCTGGGTATGGGCAGCCGGGGGGAGGAGCCCCCATGGCCCTAGGCAGCTCCCTGGTGTGTCCCCCAGGCCAGCGAGGGGTTGGACTTCTCAGACACGAATGGCCGTGGTGTGATCGTCACGGGCCTCCCGTACCCCCCCCGCATGGACCCCCGGGTTGTCCTCAAGATGCAGTTCCTGGACGAGATGAAGGGCCAGGGTGGGGCTGGGGGCCAGGTGAGTTACAGCAGGGCGGGGCTGGGGTAAGGCAATCTGGCGACTGAGCCCCCCTGTGACCACGGGAGCCCCTGTGACCGAGCCTCCTCGCCCTCCAGTTCCTCTCTGGGCAGGAGTGGTACCGGCAGCAGGCGTCCAGGGCGGTGAACCAGGCCATTGGGCGAGTGATCCGGCACCGCCAGGACTACGGGGCTGTCTTCCTCTGTGACCACAGGTGCGTGCAGTCCGGGGGCAGGCGTGGCGCCAGGGGACACGGCCACATCCCACTGGGCCCTGGACTCCTTCCCCACATGAGGCCCCGTCTACCCCAGAGCCTCTCTGGCGACTCGGGGTCAGCCTGAGGCCCCTGCGGCAGATGAGGGTCTTCACTTGGGTGAACTGACCCCCTGAAGCGGCTGTGGGCAGGGCAGCAGGGCTGTGGCCACCCCCCAGGTTCGCCTTTGCTGATGCCAGAGCCCAGCTGCCCTCCTGGGTGCGTCCTCACGTCAGGGTGTACGACAACTTCGGCCACGTCATCCGAGACGTGGCCCAGTTCTTCCGTGTTGCCGAGCGAACTGTGAGTTTCTGCCCAGGGAGGGGATGAGGGTGTTGTCCCCAGAGGAGCCAGAAATGGGCCCACCCACCCCCAGTGGTTCTGCAGATGCCAGCACCGGCCCCCCGGGCTGCAGCACCCAGTTTGCGTGAAGGAGAAGATGCTGTCAGGGAGGCCAAGTCGCCTGACCCCCTCCTCTCCACCAGGAAAGCTAAGAGTCTGGACCTGCATGTCCCCAGCCTGAAGCAGAGGTCCTCAGGTGCAGATGGCCAGTGCGGGACGGGCAGTGTGGGGCGGGCGGGGCAGGCGGATTGGGGCGGGCCGTGTGGGGCAAGCAGCGGGGCAGGTGGTGTGGGGCGGGCGGCACCAGGCGCCCAGGGTGGAGGCGGCTCACCTGGCTTTATGCACTGCCCCTCCCACCTCCAAAGGCTGTGTCTGCCTCCTAGGGTGGGGTTCCCACGGGCTGGAACCCTCCCCTACAGGCAGAGAAGGCCTCAGGCAAAGACGCGCCCCAAGGCTGGGACTCCCCCTAATAGCAGGGAGGACACCCACAGGCAGGGGCCCCCAAATGCTGGGACCCTCCCTCAGGAGGGGCTCCGTCATAGGCAGGGACCCCCAGCTGGGGCCCCACGGTGGGCTTCACTGCGCACTCGGGTACTCTGCAGGATCACCAGCTGCCGGGGACCCCGAGAGTAGCCTGTGTGTGGAGTATGAGCAGGAGCCAGTTCCTGCCCGGCAGAGGCCCAGGGGGCTGCTGGCCGCCCTGGAGCACAGTGAACAGCGGGCCGGGGACCTTGGCGAGGAGCAGGTGCAGTTCCAGGGCCTTGGGATGGACACAGACCCTCTGTCTCCTGAGGCCAACCCCACCCCGCCCATCTGACTTCAGGCACCTCCCCACACACCCCTGTAAATCCCCTGCCTGTGGGGTGGGCAGGCAGGTGAGGGATCCCGGCTGCCTGGCTGTGTGTGTGCCCTCCACCTCGCCTCACCCACAGGCTGCTGGCTCCCAGGTGGTGCATGCCCTGGCCCTCAGCGGGTGCCCCCACATCACTTCGATTCTCTGGCAGGTCAGCTTGGCTCAGGGCACTCAAGGTCGGGTGCCCCTGCCCCTGGCTGTGCCTGAGGCTGGCCTTTCTCCAGGAATGTGCTGCGGTTGGGACCCAGGTTCCTTCCTCCTTGGGGCCTTTTGCCCCAGAAGCCCATAATTTCTCAGCTTTCTCCCTGCTTCCTGCTGGGGGCCGTTCTCTTGCTGCCTGTCCCTGCCCTTCAGGCTCCTGGAGTGAGCCCCGGGTGCAGGCACCAGACACCTGTGTCCCCTTCCTGCCAGCCCCTCGCTGTGGTCGGACTGTCCTTCCTGGACCTGCTCTTACGTGTCACCACCTGTGAGCCTCATGAGCCGCTGGCGTGACTTGGACAGGACCAAGTTGTGGGACTGTCACCAGGGTGTGCCGCGCCCCTCCCCCGACCTTCGTCTTGGCTACTGCTCAGGGCTCCTTGGGGCCATCTTCCCTGTGGGCCCAGGTGCTTTGGGGCCCTGGAGTGTGTGGTTGGAACCACAGCTGTGTCCTCCTCAGGCCCACAGCTGCTCCACCCTGTCCCTCCTGGCTGAGAAGAGGCCGGCAGAGGAGCTGCGAGGAGGGAGGAAGAAGATCCGGCTGGTCAGCCACCTGGTGCGTGAGCTGTCCCTGCACCTGTGCCGACCACCATAGACACGTGTGGGAACCCGGCCCTGGGTGCCCCCAGCCAAGTTGGGATGTGGGCCCGATGGGACCAGGGAAGTTACCCCCGGGAGCTGATGTCCAGGGCGGCTGTGAAGCTGTCGGCCCAAGGGCTCAAGGGCAGCTGGGATCAGGCCCCGCCCTTAGGCAGGCTTGGTTTGGGGGCTGCAGCACTGGGTTTGGCCCTGGCATTTCCCTCAAGTGTGGACGTGCACCTGCCTCATTTGAGGGGCGCAGCCCATTCCCAGCCTTGGATGAAAGAACCGAGTTATAGTCGGAGCCAGGAAGCCCCCTGCCTGCTGGAAAGCCCCAAGTGTGGCAGCCTTTGTCCATGTCCCTTGGCTTCTGGGAAGAACTGGGTGGTGCCCAGGCAGGGCTGGTGCCATCAGGAAGTGGGCGGCTGCCGAGGGGCCTGGGCTGTTGAGGGCCTGGGTGGGGAGTGCCGGGGCTGCCCCTGCCTTGGTTTCCACGTTTCCGTGTTGGTCTGGGGTGTGTGGAGAGATGAACACCGCTTCTTGGGAAGCCCCTCCCTATGATCTGCCATCCTGGAGCCTCAGCTGTGTCCGCTGTGGGGTGGGGGCTTTAGGGAGGAGGAGAGAGGACCCCCAGCTTGAGGGAGAGCCAGTCTACCCTTTGCCCATTCGCTGCCCTCGGTTCCCTGCCAGCCTCTCACTGTGTGACCCAGACAGGCCCAGCCCCGCAGCTTTCCTCCCGCAGCACCTCCGTGTCCATCCAGCCAACCAGTTTCTCAGGCAGCAGCCCCCGCTCAGCAATCACTGTCCCGGGGAACACCCAATGCTCCAAGGAAGGCTCTGCAGCTCCAGGGACGGGATGATGAGGCTGGCCCTGATGGAGCCTCGGGCCTGTGTGCTGCAGGAGGAGCCCGTGGCTGGCGCACAGATGGACAGGGCCAAGCTCTTCATGGTGGCTGTGAAGCGGGAACTGAGCCAAGCCAACTTTGCCACCTTCACCCAGGCCCTGCAGGACTACAAGGGTTCCGATGACTTCGCCGCCCTGGCCGCCTGTCTCGGCCCCCTCTTTGCTGAGGACCCCAAGAAGCACAGCCTGCTCCAAGGTGCCCTGGCTTGCAGGGGCCGCCCATCCTGAGGGCAGTGCTGCCGCTGTGTGGGGTGGGGGCCATCTGGGTCCAAGGTTGTCTCTGTTCTCTAGAGAAAAGGGGGCGGATGGGGACAGACACCCCTTCCTCTACAGGCTTCTACCAGTTTGTGCGGCCTCACCACAAGGAGCAGTTTGAGGAGGTCTGTATCCAGCTGACGGGACGGGGCTGCGGCTACCGGCCAGAGCACAGCGTTCCCCGAAGGCAGCGGGCACAGCCAGCCCTGGACCCCACTGGTAAATGGGGCCTTGGGTGGGACCCTCAGACTCCTCCGTGGAAGGCACCGGAGTCCTGGCTGGTTGGGGTGGGCATCCCTGGGGCCCTGCGTGGCCCCGCCTCTCTGTTCCCGTGTGGGAGTGATGGGGGCCACCCCCCACCACCAGCAGCAGTATCACTTGTTGGGGAGACCCTGTGCAACTCCACGCAGGGCCCTACCCTTCCCATAGCCCCTGACCCCTACGCACAGCCCTGTCCAGCTGCCACACGTGTCCCCTGCCCCCCATGCACAGCCCTGGGGAGTCCACTGCACACGCCAGGGTCCTAGACCCCTAGATCCCTGTCCTCCCGTCCTCCCTACTTCTGCCTTTGCCTAGGGTGGAGTCCAAGCCTCCAGAGGTGGGAGTGTCTGTGTTCGTGCTTGTTAACGAACAGCCCCCATAGAGCTCCTCCAGTGTAGGGTTCACCCAGCGGGGAACCTAACCTGTTGGGAAGACCCCAGACCCCTTCTGGGCTTGGTACCCACCCTGGGGCTCTAAGCTCCTGAGCAGGGCTTTGGCCTGCCTGCCACTGTTCCAGCCCCCATCCAGCAGTTGGTGTCTCCTCTGCTGCCCCTGGCACCTGGGCACGTGTGCCTGCCTGGGTTTTCCCGCCCTGGTCCGAGGTGGGTGAGGCCTGGCCTCCCCAGCCAGCCCTTCCCCCTCCCCGGGGGAACTTTCCAGGTGCTTGGGACCAGCTTTGTGGCTCTCCATCTCTTCATCAGGAAGGACAGCGCTAGATCCCAAGCTGACTGTGTCCAAGGCTGCAGCCCAGCAGCTGGACCCCCGAGAGCACCTGAACCAGGGCAGGCCCCACCTGTCGCCCAGACCACCCCCCACAGGTAGCTGAGTCCTGAACTGTGTGCAGCCTGTGACTTGGTGGGTTCCTCAGTGGCTTGATGAGGCTAACACTTGAGTGTGGCTTGAGCCTTTGAACCGGAGGTGCCAGTGGAGCTGCCCCTGTGGGGAGCATCTCCTGGTGGGGGCTCCCGGTTCTGTACCCCGCAGTTGTCCTGAGCAGCTCTCCAGGAGTTCGTGGGAGGAAGGGCAGGCAGGGTGGTGGGACTCTCAGTCCTCTGCCCCAGCGCCACTCTGAGCCATGCTACTCCCACACCAGGAGGCCCTGGCAGCCACCCACAGCAGGGGTCCAGAGCGCCCAGAGCAGGGAAGCAGGGCCAGCGCGCCGTGAGCGCCTACCTGGCAGATGTCCGCAGGGCCCTGGGGTCTGCAGGCTGTAGCCAGCTCTTGGCAGCGCTGACAGCCTACAAGCAAGACGATGACCTCGACAAGGTGCTGGCCGTGCTGGCCGCCCTGACCACTGCAAAGCCGGAGGACTTCCCCCTGCTGCAGAGCAAGTGGCCTGGGCGTGGGAACAGCCAGTGGGGTGGGCGTGGGGGACAGCCAGTGGGGTGGGGGTGGGGGACAGCCAGTGGGGTGGGGGTGGGGGACAGCCAGTGGGGTGGGGGTGGGGGACAGCCAGTGGGGTGGGGGCGGGGGACAGCCAGTGGGGTGGGGGTGGGGGACAGCCAGTGGGGTGGGCGTGGGGACAGCCAGTGGGGTGGGGGCGGGGGCAGGGGCAGGGTGGGGACCGTGCCGGGTCTGAGTGAAGCTCCCCGCAGGGTTCAGCATGTTTGTGCGTCCACACCACAAGCAGCGCTTCTCACAGACGTGCACAGACCTGACCGGCAGACCCTCCCTGGGCACGGAGCCACCAGGACCCCAGGAGGAGAGTCTTGCCGTGCCTCCTGTGCTCACCCACAGGGCTCCCCAACCAGGTAGGGCGCCTGCCTGGCTGCTCCTGACAGTGCCCCAACCGCATGCAGCCCTGGGAGTGAGCAGCAAAGCCCCAGGCCCTGCTCAGACTCAGTCTCCGTCTCCAGGCCCCTCACGGTCCGAGAAGCCCGGAAAGACCCAGAGCGAGATCTCGACCTTCCTTAGACAGAGGCCAGCAGGGACTGTGGGGGCGGGCGGTGAGGCTGCAGGGCCCAGCCAGTCCCCAGGACCTCCCCACGGGCCTGCAGCATCTGAGTGGGGTGAGCCTCCTGGGAGAGACCTTGCTGGGCAGCAGGCTGCGGGAGCTCCGAGCGGGCCCCTCTCAGCAGGCTGTGTGTGCCAGGGCTGTGGGGCGGAGGATGTGGTGCCCTTCCAGTGCCCTGCCTGTGATTTCCAGCGCTGCCAAGCCTGTTGGCAACGGCACCTTCAGGTTGGTGCCTGGTCACTACAGTTCCTGCTGGGTGTAGCCCCAGGTGGTGGGCTGAGGGGGAAAGGGCCGGGTATAGCCCCAGGTGGTGGGCTGGTGGCAACGCCTGGCAGGTGCGTCCAGCGGGCCGGTTGTCTTACAGGCCTCTAGGACGTGCCCATCCTGCCACACCGCCTCCAGGAAGCAGAGCGTCACGCAGGTCTTCTGGCCAGAGCCCCAGTGAGTGCCCACGGAGGCCCTCAGCACACCCGACGTGGCTTGATCACATGCTTGTCCAGCTCTGGTGGGCCAAGGAACCACCCAACAGAATAGGCCAGCCCATGCCTGCCTGCCTGCCCCACTGCAGTGGGACCGGATCTGGGCCTCCCTCTGAGAAGCCCTGAGCTACGTTGGGGTCTGGGGTGGGCCTCTGGGAAGGTGCTTCCCCAGAACTTCCCTGGCTCCCGGCCTGTGAGTGGTGCCACGGGGGCATCCCAGCTGAGCCCCTCACCAGGAAGGAGACCCCCGTGGGCATGTGTCCACTTTTCATCAGGCGACAGGGTTCTCTAATAAAAGTGCTGGCAGTGCCCCGGACGGTGTCTTCGTGGCCTGGGCTTGGTGGTGGGAGTTGAGGAGAGACAGGGAGTTGGCACAGGCCCCTTGTAGCCTGCCTTGTGACACTACTTCCTCCACAGTGGGCTCAGCCCTGCCCTCATCCTCACTGCTGCAGCCAAGCTGCAACTGTGGGGGGATCCACCAATACACCAGCTGCCTGGGCTGGTTGCTGGGTCAGGAGCTGCCCCAGGTGCTGAGGAGGGCGGTTCCCTGGGTTCCCTGGCTGGTGAAGCCCCTCACAGAACCACCCTTGGACTGAGCTGTGGGGAGGGATGGTACCAGGTGGGTGAGGGGGGCTGTCTGGGGAGGGAGGAGTTCCTATGGGGCGTGGTGAGGCTGGCCCAGCCCTCTCCCTGCCCATATAGGGCGGCAGCAGGATGGGCTTGGGGATTGGGCAGTCCCTCCGCAGGCGGAGGGAGGGCAGAGGCGGCGGCATGTTGGTCAGGCACAGCAGGATCCGGTGTCCGCGCTGAGCCACGCTCTCCCTGCTCCAGCAAGAACCATGAGGGCGCTGGAGGGGCCGGGCCTGCTGCTGCTGTGCCTGGTGTGGGCGCTGCCCGCCCTGCTGCTGGTGCCGGCCATGCGTGGAGCGACAGAGGCACCCACTTACCCCTGGCGGGACACAGACACGGGGGAGTGGCTGGTGTGTGCCCAGTGCCCCCCAGGCACCTTTGTGAAGCAGCCCTGCCGCCGAGACAGCCCCACGACGTGTGGCCCGTGTCCTCCACGCCACTACACGCAGTTCTGGAACTACCTGGAGCGCTGCCGCTACTGCAACGTCCTCTGCGGGGAGCGCGAGGAAGAGGCACGGCCTTGCCACGCCACCCACAACCGCGCCTGCCGCTGCCGCACCGGCTTCTTCGCACACGCTGGTTTCTGCCTGGAGCATGCATTGTGTCCACCTGGCACCGGCGTGATGGCCCCGGGTGAGAGCCGCGCGAGGGGAAGGGCCCCCAGGAGTGGTGGTCGGAGGTGTGGCAGGGGTCAGGTTGCTGGTCCCAGGCTTGCACCCTGAGCTAGGACACCAGTTCCCCTGACCCTGTTCTTCCCTCCCGGCTGCAGGCACCCCCAGCCAGAACACGCAGTGCCAGCCGTGCCCCCCAGGCACCTTCTCAGCCAGCAGCTCCAGCTCAGAGCAGTGCCAGCCCCACCGTAACTGCACGGCCCTGGGCCTGGCCCTCAACGTGCCAGGCTCTTCCTCCCACGACGCCCTGTGCACCAGCTGCACTGCCTTCCCCCTCAGCACCAGGGTACCAGGTGAGCCAGAGGACTGAGGGAGTAGCACACTGCAGGCCAGGCCCACTTGTGCCCTCACTCCAGCCCCTACACGTGCATCTAGCCTGAAGCATGCCAGCTGGCCTCGGGGAAGGGGCCACAGTGGATTTGAGGGGTCAGGGGTCCCTCCTCTAGATCCCCACCAAGTCTGCCCCCTCAGGGGTGGCTGAGGATTAGGATCCGAGCCAGGGCAGAGCCTCCCCTGGGGAGCCTTGGGAAGGTGGGCAGCACTCTCCTAACTGCCCGAGAGGAAGGTGGCTGGCTCCTGTGACATGGGGAAACCAAGGCCCGATGTTAACTCTCGTAACTGCCCGAGAGGAAGGTGGCTGGCCCCTCTGACATGGGGAAACTGAGGCCCGATGTTAGCCACTGTTAAGAAGCCACAGTGGTTAACACGAAGTCAGGTTCAGTCCATCTGCAGATCCCAACCAGCCCCTTCCAGTGGCCCAGGAGCCCTAAGATCCTGCCTGGGCCCCTTTGCCTCTCCCAGCCAAACTCCGAGTGGCCACTCCTGCCCCCACGCCTTTGCTCCACTGTGCTGACTGAAGGCTCCTGCCCCTTCTCCAGTCCCCACCCTTGCAGTGCTCACTCCAGCACGGCTCACTGTACAGGGATTTCTCTCCTGCAAACCCCCTGGGTGGGGCCCAGAAAACAGGGTGCTCGGCAGGCCCCCACCAGTGTCTGTGGGTGAAATGAGGGGACTGCTGCCTCCCCACCCACTACAGGAACTGAGGAGTGCAAGCGTGCCGTCATCGACTTCGTGGCTTTCCAGGATATCTCCATCAAGAGGTTGCAGCGGCTGCTGCAGGCCCTTGAGACCCCGGGGGGCTGGGGTCCAACACCAAGGGCGGGCCGCGCAGCCTTGCGGCTGAAGCTGCAACAGCGGCTCACGGAGCTCCTGGAGGCGCAGGACGGGGCACTTCTGGTGCGGCTGCTGCAGGCACTGCGTGTGGCCAGGATGCCCGGGCTGGAGCGGAGCGTCCGTGAGCGCTTCCTCCCTGGGCACTGATCCTGGCCCCCTCTCCCCCTTATTTATTCGACATCCTTGGCACCCCACTTGCACTAAAAGCGGCTTTTTTAATAGAAGAAATGAGATTTCTTAAAGCTTATTTTTATAAAGCCTTTTCATAAAACTGGTTGTAGTTGCACAGCTACTGGGAGGGCAGCCGCGGACACCTGAGCCGCCCGGTGTGCCCAGATCCCTCAGGCTGCCATCAGAACTGTTGCTCGGGGCTTCCCCTACCTCAGACCCTCCCAGGGAGGATCACTGGGAGTGCCTCCTCTACGCTCCCGTTGGCTGTGGCACGTGGCGGGGGCCCCTGAAGCTCAGGGAGGGTCAAGGCCTGGGAGGGTATCATTGCTCGAAGAACAGGACGGGGCTCAGGCCAGCCCCAGTCGCCGGGGCCCCACACTAACCCCCTCTTTTGAATTCCTCCCACTCCCAACTCTCAGGGGATTTCCCAAGAGGAGCCCTGCCAAACACCTCCTCCAGGCCTCCCATGCTTCCTGGGAAGTGAAGCTTTTCCCCTTTGGGGCAGGCTCTGAAGCCTTCAGATGCATCCAGAGCAACTGGGGGCCCGCCCCAGCCACACTCCCCTCCCCAGCCACACTCCCCTCCCCAGCCACACTCCCCACCCCCGCCACACTCCCCTGCGTGGCCAGTTTCCCGTGGCTGGAGGCCCCGCCCCCTAGGTCCTGGGAACCAACCTGCAAAACACACACAGGGTCCCCTGGAGATGACGCGGGGACTTCCAGGGCCCGACTCCCATGAGTCACAGCCCCGCAGCTGCTGTGCCACCCCCACCCTGACTCATGCCCCTTCCCAGCAGCTCCTCCCAGGCCCCCCACGTCCTTCCCACATCTGCAGGAAGGGAGTGCCTGGACTCTCCAGGCTCCAGACCCACCTGGGGAGCCCCTCACCTGCCCACCAGCCCCTGAGCAGCCCAGTGCCACAGTCACCGTGTCCAACAGCCAGGAGCCAAGCCTCAGCCCTCCAGGAGGGAAGGGATGGACAGACCCACACTTGCCGTCTTTATTTTGCACTCACTCTGGGCAGCACTGGGCAGGCGGCTCCTGCCCACAGCCAGACTGAGGAAGAACAGCGCTCAGCAGGCCCAGTGGCGGCTGTGCAGGGAGGGCCCCAGGATCAGCCTCACTCCCAAGCAGGGGACGCAGGCCCCGCACAGCACTGACACAGGGCCCCCCAGAGAACCCCTCCAGGAGGTTCTCTCCTGGCTGGGAGAGGGCTCTGGACCCCCCCACACACTCCCCACTTGCAGGGCTGGGGCACAAAAACAGCCACTCCCAGCAGAGGCCCCCTCAGCTTTTTTGCATCAGCTCCCTCCCAGGGGATTAAGATGAGGCAAAGCCAGGCTCAGGTGCGGAGTGTATGTCTTCCCTCACAGGCCTCCTCGGCTCTGTCCCGAGGCTGCATCAGAATCCAGGGCCCCCGCTGGCCTTTGGGGACATGGCCTGGGTCTTCCTTAAGGCAAGATCAGCCCCAGACCACCTCCAGGGTCACGGGGCACAAGCCAGAGGGCAGCCATAGCTGACTGGCCTCCTTCTCGATGGGGTGGACATGCAGCCACGGAATCTCCCAAAGGCCCCACAGGGCTGTCCCCAGGCAGTCCAAGCCAGCCTGAGCACTGGAGCCCCAATTCCCAACCAGGTCTCCCTCAGACCCCCCCGAAAGGGCCCAGAAAGGCCACCGCAGCGCCCCATGGAAAGGCTGCCGCCAGAGGGCGCTAGCCGGGCGGCCAGACTCCCCTCCAAAACCTCCGAGGCCTACACTTTTCCAGACGTAGAGGAAAGTTTGTCTTCGAGAAAACAAAGGAAATGGAAGAACCCCAAAGCAAAGCAAACCCACCCCCCAGACGAGCAGCCAACAGGCCACTCCTCCAGCACCGGGCACCAGCCGTCCCGACGGCAGCGCGGCCGCGCCTACGTGATGTCCCTCTGCCGCGGCGGCCGGTGCACGTTCCGCACGACACACTTCACCATCCACTCGATGCCCTCGCGCACCCCTTTGCTGTGAAGACAGGGGGTGTGAGGGGGCTGGCCTTGGTCCCCAAAGCCCCTGCAGGTGCAGCTCCACTCACCCCGTGAGGGCCGAGCAGGCCTGGGTCAGGCAATCCCGCCTGCCGATCTTGCCGGTGCAGTCGCTGAAGGCCGTCTTGATGTCAGGGATTGAGAGGCACGTCTGGGGGAGGCAAGGCCATGAGGAGCAGCCCCCACGTCTGGCCCTGTCCTGCCTGTGGGCCTGGGACTCTCAGAAGGGCATATGCCCTTCACCCCAGAAAAACAGGCAGAGCTCCACGAGGGTCCCAGTGTCTCCCAGAGGCCACAGTGGTGAGGACCCTGCGCTCACCCCGAGGCTGAACGTGGCTGGTAGTGCCTGGGACAGACGTTAGACGTCCACACAGCTGCAAGGAATCCACCCCCATCCCCTTCCTGGGGGACACCATGAGGCCCGAGGTGGGGCACCAAGGGTTGATGCCTCCTGGGCAGTGGTGGAGGCAGGTCCCAGGGGCCCATACAGCTGGGAATAATGGAGGGGTGGGAGCCCTGCGTTGGGCCACATGGCCAGGGATGATGTGGGGGGGAGCCCTGCGTCGGTGATGGGGGCAGTCTGCAATCATGGTCACTTCTGCTCACAACCACCTGCCCAGTCCTCAAAAGCAGCCCTCCCCTTTCCTCTGAGGGGAGACCCCTGCCCCACACCAGGTGGCCCTCTTTGTCAGCTGAGATTGTGGGGGAGGCCAGCCCTACAGGCTGGGGGCAACAGAGCCGCCCCAGAGAAGGCGGGCAGTAAAGATTCACCCTGGCCCTCTGGACGCTGCACTGCTTCTGTGGAAGCCACTCCAAGAGGACGGCAAGAATTCAGTGTGGCCAGTGCTCCAGGGGACAGCAGCACCTCAGAGGAGTCTTGAGGGGCTGCCCTGGGGGTGGGGCTGGCACAGATGCCCCCTCCAAGCGTAGCAGGAACAAGTGAGGGTCAGAGCTGACTCCCACCAGGGCCCCAGCATCACTTTTTGAGCTCTGAGTTTCATCTGGGTCTCCCCACAGCTCAGTCGTACGCTCCTGAGACACGGCCGCCTTTAGGGGAGAGGTGCCCTGCATGGCAGGAAGAGGCCTACTGGGCGCCTGCCTTGAGGTGGGAGAACCTCCAGGGCTGGCAGCAGCAGGTCCGGAGAGGAACCAGGCTTGGGAAGCTGCCGGGGGCAGGGCGGGCCTTGAGAATGGCTCTGTGCCCCTGGGCGGTCACTGGGCCTGGGCCTGGGGAGTCTGGGTGCACACACTGCTCCCCTTGCTGTGGGGGAGTCTGGGGACTTGGGAAGCTGCTGCAGCAGACGGGGTGGGGCTCACCTCCACATCCTGCTTGTTGGCCAGCACCAAGACAGGGACACCGCACAGCGCCTCGCTGGTCACCACCTTCTCTGGGGGGGCAGGAGGCAGCACCTCACACCCAGCATCCTGCCTCTGACTGCCCTGGGGCCCACAGCCGTGGACGCCGACAGCTGCTCCCTCTGCCCCCCATTGCCCATGAGGCAGGAGCGCTTCTGACCAGACACTGAGCCAACCCCAGGTACAGAGCTGCCCAAGCTGGACCTGCCCCCACTCACCATCCACCCCTCCCAGAGCAGCCAGGCCGCACTCACCGAACGCCTGCTTGGACTCGGCCAGCCTCTCCTCGTCGGTGGAGTCAATGACGTAGATGACGCCGTGACACTCTGCATAATACTGGGAGGAAGCAGGAGTTGGGGCTCAGTCCCCACCCTGCCAGGGGCCAGGTCTGTGTCATGGCCACTATGGGGGGCTCACATGAGGAACGGGCAAGAGAGGAGCTCCCGCTTGCAAGACCCTTCTGGGATGCATTCCGGGGTTGTGGGGAAATCTGGTGGAGGTGCCCCCAGGCACTGTTCCTAAGAACCTGCCTGCAACCTTTGGCCTGATGGTGGCCAGATAAAAAGGTGAAAGACAGGGATTGGGCCAGGCATGGTAGCTCACAATTATCCCAACACTTTGGGGGGCAGAAGCAGGAGGATCACCTGAGCCCAGTTCACGGCCAACCTGGGCAATGTAGTGAAACTTCGTCTCTACAAAAGCTTATGGTAATGTGCGCCTATAGTCCTAGCTACTTGGGAGGCTGAGGTGGGAGAACGGCATGAGCCTGGGAGGTTGAGGCTGTAGTGAGCTCTGATCATGCCACTGTGCTCCAGCCTGGGTGAGAATGAGAGACCCTATCTCAAAAAAAAGATAGGGTTTGGGGGCTGGAGGAACACAAACCACAGCCTGGCCTGTCGAGGGAGTGCACCTGTGGGGCTCCGTGCCAGCACCTCGTGCGGGGAGGGATTGTGGCCATGCGGATGACAACACTGACCAGCGCCATCTACGAGGCGAGCCCTCCCTGCCAGGACAGGGCCAGAGTCACTGAACTCAGGACTTTTGCAGGCTGGGCTGGTCAGTCCTGGGCTCGCTGGCGACACTGCTAGGCAACACAGGGCACAGACCCTGTGGCCTCAGGTACGAGTGCCGAGCCCCGGACCAGATGAGTGCATCTCTGTCGGAATCAGAAAAGAATACAGGAAACTCCGCGTCCACGTGGAGCAAACAGCTCACATTTGCCACTTTGCCTCCAGGCTGTGCCAGCTGTCCTGCCTGGGCATGAGGTCCCAGAGACCTGGAACTGGATGCTGACCAGGTAGGACAAGCTGGTGGTCAGTGTGTTAAGACACACATACCCCTGCGAGCGTGAGAAGTCAGGAGGCACCGCCCAACTCTCCGAAATCCTTAGGGTGTCCGCGCACGGAGTACCAGGCAACCCCATCCCAGTGCCAGACAAGCTTGTGCACCTGCACTTCTCACAGTGGAGAAAGAAGCCCAAGGCCAGGCGTCCTCCAGGGTTCTGCAGGCAGCGAGGCCCCCCACACCCACACCCCCAGGAGCTTCTCTGGCCCACAGGCAGGTGCCACACACAGGCCACCAGCCCCACAGGGGACCCTGCAGTGTGGAGACTGTCTGCTGCTGACACCCAGGAGCAGGCGGACCCTGAGGCGGAGACCTCTGCGGCGGGAGGGGCAGCTCTGTGGAGGCTGCAGCAAGCCCAGTGAGAGAATCCCCACGTGGCCCCCGGGGCTTCTGAACAGGGTGGCAGAAGGTTCATGTGCAACCGGGTCCTGGACCATGGGACCACGTGGTCAGAGCCACCCATCACACCTACCAGGCACAAGGCACACAGCCCAGCAGGGCTGCAGTGAGACGGGAGTGGCACCTCAGGGCCGAGTGCAGGCAGGACCTAGAGCCCCATGCCCCAGTGGAGGCGTCACAGCAGTGGTCACTGTGTGGTACCCCACAATGAGGGGAAGAGGGAAATGTCCAAGCGTGGCTCCTGGCTGGCCAGCTGACCCCAGCGGAGCAATCAGAGGGACTGTGGGTCTGAGTGCTTCTCCCCAGCAGCAATGGGAGCTCCCCAACTGCCAAGTGCCAGCCAGCCTGAGAGACTAGTGTCACAGCAAAGAACCCAGGAGCTGAGGTCCTGGCACAGGCCACACGTGGACGCCAGCCCGGGGTCCAGCCCCAGGACGAGGCCAATTCCCAGTGATAGCCCTTTCGCTCTGCACAAGGATGCAGAGGATACAGGAACCAGGGTGGGAGCAGAGGCCTCCCTTCTGGTCCCTCCTGGGGGGGTCTCTGCTGCTGATCCTCCCAGCTCTGAGCTCAGCAGGGTCAGGCGTCCCAGCCACTAGAGCAGCACACACTCAGCTGACGATGAGCCACAGCTGCCTCACGGGCATGAAATGCACCTCGTATCTAGGAGACCCTGGTGGGCAGGAGACGGGGCTGCTATCCCACAGCTGGGGACCCAGAGAGCCACTGGCCCCACCAAGGTGGCGTCTGGAGAAGGACTCAGACTGCCAGGAAATCACACCCCAGCAGAAGTGGTAGTGAATTGGGGGGACACTCAAGGAAGAATGCAGCCCTAAGACCAGCAGCAAGGATGAGCTATAGCGGCCCCCTTAAGTCTCCCTCTTCCAGTTTCCCCTTAAGAGAGACCCTCGGGACCTTGGAGGAGCCCCTCTCCGACATGGAAGTGTGGGTCCATGCAAGGCTGCGGCTGCGGCCAGTGCAGGCGTCTGTGGCCCCAGTGTATTCTTGCTTCATGCTGGAGAACACTGTACCAGCGGATGGCCTCGTTCTGGTTTCTGTGGGACCCACTCTGGCTGCAAAGAACCATGCTGCCAGGTCACACCTGCCCAAGGCAGCCCACGCTGGAGACCCACCGGGCCATGGCGTGAAGTCCCGGCCAGCCTGGCCCCACATGGCCCAGCACAGCCAGTTCTCCTCCAGAGCTCCCTGCTGGGCCAACCACAGCTCCGCGGATCCTGCTGCCTGAATCGACCTCTCCTCTCCCATCCTCGCTGCCTTCCTGATGCTGACCCCCAATATGCATCCTGTAGCTCAACCTGTCTCGGCATCTGTGCCTGAGACACTGGCCTGTGACAAGATCATCATCATCTTTGTCCCTCCCCAAGCACGCTGGGCACTGGACCCAGGCTCTGACTCAGCTTGTCCCATCTGACTACAGTGGACCTACAGGATCTATCAGAGATCACTTGGCCATGGGAGAAATGACCTCTTGGCTAGAAGTCACGGCAGGAGGGGACACTTCGGCGGGGCCTAGGCAAGAGGAACTGAGATCAAAAAGGAGATCAGGACCTGGGCATTCAACTCTAGAGCTGGCGGCTGGCAAGCATCAGGGAAGCCAAGGCACCGGGGCCGCCCCACACCCACTGTGCCAGCCTAGGGCAGGGAGCCCCAGGAAGCCACAGGCTCTGCCCTGCTCAGTGCTGGACTCGGTGCCTGGCCCAGGCTGAGAAGGAGAGAAACTGTAGTCTGGGGGGTGTGGGGGAGGGGCACCACACTGGGATCTCAGAAAAGCCCAAAACCTGCGTCAAACGAGGAGACCGCTGCCGCAGGACCCTGAGGAGGTCTTCTGGTGACCACGGAAGAACGAATGTTAAGCTAGAACTGAGGTAACCCCATCGGGGAGAGGCAGCCGTTGTGCCTTCCCCACATCTGGCTGGTCTTTGCCATTTCTGTGTCCTGGTGGTGAGCAGCAAGATCTCTGAGCTGAAAGGAGGCACTCGCTTTGGGGAAGTGCAGGGTCCCCGGGTCCCCACACTTTGTCTTGTCCTGACTGAGAAAGAAACAGACTGCCCTGACCTCTCTGACCTGGCCAACGAGGTTTCCCTTAGGCTCAAACCCAAGCCAGGGCTTGAACATTCCGACACTTGTAAGATGTTTAGGTTGTTAATATAATGTTCAGGTTTCAAAACATTGAAACAAATTAGCCCCAGCCCTGAACCCAATTCCTTAAATTTTCGTTTAAACGCCACACCCTGCTCTCCCAGCTTCGGACAGGACCAGTGAGCACGCCCTTCCCTTTGCTGGTCACCTGAGGATGCTGCACTCTGTCAACAGGTTCCCCTAACGCATGCCCTGACCTGAGGATGCCCCAGTCTGTCAACAGGTTCCCCTAACGCGTGCCCTGACCTGAGGATGCCCACTCTGTCAACGAGTTCCCTAATACATGCTCTGATCTGATCGCCTTGGCGTTTAGTGATTCTTTCCTTGGAATCTCCACTGGCCCCATTGCAGGGAACTCCCAAGTAGGAAACTCCCCTACCACCACTTTTGGGGCAACTTTAGCTAAGGGTTCGGCTGGGACAAACCAGGGAGCCACTCGGGAACCTGGGACAGGACCAGAGAGAAACCCCCAGGGACAAAGTGGGTAATGAAAGTTGCTGAGGAAGGGCCCAAAGGGTGCCCTCTGGAAAGAAATGGCACTGAAGGGCTGGAGGGGGGGTGGTCCTGACCAGGGAGTCTTACCTTGTCCCACAAAGACTGCAGCTCTTCCTGCCCTCCTAAGTCCCAGAACATGAGCCGAGCCTTTCCCACATCCACAGTGCCAACTGGGGAGAGGAGGAAACAGGCAAGGCTCGTGACCTTGGTCCTCGACACACCCAGTCCCAGCTCTCCCGGGGGATGGAGCAAACCATGCTGGTGCCACTCAAATGAGACTTGAGAGGGGACTGACAGGGCTGTGGCCAAGGGCCAGCTGGACTGTGAACGTCACGGCATCCTCAAGGCCCCAAACCCACAGCCTGCTATTTAGACCCCTTACTGTTTAGACCCCTTACTGTTTAGACCTCTTACTGTTTAGACCCACGGTGGTGGTGATTTTGGATAGACTCATTCCCTTGTAGTTCTTGTTAAACCGGGTTTTTGACTGTTCCAGGAAGGTCTGAGGAGAGAGGGAGAGGCAGACACATCAAGTAGGGGCTACACTGGCTTCCCAAATATCCTTCCTCAGGCCTGTTCCTTAAGAGAGAAAAACAGAAACAAAGCAACACTCTGCTCTTCAGGAAGCTGACAATCCTGTCGTCTCAGGTGAAATGTGGATTCCATCTGGGTAGTGAACATGCAGCTGACAGCACAAAACCGAAGCGGGGGCCACCCGGCCGTGGGAAAGGTGCGGGCAAGGGAGTGGGCACTCACCGTCTTCCCAGCATTGTCCAGGCCCAGGATCAGGATGCAGTACTCGTCCTTCTGAAACATGTACTTGTACAAGCCCGACAGCAGCGTGTACATCCTGCCCTGGGCGCCCCAACATGTGTCAGTGTGCAGCCGGAACGCAGCTCCCCGCCCCCGGGCTTCTCCACGGTGGTCAGGGGCGCCCCACGTCCAGCTGGCCGCTCAGGACGAGAGCCTGGGGGCCATTCCCGACTCTCCCTCCTCCACCGCACCCCTGCAACTCCTCCCAGGCCGGCCGCCACTCCGTCCTTCCGCTCACAGCAATGACTGCGACCTTTCCGAACCCGCAGCGGCTCCGGTCCCTCCCCTGCTCGCGGGACCACCCAGCCGGGTGTTCGCGGTGAGCTCCGCTGCGCTCCCGCCCTCCCCCGAGGTTTCGCTCCCACGCTTCACGCGCGCGGAACGGGGAACACACTCGCGGCAGCCCCGCCTGGGCCCCCGCGCCCCACCCGGGAGCAGCGAGCCGCCGGCGCGCTCCCCAGGAGCTCCCCAGGGACGCCCCATCAACCCATTTCTTAAAACGGGGACGGCCAGCGGGAAGCGGACTACAGGGCGGGTGCGCAGCGGCCCGGCTGCTCCCGGAGGCAGCGCGCGGCGGGCAGGGAACGACTCCCGCGGAGAAAGAACCCGCGTCGGGGACCCCGGCTACGGCCGCCCCATGCCGCGGCCGCCAGGTTGGAGGCTCGCCGACAAGCAGCCAAAGCTGGTTCCTGTCACACCTGCGTCCCACCTCCAGCTCTGGGCCGCCCCTCGGGCCTCGCGCCCCACCGCATAGCCTGCGGCCTACCTGCGACCGCCGCGACCTCGGAGCCGCCGCTGCTGACCCCCGCTGACCTCCGCTGACCCCGCGCTAACCCCGCGCGGCGCCTGACGGGACGAGAGCCGGCCTCAGGGAATGAGCTGAAACGCGTCCCGGCGGCCTCCGCGCTCCGCTTCCCGGCTGCCCCCGCGCGCCAGGCACTTCCGGAAGTGGCGGCGCTCGGGAGGAAGTGCTGGTCGGCGGCGGGGACGAAAGGGGGGTGCCGGGCCGCTCTAGCCGGTGAGGCCGGCGGGCTCTCTATGGCGGCAGCTGGGAAACCGCGCGGGGGAGGTTCCCTGCCCGGGGAGAGGGGACCCCGGTTTGCGGGGACGCGGCCTTGGCCAGACTGCAGAGACGCCGGGCGCGGGGGCGGGGCCGGCCTGGAAGGCAGCGGGCGCGGCGGGTGGGCTCGGCGGAGGGCCGGGCGGCGGGGCGCCCCGCGGGGAGGGGGTCTCCGGAGTGACGCGGGACCCGGCTAGCGGCGAGCCCAGGGCGGCTCGGAAGGGAAGCGCGGAGCCTGAGCGGGGGTACCCGGTCTGCGACCTCTGCGCTGGGAGCTGTGCCTCTGAGCCGGTGTCTCCCCGAGGGACAGGGGACGTGCCCGTGCCCTCCCGCAGTCTGTGGGGCCGGTCCCGAGACGCGGGGCTCACCTGGCTTCTCTTCTCGCAGCCCTGGTCCAGCGCCTCCCTCTCTCAGCATGGACGAGGAGAGCCTGGAGTCGGCCTTGCAGACCTACCGTGCGCAGCTGCAGCAGGTGGAGCTGGCCCTGGGCGCCGGCCTGGATTCGTCTGAGCAGGCGGACCTGCGCCAGCTGCAGGGGGACCTGAAGGAGCTCATCGAGCTCACCGAGGCCAGCCTGGTGTCTGTCAGGAAGAGCAAGTTGCTGGCCGCGCTGGACGAAGAGCGCACGGGCCGGGAAGATGCTGAGTACCAGGCTTTCCGGGAGGCCATCACTGAGGCGGTGGAGGCGCCAGCAGCAGCCCCTGAGTCCGGATCAGAGACCGTTCCTAAAGCAGAGGCGGGGCCCGAATCTGCAGCAGGTGGGCAGGAGGAGGAAGAGGGAGAGGACGAGGAAGAGCTGAGTGGGACAAAGGTGAGCGCACCCTACTACAGCTCATGGGGCACTCTGGAGTATCACAACGCCATGGTGGTGGGAGCGGAAGAGGCTGAGGATGGTTCGGCGGGTGTCCGTGTGCTCTACCTGTACCCCACTCACAAGTCTCTGAAGCCGTGCCCGTTCTTCCTGGAGGGAAAGTGCCGCTTCAAGGAGAACTGCAGGTAAAACCCTTTGTTATCAGGATGCCAACCTTGGGGCGTAAGGGGCACGCACACAGGGTCGGGTCAGGGTGGCCCTCCCTTTGCTTTGCAGTTTTGTCTCAGCTTCTTGGGGCAGGCATGCTTTGTGACAGCAGTGTCTGTGTTCAGGCGTCTGCGTCTTTGTTCCGGGGTAAATCAAGAAGCATAGAAGGTGGCCGGGTGCGGTGGCCCACGCCTGTAATCCCAGCACTTTGGGAAGTCAAGGCGGGCAGATCACCTGAGGTCAGGAGTTCAGGACCACGCTGGTCAACATGGTGAAACCCTATCTCTGTTAAAAACACAAAATTCAACTGGTCGTGGTGGCGCGCACCTGTGGTCCTAGCTACTCAGGAGGCTGAGGCAGGAGAATTGGTTGAACCCAGGAGGCCAAGGTTGCAGTGAGCGGAAATGGAGCCACTGTACTCCAGCCTGAGCAACAGTGCAAGGCTTATGTGGAAGAGAATAGGTCTCCAACCTATCGTCATTGTTTTTTTTTTTGGTTGTTGTTTTAATTTTTTTTGAGACAGGGTCTTACTTTGTCAACCAGGCTGGAGTGCAGTGGCGCAGTCCTGGCTTACTGCAGCCTGGACCTCCTGGGCTCAACTGATCTCCTGCCTTAGCGCCCCTAGTAATTGGGGTACAGACTCACACTACCACATCCAGCTAATTTTTGTATTATTATTACTTGTTTATTTATTTATTTTTTGAGATGGAGTCTTGCTCTGTCGCCCAGGCTGGAGTGCAGTGGCGCAATCTCGGCTCACTGCAAGCTCTGCCTCCCGGGTTCAAACAATTCTCCTGCCTCAGCCTCCCTAGTAGCTGGGATTACAGGCACCTGCCACCATACCTGGCTAATTTTTTTGTACTTTTTAGTAGAGACGGGGTTTCACCGTGTTAGCCTGGATGGTCTCAATCTCCTGACCTTGTGATCCGCCCACCTCAGCCTCCCAAAGTGCTGGGATTACAGGCGTGAGACACAGTGCCTGCTTTTTTTTTTTTTTTTTTTTGGAGATAGAGTTTCACTCTTGTTGCCCAGGCTGGAGTGCAGTGGCATAGTCTCAGCTTACTGCAACCTCCTTCTCCTGGGTTGAAGTAATTCTCTGCCTCAGTGTCCAGAGTAGCTGGAATTACAGGTGCCCACCACCACGCCCGGCTAATTTTTTGTATTTTTAGTAGAGACAGAGATTCACCATCTTGGCCAGGCTGATCTTGAACTCCTGACCTCGTGATCTACCCGCCTCAGTCTCCCAAAATGCTGGGATTACAGACGTGAGCCATCACGCCTGGCTAATTTTTGTAGTTTTAGTAGAGGTAGGATTTTGTCATGTTGTCCAGGCTGGTTTCACGCTCCTGAGCTCAAGTGATCCACCTGCCCTGGCCTCCCAAAGTGCTGAGATCACAGGCATGAGCCACTGCGCCCGGCCCTGTTGTTAGTTTTATTCTCTAGAGTTCAACTTGAAAACTTTACTTTTTTTTTTTTTTTTTTTTTTTGAGACAGAGTCTCGCTCTGTCACCCAGGCTGGAGTGCAATGGCTTGATCTCAGCTCACTGCAAGCTCCGCCTCCCGGGTTCACGCCATTCTCCTGCCTCAGCCTCCCGAGTAGCTGGGACTACAGGCGCCCGCCACCTCGCCCAGCTAATTTTTTTTATATTTTTAGTAGAGACGGGGTTTCACTGTGTTAGCCGGGATGGTCTCGATCTCCTGACCTGGTGATCCGCCCGTCTCGGCCTCCCAAAGTGCTGGGATTACAGGCATGAGCCACCACGCCCGGCCTGAAAATTTTACTCTTACGGAGATTTTCAAACATACCCCAAGTTAGAGAGCTTAACATAATCACTGCCCACGGTCCATCATCCACGGTCCATCATCCAGTGTCCTCATTGATTAACATTTTGCTAGTCTTGTTTTGTCTGTTCTCCCTGTTCTACTTTTTTCTTTCCTGGACCATTTTAAAGCAAATTCCAGAAGTTACTGGGTTTTTCCAACTATGAATACTTCAGAGTGTATCTCTAATCTAACTGATTAGGAAATCACTTAAAAAGTAACTTTTTGGAAGTCCAAGTCGATGTGAGGACAAAAAAGAGTAACTTCCATGTTATAGTAGGTAATAGTATTACATTAAATGGTAACACATTTAATGGTAATACCTCTTCCGTATTCAAATATCCACAATTATTAGTGTGATGTCTCTATTTCTGTAAGTGCATAACTTTATTTTTGTTCCTTTTTACTTTCCTCTTAGAAGAAATATTTATCAAGCCTTCTAGTAGGTAATTTTCTTTTTTAGCCAATAGTTCAGGCTGACCACGTAATCATCCCTAATTCTAGTTCTTTAAGTATCTTCCTCTTTTTTCTTTTGAAACCGGATCTCGCTGCTCTGTCACCCATGCTGGAGTGCAGTGGCACAATCTTGGCTCACTGCAGTCTCTGCCTCCCTGGCCCAAGCCATCCTCCCACCTCAGCCTCCCTAATAGCTGATACTCCAGGCGTGTACTGCCACACCTAGCTAATTTTTGTATTTTTTGTAGAGATGGAATTTCACCATGTTGCCCAGGCTGGTCTTGAATTCCTGATCCCCTTGATGAGAGATCTGACACATCCCTGTGATGCTTCCTCTGGGCCAGGCATTGCTCCAAGAATTTCATACACATTCATTCATCTGTGCAACAGCCCTGTAGGTAGGCCCTGCAGTCACACCATTTGACAGGGGAGGAAACAGGAATAGAAGAACTGAGTGGCCCAAGGCTTCAAGGCTCAGAGGGCTCCGGTTGCCCCCCGCCCTCGTTCCATCCCCTGCTCCACCCGGTGCTGCTTGCCGTGTCAGCATCAGGCCTGATCTGAAGGCTTCTGGAGCATCTTACAGACACCCACCTTGCCACCATTCAGGACTGATAAGTTCTCTTGGATTTGTGTTGGACTTTTTTTTTTTTAAGACGGAGTTTCACTCTTGTTGCCCAGGCTGGAGTGCAATGGCGCGAACTCTACTTCCCGGGTTCAAGGGATTCTCTTGCCTCAGCCTCCCGAGTAGCTGGGATTACAGGCGCCTGCCACCACGCCCAGCTAATTTTTGTATTTAGTAGAGGCGGGGTTTCACCATGTTGGCCAGGCTGGTCTCGAACTCCTGACCTCCGGTGACCCCGCCTTGGTTTCCCAAAGTGCTGGGATTACAGATGTGAGCCACCGCACCCGGCCCAGGATTTCTTTATATATTCTGGATGTTCATCCCTTGTGAAGTATATAGTTTGTAGATATTTGCTCCTATTATTTGGGTTGTGTTTTCACTCGATACAGTGTCCTATGATGCACATTTTAAATTTTGATGCAGTTCAATTTATTGTTTCTTTATTGCCTGTGTCTTTGTCGTCAGATTTAAGAAACCATCGCCTCATCCATACATATGAGGATTTTCACCTATGTTTTCTTCTAAGAGTTCTGTAGTTTTAGCTGTTAAATTTAGGTCTTTGGTCCATATTGAGTTAATTTTTGTATATGTTATTAGGTGAGGGTCCACTTCATTCTTTTTTTTTTTTTGAGACAGAGTCTCGCTCTGTCGCCCAGGCTGAAGGGCAGTGGCGCGATCTTTGCTCACTGCAACCTCCGTCACCTCCCAGGTTCATGCCATTCTCCTGCCTCAGCCTCCCAAGAAGCTGGGACTACAGGCGCCCACCACCACTCCTGGCTAATTTTTTTGTATTTTTAGTAGAGACGGGGTTTCACCGTGTTCGCCAGGATGGTCTCGATCTCCTGACCTCGTGATCTGCCCGCTTTGGCCCCCCAAAGTGCTGGGATTACAGGCGTGAGCCACCGTGCCCGGCCCCACTTCATTCTTTTGCATGGGGATTTCCAGTTTTCCCAGCACCATTTGTTGAAAAGAATGCTTTTTCTCCACTGAATGGTCTTGACTGCCTTGTCCAAAATCAATTGGCCATACGTATATGGGTTTATTTGTGAGCTCTCTCTTCTCTTCCATTGGTATATATGTCTTATGCCAGTACCACACTGTTTTGATTATTATAGCTTTGTAATAAGTTTTAAACTCAGGAAGTAGTAGTTATTCACCATTTGCTCTCTTTTTCAAGAGTGTTTTGTTTCTGGATCCTTTGCAATTTCATATGAATTTTAGGATCGGATTGTCCAATTCTGCATAAAAGACAGTTTGAATTTTCATATGGATTGCACAGAATGTGTAGATCTGTTTGGGGCATATTGCCATCTTTACAACATTAAGCCTTCTGGCTGGGCATGGCAGCTCACGCCTATAATCCCAGTACTTTGGGAGGCTGAGGCAGGCATATCACTTGAGGTCAGGAGTTCAAGACCAGCCTGGCCAATGTGGTGAAACCCCATCTCTACTAAAAATAAAAAACAAATTAGTTGGAGGTGGTGCACACCTGTAATCCCCGCTACACGAGAGAGTGAGGCAGGAGAATTGCTTGAACCTAGGAGGAGGAGGTTGCAGTGAGCTGAGATCATGCCACTGCACTCCAGCCTGGGCAACAGAGCGAGACTCCATCTTTTTTTTTTTTTTTGAGAGGGAGTCTCACTCTGTCGCCCAGGCTGGAGTGCAGTGGCCGGATCTCAGCTCACTGCAAGCTCCACCTCTCAGGTTTACGCCATTCTCCTGCCTCAGCCTCCGGAGTAGCTGGGACTACAGGCGCCCACCACCTTGCCTGGCTAGTTTTTTGTATTGCAAGACTCCATCTTAAACAACAACAGTAACAAAAGAAAAAAACAATATTAAGTCTTCCAATTCATGAACAAAGGATCTGTCCATTTATTTAGGTCTTTAATTTCTTTCAACAGTGTTTTGTACTGTACAAGTCTTGCACATTCTTGGTTAAATAAGTATTATTTTTGATGCTTCTCTAAGGAATTGTTTTTGTTTTCCTTTTTTTTTTTTTGAGACAGAGTCTTGCTCTGTCACCCAATCTGGAATGCAGTGGCACAATCTCGACTCACTGCAACCTCCACCTCCTGGGTTCAAGCAATTCTCCTACCTCAGCCTCCCAAGTAGCTGGGACTACAGGCGCCTGCCACCACGCCCGGCTAATTTTTTGTGTTTTTAGTAGAGACAGGATTTCACCATGTAGCCAGGATGGTCTTGAACTCTTGACCTCAGGTAATCTGCCTGCCTCGGCCTCCCAAAGTGCTGGTATTACAGGCTTGAGCCACCGCACCCGGCCGTTTTTTTTTTTTTAAAGATAGGGTCTTGTTCTGTCGCCCAGGATGGAGGGCGGTGGCATGATCATGGCTCACTGCAACCTCAAATTCCTGGGCTCAGGGGATCCTCCTACCTCATCCTCCTGAGTAGGTGAGACTACAGGTGTGAGCCACCATGCCCAGCTAATTTTTTAATTTTTCTGTAGAGGTAGGGTCCTGCTTTGCTGCCTAGACTGGTCTTAAACTCCAGGGCTCAAGCAATCCTGCCTCAGCCTCCCAAAGTGCTGAGATTACAGGGGTGAGTCACTGCACTGTACCCAGCTGTGTTGGTTTTTTTCAAATGCTTTTTTGCTTTAGATGATCATGTGTGGTTTTTTTCCTTTCATTCTGTTAATGTAGTATATTAATTGATTTTCGTATGTTGAACCATCCTTGAATTCCTCAGATAAATCACCCATAGTCATGGTATATTATCTTTTTATTATTTTTGTAGAGATGATATTTCACTCTGTTGCCCAAGCTGGTCTCGAACTCCTGAGCTAAAGTGATCCTCCTGCCTCAGCCTCCCAAAGCACTGGGATTATAGGCATGAGCCACCTGGCCCTATCTATTTGCTTTTTTTTTTTTTTTTTATTAAATGAGATGGAGTTTCACTGTGTTGCCCAGGCTGGAGTGAGTGGCGCGATCTCAGCTCACTGTAACTTCCACCTCCCGGGTTCAAGCGATTCTCTTGCCTCAGCCTCCTGAGTAGCTGGGACTACAGGTGCCTGCCACTACACCCAGCTAATTTTTTGTATTTTTAGTAGAGACAGTGTTTCACCATGTTGGACAGGCTGGTCTCGAACTCCTGACCTCATGATTTGCCCACCTTGGCCTCCCAAAGTGCTGGGATTACAGGTGCGAGCCACCGCACCCACCCTTATCTTTTTAACAGTTAAAAGTTTAAGGCTTTAGGCCGGGCACGGTGGCTCAAGCCTGTAATCCCAGCACTTTGGGAGGCCGAGACGGGCGGATCACGAGGTCAGGAGATCGAGACCATCCTGGCTAACACAGTGAAACCCCGTCTCTACTAAAAAATACAAAAAACTAGCCGGGCGAGGTGGCGGGCGCCTGTAGTCCCAGCTACTCGGGAGGCTGAGGCAGGAGAATGGCTTGAACCCGGGAGGCGGAGCTTGCAGTGAGCAGAGATTTGGCCACTGCACTCCAGCCCGGTCAACAGAGCAAGACTCCGTCTCACAAAAAAAAAAAAAAAAAAAAAAAAAAAGTTTAAGGCTTTATCATGTAATAACATTACTGGATTTGATTTGCTGCTGTTTTGTTGAGGGTATTTGCATCTGTATTCATAAGGGATATTGGTCTGTAGTTTTCTTTTCTTGACGTGTCTTTGTGTAGCTTTGATGTCAGCATAATACTGGTCTCATGGAATGAGTTAGGAAGTATTCTTTATATTGTGGGAAGAGGTGAAAAGGGATTGGTGTTAATTCTTCCTAAAATGTTTGATAGAATTCAACAGTGAAATGATATATACGATCATATATATATAGAGAGAGAGAGATGGATTTTTCTTTTGTTGGAAGTTTATTGACTATTGATTTAGTTTCTTTATATGAAATTGACTTTTCTTTTTGGAAGCTAAAAAGTACAATAACTATAGTGAAAGTTTCTGAACTTTTTTTTCATTGGAAGTTTTTTGACTGCTGATTCTTTATTTGTTTTAGGTTTATTCAGATTTTCTGTTTCTTCTTGAGTCAGTTTGGTCTCGTTCTGTTGCCCAGGCTGGAGTGCAGTGGCGCCATCTTGGCTCACTGCAACTTCTACCTCCTGAGTTCAAGTGATTCTCCCACCTCAGCCCCCCCAGTATCTCGGACTACAGGTGCCCGCCAGCATACCTGGCTAATTTTTGTATTTTTAGTAGGGACAGGGTTTCACCATGTTGGCCAGGCTGGTCTCAAACTCCTGACCTCAGGTGATCCACCCGCCTCAGCCTCCCAAAGTGCTGAGATTACAGACATGAGCCACCGCACCTGGCCTTGAGTCAGTTTCAATAGTTTGCATGCATGTTTCTAGGGATTTGTTCACTTTGTCTTACGTTATCTAATCTGTTACCATACAATTGTTCATAGTATCCTTTTATAGCTCTAGTTATTTCTGTAAGATCAGTAGTAATAGCTCCACTTTCTCTCTCTTTTTTTTTTTTTTTTTTTTGAGACGGAGTCTCGCTCTGCCGCCCAGGCTGGAGTGCAGTGGCCGGATCTCAGCTCACTGCAAGCTCCGCCTCCCGGGTTTACGCCATTCTCCTGCCTCAGCCTCCCGAGTAGCTGGGACTACAGGCGCCCGCCACCTCGCCCGGCTAGTTTTTTTTTTTGTATTTTTTAGTAGAGACGGGGTTTCACCGTGTTAGCCAGGATGGTCTCGATCTCCTGGCCTCGTGATCCGCCCGTCTCGGCCTCCCAAAGTGCTGGGATTACAGGCTTGAGCCACCGCGCCCGGCCCACTTTCTCTCTTGATTTTAGCAATTTGAGTCATCTCTTTTTTTTTTTTTTGAGATGGAATCTCACTGTGTCACCCAGACTGGAGTGCAGTGGCATGATCTTGGCTCACTGCAACCTCTGCCTCCCAGGTTCAAGCAATTCTGCCTTAGCCTCCCGAGTAGCAGTGATTACAGGCATGAGTCACCATTCCCAGCTAGTTTTGTTTTGTTTTTTGTTTTCTGTTTTTTTTTTTTTTTTTTTTTTTTTGAGATGGAGTCACTTTCTGTCTCCCAGGCTGGAGTGCAGTGGTGCAATCTCGCTCATTGCAACCTCCGCCCCCTGGATTCCAGCAATTCTCCTGCCTCAGCCTCCCGAGTAGCTGGAACTATAGGTGTCACCACCACGCCCAGCTAATATTTGTATTTTTAGTAGAGACGGGATTTCACCATGTTGTCTAGGCTGATCTTGGACTCCCTACCTCAGGTGATCTGCCCCCCTTGGCCTCCCAAAGTGCTGGGATTACAGGCATGAGCCACCACGCATGGCCTGTTTTTTCTTCTTGGTCAGTTTTTCTAAAGATTTGTCAATTTTGTTGATCTTTTTTGTTGCTGATCTCTATTGTTTTCCCATTCTGTTTCATTTATTTCCATTTTAACCTTTGCTTCCTTTTTTCTGCTGGTTTGGGTTTAATTTGCTCTTCTTTTCCCTAATTCTTTGAGGTGCGTAGTTAAGTTATTGATTTGAGATGTGTCTCTTTTTTCTTCTCTTCTTTTTTTTTTTTTTTTTGCTGTTGAGACGGAGTCTCCCTCTGTCACCCAGACGGGAGCGCAGTGGCCGGATCTCAGCTCACTGCAGCCTCTGCCTCCCAGGCATTCTCCTACCTCAGCCTCCCAAGTAGGTGTTTCTTGGCCAAGGTGTTTCTTTTTGAATGTAAGCATTTACTGCTACAGATTTCCCTCTAAACACTGCTTTCACTGCATTCCATAGACTTTTTGTTTGTTGTTGTTTTGTTTTTTTGTTGCTGTTTTGTTGTTTGAGACACAGTCTCACTTTGTTGCTGTTCGGAGAGCAGTGAAGTGATCATAGCTCACTGTAGCCTTGAACTCCGGGACTCAATCAGTCCTCCTGCCTCAGCCTCCCAAGTAACTGTGACTACAGGTGTACACCACTGCACCTAACTAATTTCTTTTATAAGTTTTTGCAGAGGCCAGGCACAGTGGCTCACACCTGTAATCCCAGCACTTTGGGAGGAGGAGGCAGGCAGATCACCTGAGGTCAGGAGTTGGAGACCAGCCTGGCCAACATGATGAAACCCTGTCTCTACTAAAAGTACAAAAATTAACTAGGCATGGTGGCTCATGCCTGTAATCTCAGCTACTCAGGAGGCTGAGGCAGGAAAATCGCTTCAATCCGGGAGGCGGAGGTTGCAGGGAGCTGAGATTATGCCACTGCACTCCAGCCTGGGTGACGAGGTGACAAGAGTGAGACTCTGTCTCAAAAAAAAGAAAAAAAGAAAAGGCCAGGCACAGTAGCTCACGCCTGTAATCCCAGCACTTTGGGAGGCTGAGGCGGGTGGATCACCTGAGGTCAGGAGTTGGAGACCAGCCTGGCCAACATGATGAAACCCTGTCTCTACTAAAAATACAAAAATTAGCTGGGCGTGGTGGCGGGCGCTTGTAATCCCAGCTACTCAGGAGGCTGAGGCAGGAGAATCACTTAAACCTGGGAGGCAGAAGTTACAGTGAGCCGGGATCACGCCATTGCGCTCCAGCCTGGGTGACGAGCAAAATTCTATCTCAAAAAAAGAAAAAAAAAAGTGTTTGCAGAGACAAGGTTTCACTTTGTTACCCAGGCTGGTGTCAGACTCCTGACTTCAAGCAGTCCTACTGCGTCGACCTCCCAAAGTGCTGAGATTATCGGCATGAGCCACTGCACCCTGCCACCTGGCTGTTTTGTTCTGTTGTATTTCCATTTTCATTGATCTCAAGATATCCTAATCTCCCTTTTGTTTTTTTGTTCAACTCATCGCTTATTCAAGAGTATCTTTATTTCTGCATATTTGTAAATTTTCCAAAAAAAAATTTTTTTTTTTTTTTTTGAGAAAGAGTCTTGCTCTATCACCCAGGCTAGAGAATAGTGGTGCACAATCTTGCTTCACTGCAACCTCTGCCTCCCAGGTTCAAGTGATGCTCCCACCTCAGCCTTCCCAGTAGCTGGGATTACCAGCACGTGCCACCACATCTGGCTAATTTTTATATTTTAGTCTTACTGTGTTGGTCAGACTGGTCTTGAATTCCTGACCTCAGGTGATCTGCTTGCCTTGGCCTCCCGAAGTGCTAGGATTACAGGCGTGCACCACCATCCCCCGCCCCCCAATTTTTTTTTTTTAATAGAAGGTGTCACTGTTGCCCAGGCTGATCTTGAACTCCTGAGCTCAAGCAATCATCCCTCCTTGGCCTCCCAAGGTGCTGAGGTTACAGGTGTGAGCCACAGTGCCTGGCCTTCTTTCAAGACTTTAAAAGGCCGGGCGCGGTGGCTCAAGCCTGTAATCCCAGCACTTTGGGAGGCCGAGACGGGCGGATCACGAGGTCAGGAGATCGAGACCATCCTGGCTAACACAATGAAACCCCGTCTCCACTAAAAATACAAAAAAATTAGCCGGGCGTGGTGGCGGCGCCTGTAGTCCCAGCTACTCGGGAGGCTGAGGCAGGAGAATGGCGGGAACCCGGGAGGCGGAGCTTGCAGTGAGCCGAGATCGCGCCACTGCACTCCAGCCTGGGCGACAGAGCGAGACTCCGCCTCAAAAAAAAAAAAAAAAAAAAAAAAAAGACTTTAAAAATGTCATCTCGGCCAGGCGCAGTGGCTCACGCCTGTAATCCCAGCACTTTGGGAGGCCAAGGTGGGCAGATCCCGAGGTCAGGAGATCGAGACCATCCTGGCTAATATGGTGAAACTCCGTCTCTACTAAAAATAGAAACAATTAGCCAGGTGTGGGCTGGGCACAGTGGCTCATGCCTGTAATCCCAGCACTTTGGGAGACTGAGGTGGGCGGATCACGAGTTCAGGAGATCGAGACCACGGTGAAACCCCATCTCTACTAAAAAATACAAAAAATTAGCTGAGCCTAGTGGTGGGCGCCTGTAGTCCCAGCTACTCAAGAGGCTGAGGCGGGAGAATGGCGTGAACCCGGGAGGCGGAGCTTGCAGTGAGCCGAGATCACCATGGTACTCCAGCCTGGGCGACAGAGCAAGACTCCGTCTCAAAAAAAAAAAAAAATGTCATCTCACTGCCTTCTGGCCCAGTAGTGTCTGATGAGAAATTGATTGTTAATCTTACCGAGGAACATTTGTATACTGACTGTTCACTTCTCTCTTGCTGTTCCAGGAAATTCTCTGTCTTTGGGTTTCAGCAGTTTGACTGTAATGTATCAGTGTGGATCTCCGAATTTATAAGCTACTTGGAGTTCATTGGACTTATTGGATGTGTAGATTCATGCCTTTCATTAAATTTGAAAAGTTTCAGCTACTATTCTTGGCATCTTGAAATATTAGTTTTGTTTCTTCCTGTCTGTTCACCGCTTCTGAAACTTCCGTCATGCATGCGTTGGCGTGCCTCATGGTGTCACACAGGTCCCTTGGCGTGCCTCATGGTGTCACACAGGTCCCTTGGCGTGCCTCATGGTGTCACACAGGTCCCTTGGCGTGCCTCATGGTGTCACACAGGTCCCTTGGCGTGCCTCATGGTGTCACACAGGTCCCTTGGCGTGCCTCATGGTGTCACACAGGTCCCTTGGCGTGCCTCATGGTGTCACACAGGTCCCTTGGTGTGCCTCATGGTGTCACACAGGTCCCTTGGGCTCTGGGCATTTTTCTTTCTTCTTTTTTCTTTCTACTCCTCATTTTGGGTAAATTCAGCTGACCTGTCCTCAAGTTCACTGTTTCTTTCTTCTTCCTTCTCAAATCTGCTGTTGAAGCTTCTGGTGAAATTTTCACTATAGTTATTGTATTTTTTAGCCCCAAAATTTCTATTTGGTTTCTTTCTATAAAATTACCATTTTACTAATATTCTCTATTTGGTTAGACATGGTTCTTTTGCTTTCCTTTAGTTCATTATCCATGGTTTCCTTTATTTTTAAATTTATTTTTATTTAGTTATTAATTTTTTTTTTTGAAATGGAGTTTTACTCATCACCCAGGCTGGCGTGCAATGGCACAACCTCAGCTCACTGCAACCTCCGCCTCCTGGGTTCAAGCGATTCTCCTGCCTCAGCCTCCCAAGTAGCTGGGATTATAGGCATGTGCCACCCACCTAATTTTTGGTATTTTTAGTAGAAACTGGGTTTCACCACGTTGGCCAGGCTGGTTTCGAATTGCTAACCTCAGGTGATCTGCCCGCCTCGGCCTCCCAAAATGCAGGGATTACAGATGTGAGCCACTGCACCCAGCCTCTTTTTTAAGTATATTTAAGATAATTGATTTTTTTGTCTAGTCATTCAAATGTCTAGGCTTCTTCAGGAATAGTTCCTATTAATTCCTTTTTTTAAAAATTTTTTTTAATTTTTAATTTTTATTTATTATTATTTTTTTTTGAGATGGAGTCTCGCTCTATAGCCCAGGCTGGAGTGCAATGGCTTGATCTTGGCTCACTGCAACCTCTGCCTCCTGGGTTCAAGCGATTTTCCTGCCTCAGCCTCCTGAGTAGCTGGGACTATAGGTGCGTGCCACCGCACCTGGCTAATTTTTTGTATTTTTAGTAGAGACATGGTTTTGCCATGTTAGCCAGAATTGTCTCAATCTCCTGACCTCATGATCCTCCTGCCTTGGCCTCCCAAAGTGCTGGAATTACAGGCGTGAGCCACCGTGCCCGGCCTGTTTTTTGTGTGTGTGTGACAAAGTCTCCCTCTGTCACCCAGGCTGTAGTGGTGTGTAGTTGTGCAGTGGCACAACCCCGGCACACTGCAGCCTTAACCGTCCAGGCGTAAGTGATTCTCCCACCTTAGTCTCCTGAGTAGCTAGAACTACAAGCATGTGCCACCATGCCTGGTTGGTTGTGGTGTTGTTACTGTTTTAGAGACAGGGTCTTCTCCGACTGGTCTGGAACTCCTGGGCTCAAGGAGTCATCCCACCTTGGCCTCCCAAGGTGGTGAGATTACAGGTGTGAGCCACTGCACTCGGCCTGTTAATTTCTTTATTTCCGGTGAATGGGCCACACTTTCTTGTTCTTTGCACGCCTTGTAATTTTTTATTGAAACCTGCACAATTTGAAGATGATAGTGTGGTTACTTTGAAAATCGGATCCTCCGCCCTCTGCAGGGTTTATTGTTGCTGTTTGTTGTGGATTGTCGTTTCTCATTTGTTTAGTTACTTTCCTGACCTTTTTAAATAAAGACTGTATTCCATCAGTGGTGCTTGTTTCTGTTCTGTTAGGTTAGTGGTTAGCTTGTGCTTTGAAAGAGATTTCTTTAAATGTCTGTTGGCAAAAGGATAAAGAGACTGGGCATGGTGGCTCACACCTGTAATGCTAGGACTTTGGGAAGTGGAGGCGGGTGGATCACTTGAGGTCAGGAGTTTAAGACCAGCCTAGCCAATATGGTGAAACCCTGTCTCTACTAAAAATAGAAAAATTAATCGGACATGGTGGCATCCACCTATAGTCCCAGCTACTGGGAAGACTGAGGCAGGAGAATCGCTTGAACCCAGGAGGTGGAGGTTGCAGTGAGCCAAGATGGCACCACTGCACTCCAGCCTGGGCAACAGAGTGAGACTCCGTCTCAAAAAAAAAAAAAAAGAAAAAAGGATACAGAGCATCTTCCATCCTTTCCAGGTTGCCTCTGTACAGGGGCGAGTCCTTCAGTGCCCGCCAGGCTGTTCACGGCTCTTCCTCACCCTTTACTTCTGGCTCACATGGAGCCTAAGGGTGAGCCAGAGGTGAAAGCTGGGGGCCGCCTGAGGTGTTTCTGAGCACCTGTTGCCCCCGCTGTGTGCATGGCGTTCTGGATTTCCAAGCATGAACAGGAGCTTTCCAAAGCCCTTAGACCTTCATGTCGCTCTTCCCAGCCTCTTCCTTCCTAGACTTTTCTGTCCACTCTTTGCCCATCTGTTGTTGTCCCTGCTCCTGCAACTTCAGGTCGTACCTGCCTTTAAATGCCTTCAGGCCGGGCGCGGTGGCTCACACCTGTTATCCCAGCACTTTGGGAGGCCAAGGCGGGTGGATTGCTTGAGGTCAGGAGTTTGAGACCAGCCTGGCCAACATGGTGAAATCCCGTCTCTAGTAAAAATGCAAAAATGAGCTGGGCGTGGTGGTGGGTGCCTGTAATCCCAGCTACTTGGGAGACTGAAGCAGGAGAATTGCTTGAGCCTGGAAGGCGGAGGTTGCAGTGAGCTGAGATCATACCACTGCACTCTGGCCTGGGCGACAGAGTGAAACTCCATCTCAAAAAAAAAAAAAAAAGCCTTCAATAGCACCCCCCTGGAGGCTGCCCCAGCCCTGAGAGAGTTTGAGGGGGTGAAACAAAGGCAAGCCCTTCAGGGAGATACTAGAAAGGTCCAAATGCATAAGCATGATTCCTTGAGAAAAGCTCTGTGTCATCCCTTCTGACACCAGCAAGCCACATCAGAAACGCAGGTTGCCTTCCTCGTGGCCACATGTGAGCTGGTAGTAGTGGCCAAGCAGAAATACCCCAGCTGTCCTGAAATTTAGCAGGGTCTTACTTCATTGAGCAGTCATCTGGTTCGTAGACACCGGAGTTCCAGAAAAGTTTATTGTGAGGTTTTGACAGTTTAATAGAAAAAAGTTTATTGTGACAGTTTTGACAGCAGAACAGAAAAAGGTTTTTTGTGGCCGTCTTGACAGCAGAACAGAAAAAGGTTTTTTGTGGCCGTCTTGACAGCAGAACAGAAAAAGGTTTTTTGTGGCCGTCTTGACAGCAGAACAGAAAAAGGTTTTTTGTGGCCGTTTTGACAGCAGAATAGCTGCTTTGCTGGAGAGACAGATCCTTGAGCTGCCGACACCATCATTTTAGTGACATCCAGCTCTGTTGCTGAATTTTTAGCTATGCTGTTTTAAGTTATTTTCTTAGTGGTTGCTCTAGAGATGACAATGTGTGTCTTTAACTTACCACAATGTATTTCAGATTATTACTGACTTAACACTTAAAGGATAGCAATTTTTTTGTGTGTGTGTGTTTCACTTCTGTCACCCAGACTGGAGTGCAATGGTGCGATCTCAGCTCGCTGCAACCTCCGCCTCCCGGGTTCAAGCAATTCTCCTGCCTCAGCCTCCCGAGTAGCTGGGATTACAGGTGCGCGCCACCATGCCCGGCTAATTTTGTATTTTTAGTAGAGACGGGGTTTCACCATGTTGGCCAGGGTGGTCTCGAACTCCTGACCTCGTGATCTGCCCACCTTGGCCTCCCAAAGTGCTGGGATTACAGGTGTGAGCGACTGCGCCGGGCCTAAGTATGGCGACATGTCTGTAACATGGATCTACCTCTTTCGTACTATGACATAGTTCCCCTCCATTTTCCTATAGCACCATCCCAACCTCCCTTTTCCTCTGACCTAGTTCCATCCTCCCTTCTCCTCTGACATAGCTCCATTCCCTCTTCTCCTTCATGTATTATTGCCATATATACATTTATGTATGTTATAGCTTCAGCTCTTCAGTGTTGTAATTATTGCTTAAGTTGCTTGGAGGTAGTGGCTTATGCCTTTAACCCCAGCACTTTGCGGGGCTGAGGTGGGCAGGTCGCCTGAGCCAGAGAGTTGGAGACCAGCCTGGGCAACATCTCTACGAAACCCCATCTCTACCAAAAGTACACAAAATCAGCCTGGTGTGGTGGCGCGTGCCTGCAGTCCTAGCTCTTTGGGGGAGGATCCCAGCTAAAGTGGGAAGATCGCTTGAGCCTGGGAAGTCAAGGCTGCAGTGAACTGAGATTGTGCCACTGCTCTCCAGCCGGGTGCAGAGCTTATCTCAAAAAAGAAGAAAAGGGGCTGGGAACGGTGGCTCACGTCTGTCATCCCCCGCACTGTGGGAGGCCGAGGCGGGTGCATCGCCTGAGGTCAGAAGTTTAAGACCAGCTTGGCCAACATGGTGAAACCCGTCTCTACTAAAAATACAAAAAGTAGCCGGGCGTGGTGGCGGGCGTCTGTAATCCCAGCTACTCGGGAGGCTGAGGCAAGACAATCACTTGAACCTGGGAAGCGGAGGTTGCAGTGAGCTGAGATCACACCATTGCATTCCAGCCTAGGCGACAGAGTGAGACTCTGCCTTAAAAAAATAAAAAGAAAAGAAAAGAAATTAAAATCTGGACACCGTGGTTCATGCCTGTAATCCCAAAGCCTTGGGAGGCTGAGGCAGGAGGATCACTTGAGGCCAGGAGTTCAACACCAGCCTGGGCAACATAGCGAGACCCCATCTCTATTTTTAAAAGAAAGAAATTAAAAGAGAAAAAGTATACTTGTAGGTTTTTGTATCCCCCATATTTTACCGTTTTTGTTGCCCCTTTTTCTTTCCTGTGAATTTGAGTTACTGTCTAGTGCCATTTCCTTTTACTCTGAAGAACTTCATGTAGAATTTTTTTTTTTTTTTTTGAGGCAAAGTCTCACTGTGTTGCCCAGGCTGGAGTGCAATAGTGTGGTCTCAGATCACTACAACCTCCACCTCCCGGGTTCAAGTGATTCTCCAGCCTCAGCCTCCTGAGTAGCTGAGACTGCAGGCACCTGCCACCACACCCAGCTAATTTTTTTGGTATTTTCAGTAGAGACAGGGTTTCACCATGTTGGCCAGGCTAGTGTTGAACTGATCTCAGGTGATCCGCCCGCCTCTGCCTCCCAAAGTACTGGGATTACAGTTGTGAGCCACTGCACCCAGCCTGGATAATTTTTAATGATTTTTTTTCTTCTGCTATCTCAAATCTGCTGTTGAGTACATCTAATTTTTTTTTTTTTTTTTTTTTTTGGAGTCGGAGTCTCTATCACCCAGGCTGGAGTACAATGGAATGATCTCAGTTTACTACAACCTCCACCTCTCGGGTTCAAGCGATTCTCCTGCCTCACCCTCCCAAGTAGCTGGGTTTGTAGGTGTCCACCACCATGCCCAGCTAATTTTTTTTTTTTTTTAGTAGAGGCAGGGTTTCACCATGTTGGCCAGGCTGGTCTCAAACCCCTGACCTCAGGTGATCCACCCGCCTTGGCCTCTCAAAATGCTGGGATTACAGGCATGAGCCACTGCGTCCAGCCTTGAATTTTTTTTTAATAGGTTTTTTGTTTGTTTGTTTTTGAGACAGAGTCTTGCTGTCGCCCAGGCTGGAGTGCAATGGTGCAGTCTCAGCTCACTGCAACCTCCGCCTCCCAGGCTCAAGCGATTCTTGTGCCTCAGCCTCCCCAGTAGCTGGGACTACAGGTGCCCTCCACCACACCTGGCTAAATAATTTTTGTACTTTTAGTAGAGACAGGATTTCACCATGTTGGCCAGGCTGGTCTTGAACTCCTGACTTCAGGTAATCCGCCCGCCTTGGCCTCCCAAAGTCTAGGGATTAGAGGCTTGAGCCACCGCTCCTGACCATGGATTTCACATATACCCCTGACCCCCACACAATCGCAACACCCCCTCCCCACAACACCGTCATGCTCCTCACCAGACTGGTGTGTTTATTACAGTCCAAAAGCCTACATTGACCCAGTATTGTCACCCAAGGTCCATCGTTTACATTAGGGTTGACTCTTGGTGGTGTACACTCTGTGGGTTTTGACACCTGTGTAATGACAGGCATCTACTCTTGTGGTATCAGACAGAGAAGCTGCACCACCTTACCCCTTCTCTGTACTCTACCTGTTCATCCTGCCCTCCCCACTACAGTCAGTAAAAATTTCCTTTCAGTGATTGTCTTTTTTTTTTTTTTTTTTTTTTTGAGACGGAGTCTCGCTCTGTTGCCCAGGCTGGAGTGTAGTGGCGCAATCTCGGCTCACTGCAAGCTCTGCCTCCCGGGTTCACACCATTCTCCTGCCTCAGCCTCCTGAGTAGCTGGGACTACAGGCACCCGCCACCACTGCCCAGCTAATTTTTTGTATTTTTAGTAGAGACAGGGTTTCACCGTGTTAGCCAGGATGGTCTCGATCTCCTGACCTCATGGTCTGCCTGCCTCAGCCTCCCAAAGTGCTAGGATTACAGGCGTGAGCCACCGTGTCCAGCCTCAGTGATTGTCCTTTTTAACTCTGGAATTTCCATTTGATTTTTTTTTTCTTTTTTTTGAGATGGAGTCTTCCTCTGTTGCCCAGGCTGGAGTGCAGTGGTGCCATCTCGGTTCACTGCAACCTCTGCCTCCTGGGTTCAAGCAATTCTCATGTTTCAGCCTCCCAAGTAGCAGGGAGTACAGGCTCATGCCACCACGCCTGGCTAATTTTTGTATTTTTAGTAGAGATGGGGTTTCTCAATATTGGTCAGGCTGGTTTTGAACTTTTGACCTCAGGTGATCCACATGCCTCAGCCTCCCAGTGTGCTGGGATTACAGGCGTGAGCCACCGTGCCCATCCTCCACTTGATTTATTTTATATCATTTCTTTTTTAAGATCCCCTAGGCTGGGTGCGGTGGCTCACACCTGTAATCCCAGCACTTTGGGAGGCCGAGGTGGGTGGATTACCTGAGGTCAGGAGTTTGAGACCAGCCTGGCCAACATAGTGAAACCCCATCTTTACTAAAAATACAAAAGTTAGCTGGGCGTAGTAGCTCACACCTGTAGTCCCAGCTATTCCGGAGGCTGAGGCCTGAGAATAGCTTGAACTTGGGAGGTGGTAGTGAGCTGAGATAATGCCACTGCACTCCAGCCTGGTTGACAGAGTAGGACTTGGTCTCAAAAAAAAAAAAAAAAGAAAAGAAAAAGGATTCCCTATTTCCTGAATCATTGTCATCATATTTTCATTTAACTCTTTGAACATACTTATAGTAGCTGCTTTGAAGTCTTTGCTAAATTCAACATCTGGGCCCACTCAGAGCCAGATTATACCACTGCTTTTTTTCCTAAATATGGATCATGATTTCCTGTTTACCTGTCTTATAGTTTTTTTTTGTCAAAAGTGGATATTTCAGATGATCTGTGTCTGGATTCGGAGTTGTTTTCCTGAGTCTTGTGTTCTGTTTGTTTTAGTTAAGTTGTTTGGACTTAAACTGCAATACCTGCCCACCCAGTCCTGTAGCCTCTGATATCTCTGCTCAGATTTTTTAATTCTTTTTTTTTTTTTTTTTTTTTGAGTTAGAGTCTTGTTCTGTTGCCCAGGCTGGAGTACACTGGTGCCATCTCAGCTCACTGCAGCCTCCACCTCCCAAGTTCAAGTGATTCTCCTGCCTCAGCCTCCCGAGTAGCTGGGATTACAGATGCGCGCCACCACGCCTGGCTAATTTTTTGTATTTTTAGTAGAGATGGGGTTTAACCATGTTAGCCAGGATGGTCTCAATCTGCTGACCTCATGATCCGCCTGCCTCGGCCTCCCAAAGTGCTGGGATTACAGGCGTGAGCCACCGCACGCGGCCTTAAATTCAATTTTTTACTCTGGCTTCCTAGCAATTGCTTCTGTGTTCGCACATGGTAGTGGTCAGCCATTGATTTGGGCAAGAGGGTATGTCAGACACTCCTAATCCAAAGGCTCCCCGCCACCCTGTGGGGTTTCAGAGCACGCTAGGAGTTCAGCCAGCTCCTCTCTCTTTGCTTTCACTTTCCCCTGGCCTCTCTTGGAGCTCCCAACACCTGCAGTGGTTTCCTCAAGAGCTAGGCCCTTCTTGGAAGAGCTGAGCCCTTCTGTGGCTCTCTGATTTTCAGAGTCTTCCTGTTAAGTATCTGGCTGGCCCAGTGCTCACTCCAGCTGGGATCACAACCCCAGATGATCAGGGCTGTCAGTTTTCTTTGTGTTTATCGAGTCACCACTTTTAACTACGAGGTCTGGGTTTTGCCTTCTGTCCCACATCCACCTCTGCTGGTGTTGGGTTTTGCAGCCAGCCCTGACCTGGTAAAACACTCAGGTTTGCTGACTCAGGAGTAGGAGCCAGTGGCAGCCCCAGGTGCAAAGGCTGCAGACTTCCCAGTGTTCTGACCCAAGGTCCAGCGTTTTTCAAGAAGGATCTCTTCTCAGTGAATTCTCAGCTTGGGTCAGTTTCCCGAACTCTGAAAAGTTCTGAATCAGTGAGTTTTGATAATTTTGTCTAGTTTTAGATTTTTTTTTGAGACTGAGTTTCACTTCATCACCCAGGCTGAAGTGCAGTGGTGTGATCTCAGCTCACTGCAACGTCCGCCTTTTGGGTTCAAGTGATTCTCCTGCCTCGGCCTCCCGAGCAGCTATAATTATAGGTGTGCGCCATTACACCTGGCTCATTTTTAAATTTTTGGTAGAAGCAGGGTTTCACCATGTTGGCCAGGCTGGTCTCAAACTCCTGACCTCAAGGGATCCGCCCACCTCAGCCTCCCAAAGTGCTGGGATTACAGGTGTGAGCCACTGCGCCCGGCCTAGATTCGGTTCAGCGACCTCTCTACTTGGGTGTGGCTGAAACTCAGAAGCTTCTTTTAGTTTTAGATGTTGGTTGTTTTCAGGGTTAAGTCTCTACGTACTCTGGAGTGTATTTCTGTCAATGCTGTGAGGCAGGTAACTGGGTTGGGACCTTTAATGATCTTTAATGTATGAAAACCCAGTTTTTAATTTTCTCTTATGAAATCCGGGGTCTTTCCCCCCACACCCCACCTGCGATTCTCCCGCACCCCACCTGCGATTCTCCCCGCACCCCACCTGCGATTCTCTTATGAAATCCGTGGTCTTTCCCCCGACACCCCACCTGCGATTCTTTTGTGAAATCCGTGGTCTTTCTCCCCACACCCCATCTGTGATGCTTCCTCTGCACACGAGGCTTTCTGTAAGAGTGGGGGCTCTCCCTGGGGGCTCTCCTTTGCTCCATTGATCAATTCGCCTGTTCTTTTGGTTTTCAGTTAACTTCATGGATATGCCATTAACTCAGCTACTCTCCATGGCTAGAAATTTAGGTTATTTCCAAGTTTTTCATATTTGGTTAAGTCTTTACATGCATTCTCCTTAACAATCATGTCGCTGAGGCGGAAGGATTACATGAGCCCAGGAGTTCAAGACCAGCCTGGCCAACATGGCAAGACCTTGTCTCAACAAAAAAATTCAAAAATTAGCTGGCATGGTGGCACACTCCCCTGGTCCCAACCACGTGGGAGGCTGAGGCACGAGGATTGCTTGAGCCCAGGAGGTGGAGGTTGCAGTGAGCGCACCATGCGCTTCAGCCTGGGCAAGACAGCAAGGCTCTACTGCACACAAAAAAATCACAGAAGCACTTTCTGGGTTAAAGAGTTTACCAATTTCAAGGCTTTTAATATTGTCAAATATTCTAGAAGAGGTTTGATTAATTGATGGTATGGGTGTGTTGAAGGGGGCATATTTAATCGAATTCACTCTGGGTTTAGCCCTTTCTTTTTGAATGTGTTCTCTGTTTCCCTGCAGCCAGTCTCTGCTGTAGTGCATTTGAGGCCCAGTCCTGTAGCCCCTGGTTCTCCCTGGTCATTGGCAGGGCGCTGTGTGCCTAAGAGCAGTAGGCACGAGGAGGAACTGCCCAAAATCCTGGCCTGGGGAGGTGTGCGAGGCCACCTTTGTCTACCCATGAGACAAACTCCCTGTCCCACCTCCCTCTGCTCCACCCACCCATTCCCACTGGAAACAGCCCTGGCTGCATGTCATGGGCTGAAGGCCTGTCCTCAGTTGCTCTTGTTTTTTTTTTTTTTTTTTTTTTGTGACGGAGTCTTGCTGTGCCGCCCAGGCTGGGGTGCAGTGGCCGGATCTCAGCTCACTGCAAGCTCCGCCTCCCAGGTTTACGCCATTCTCCTGCCTCAGCCTCCCGAGTAGCTGGGACTACAGGCGCCCGCCACCTCGCCCGGCTACTTTTTTGTATTTTTTTTAGTAGAGACGGGGTTTCACCGTGTTAGCCAGGATGGTCTCGATCTCCTGACCTCGTGATCCGCCCATCTCGGCCTCCCAAAGTGCTGGGATTACAGGCTTGAGCCACCGTGCCCGGCCTTCTTGTTTTGGTTTTTTTGGAGACAGTCTCACTCTGTCGTCCAGGCTGGAGTGTGGTGGCACAATCTCGGCTCACTGCAACCTCCGCCTCCTGGGTTCAAGTGATTCTTGTGCCTCAGCCTCCCGAGTAGGTGGGATTACAGGCACGCGCCACTACGCCCGGCTAATTTTTGTATTTTTAGTAGAGACGGGTTTCTCCACGTTGGTCAGGCTGGTCTTGAACTCCTGACCTCGTGATCCACCCGCCTCGGCCTCCCAAAGTGCTGGAATTACAGGCGTGAGCCACCGCGCCGGGCCGCTCAGTTGCTTTTGTGGGGTTAAAAGAAACTTCCTTTTGAAACGATGGCACGGCAGCAGTGGATGGCGGTTAGTTTTTCATGTCTTTATTTGGCAAAGTTGAAGATTGTGCTCCTGTCTGTCCCCACGTTTCCTTTTCATTCTCTCTCTCTGTGTCTTGGTTTTGGTTTTAATTTTACTGGTTCACTGATATCTGAAAGTCAAGGCACCGCTATTTCATAAGCAGGTTCTCCTAGTGTGGGGGAGGACTCAGTCATAGGAGCACATGCACACCCCCAACACCTCTGCCTTGATGAACTGGCGCTGTGGCTTCCTGTGCAGTAGTGAGACTGTGGGAGCTGCTGTCAAAAGGGGCTGCCACACTGGGACTCCAGCAGAGGCGATGGGACACACGGGGTATATTCTTCTGGAACAGCCAAGTCCATCCTGAGAGAGAAAATGCGGGTGTCTGTGTGTGTGATGTGAGACTGCGTGTGCATGTGCATACGTGTGTAAAGTATACAGTAGGCCCTTGGTGTGTGTGTGAGACTGTGTGTGTGCATGTGCATATGTGTGTACAGTGTACAGTTGGCCCTTGGGGTGTGTGTGAGACTGTGTATGTGTGCATGTGCATACGTGTGTAAAGTGTACAGTAGGCCCTTGTGTGTGTGTGAGACTCTGTGTACATGTGCATACGTGTGTAAAGTGTACAGTTGGCCCTTGGGGTGAGACTGTGTATGTGTGCATGTGCGTACATGTGTAACGTGTACAGTAGGCCCGTGTGTGTGAGAGACTGTGTGTGCATGTGCATACGTGTGTAAAGTGTACAGTGGGCCCGTGTGTGTGTGTGAGACTGCGTGTGCATGTGCATACGTGTGTAAAGTGTACAGTAGGCCCTTGTGTGAGTGTGTGTGAGACTGTGTGTACATGTGCGTACATGTGTAAAGTGTACAGTAGGCCCGTGTGAGTGTGAGAGACTGTGTGCATGTGCATACGTGTGTAAAGTGTACAGTTGACCCTTGGTATGTGTGTGTGTGTGACTGTGTGTGTGTGTATGTGTGCATGTGCATACATGTGTAAAGTGTACAGTAGGCCCTTTGTGTGTGAGAGAGACTGTATGTGTGCATGTGCATACGTGTGTAAAGTGTACAGTTGGCCCTTGGTATCCGCGGGTTCCATAACCATCAATTCAACCAATCTCCAGTCGAAAATAATTGGGGAAGAAAAGGATGGCTGCGTCTGTACACTGTATAACAACTATTTACATGGCGTTTACATTGTATCAGGTACTGCAAGTACTCTAGGGATGATTTAAAGTATATGGGAGGATGTGCATAGGTTGTATGCAAATATTGTGTCATTGTATCTAAGGGACTTGAGCATCCTCGGGTTTTAGTGTCCACAGGGGGTTTCCTACAGATACCAAGAGACTACTGTATGTGTGTGTGCAAGTGTGAGTGTGTATGCATGTATGTGCATATGTGCATGTCATGTGTGTGTACGTATGTGCATATGTGCATGTCGTGTGTGCATGTGTGCTTGTATGCATATGTGCATGTTGTGTGTGTGCATGTGTGTGTATATGCGTGTATGGGTGTATATGTTAGTACATGTGACAGTGCGTGTGTGCGCATGTGTGTGGGTGACTGCATGTGTGGGTGAGGGCACGTTTGTGCGCGTGTGTGTGCATGTGTGTGCTCGTGTGGGTGAGTGCATGTGCACACGTGTGTGAGAGAGCGTGTGTGTGCGCGCATGTGTGTGGGTGAGAGTGCATGTGCACGTGTGTGAGCAGGCGTGTGTGTGCGCGCATGTGCGTGGGTGAGAGGGTGCTTGTGTATATCCATGTATGACTGCATATGTATTTGCATGAGTGTGTGTGTGAGTGCATGTTTATAAATGTGTGAGGGTCTGTGTGTATGTGTATGACTACATGTTTATGTGTTATATGCATGTGTGTATGTGTGTACATGTGTATGTGCATGCGTATATGTGTATGTGTGTGCATGCGTGTATGCATGTGTGAGTGTATGTGTATGTGTGTATATGCATGTGTATGTGTGTACGTGTGTATATGCATGTGTGCGCCTGTGTATGTACGTGTATGCATGTGTTAGTGCGTGTGCATGTGTGTACGAGTATGTGTACATGTGTGTATGTGCATGTATGTGTATATGTGTGCGTGTGTGTGTGTATACATGCATGTGTCTGGCTCCCTCAGGATGGTGCCCAGGTGGATGGGTCAGTGCTCCTGGGTTTATTTGCCCCTGGTGGCCCATGTCTGAGCCCTGCCCCCTATGGCTCTGTCTGCAGGTTCTCCCATGGGCAGGTGGTCCCTCTGGATGAGCTGCGCCCCTTCCAGGACCCAGACCTGAGCTCCCTGCAGGCCGGCTCTGCGTGTCTGGCCAAGCACCAGGATGGCCTCTGGCATGCGGCGCGCATCACCGGTGAGGCTGGCCGTGGAGGCCTTCCGGGAACACCCTCCCAGGCTCCACACGTGTTATTACTGCGTGGCTGCTCCCTGCCTCCTTTGGGATGAGTGTTGGGACTCTGGCTCTGGGCCCGAAATGAGCACATCTACCCTCAGCCTCTGCCCTGCCTTGCTCCTGATGTCCAGGGTGGTTCCCCATCAGTGGCAGCTGCTGTCAAGGATGCTGACCTGCAGCTTGTCTCTGCCTCTAGATGTGGACAATGGCTACTACACAGTCAAGTTTGACTCGCTGCTGCTGAGGGAGGCCGTGGTGGAGGGGGACGGCATCCTGCCCCCACTGCGCACAGAGGCCACAGAGTCCGACTCAGACAGCGATGGCACAGGTGACTCCAGCTATGCCAGAGGTATGGCAGCAGCTGTGGAACCCAGGAGCCAGGAAGGTGGGGTCACCCTGAGAGGCTCCTGGCTTTTGAGGGCACCGACCGTCTAACCAAACTATTGGAGAGAGTGGCCACAGCGAGGGCGCCAGCCGTGCCTGGGGAGGCCGTGTGGGGCAGGGGTACAGGAGTGCGAGTGAAGGGCCGGGGTAGATCCGTGGTGGCCTTTGTCTTCAAGGAGCGTGGGTACAACAACTACAGTCTCACTGATGGGAGGCCATGGTCATGGCTGTGGCCATGGGAGAGGAGGCGCCCGGAGTTGCCAAGGAAGTCACAGAAAATGAACAACCGATGAGGCCTGGAGTGCAAGAGGGGCAGCTCCTCTGCATGGCTTCTCAAACTTGGGACCTGGGTGCCTGGTGGATCCTGGCAGACAGAGGTGGTGTCCAGACAGCCAGGGTGGAAGCTTCGGGAATGGGAACTAGTGGCCGGTGGCCAGCTCTCCAGAGGGGTGTGTGTATACGTGTGTGTGTATATGCGGGAGGTCACCTGACCCAAGCATGGTGGGCTGAGTCCAGGAGGGGTCTGCATGTTGGAGGTGTACCCAGGGATCAGTGATGGTGGTTTCTGAAGCCCCAAGTCCCTGGTGAAGGAGGACCAAACCAAGGACTCTGTGAGGGCAGGTGAGGAGCTCATGGCCTTGCGAAGGTGGAGAAGGGCAAGGGCAGGAGAGGGCTGTGGAGGAGGGGTCACGGTGCAGGAGGCCGTGGGGACTGCCATGCACTCTGCCTGGTGTCACATGCCCACAGCAGCCTCAGTGACAGAGCACGGAGCCCCAGAGGTGGGGTGTTGGGGCTCTGCCCAGGATCTGAGCTCATTGGTCAGAGCCCAGGTCACCATGCATAGTCCTCTGCCCTGGCCGGCCACTGCCCTCTGTCCTTCTCTTGCAGTGGTGGGGTCGGACACTGTGGACTCCGGGACCTGCAGCTCTGCCTTTGCCGGCTGGGAGGTGCACACGCGAGGCATAGGCTCCAGACTCCTCACCAAGATGGGCTACGAGTTTGGCAAGGGTGAGTACAAGCAGCCCTGGAGAAGTGGGCAGAGGCTGCAGCATAGCCCAGGTCCCGCAGCCATCAGATTCCCCGGGGGTCCCGCAGCCATCAGGTTCCCGGGGCTCCCGCAGCCGTCACGTTCCCGGGGGTCCCGCAGCCGTCACGTTCCCGGGGGTCCCGCAGCCGTCACGTTCCCGGGGGTCCCGCAGCCATCAGGTTCCCAGCGTCCGGCAGCCACAGCACTGCCGTTCCTGTCTCAGGTTTGGGCCGACACGCAGATGGTCGGGTGGAGCCCATCCATGCTGTAGTGTTGCCACGAGGGAAGTCGCTGGACCAGTGTGTGGAGACGCTGCAGAAGCGGACCAGGGTTGGCAAGGCTGGCACCAACAAGCCCCCCAGGTGCCGGGGAAGAGGGGCCCGGCCTGGGGGCCGCCCACCCCCTCGGAATGTGTTTGACTTCCTCAATGAAAAGCTGCAAGGCCAGGCTCCTGGGGCCCTAGAGGCCGGGGCAGCCCCGGCGGGGAGGAGGAGCAAGGACATGTACCATGCCAGCAAGAGCGCCAAGCGGGCGCTGAGCCTGCGGCTCTTCCAGACCGAGGAGAAGATCGAGCGAACCCAGCGGGACATCAGGAGCATCCAGGAGGCTCTCACCCGCAACGCTGGCCGGTAGGTGTGGGGCCCGGCTCAGGGCAGAGGGAAACCCAGGGTGGCCCTGCCCCCAGGACACCTGCGGGAGGTCACCTGACCCAAGCATGTCAGGCTGAGTCCAGGAGGGGTCTGCGTGTTGGAGGACAGGCAGTGGGCACACGGGCAGTGGACATGGCAGCCTGGGGCTGGCGGCATGGCCGGGGACCCCACACTGACTGGTGAGCCTCTCCGCAGGCATAGCGTGGCGTCAGCCCAGCTGCAGGAGAAGCTGGCAGGAGCCCAGCGCCAGCTGGGGCAGCTCCGGGCTCAGGAAGCAGGCCTGCAGCAGGAGCAGAGGAAAGCAGACACCCACAAGAAGATGACTGAGTTCTAGAGAACCCTGCAAGCACTATGGATGAAGTGTGGGACCCCGGCACAGGCTGCCCTCAGAAAGACCAGTGTTGCCCAAGGAGGGGCCGGCCTGCTGGCCTGGGGCGTGCGGACCCTGCTGAGTGGAGACGGGGCTGCAGGGTCCTGTCTGGACACTTTCTTGCCCACCTGCCAGTGTCTTGGGCATTTCCTTGGCAAGGACATTAAAGTGATTTCATCACAGTGTCATTCAGTGGAGATCAGCTGGCTGCAGGGTCTCTGGGGAGAGAAGGGTCTGTGCAGGGCTGTGGTGAGCGGTGGGCTGGGCTGGAGGGGCCTAGGAGGCCAGCATTCTCCCTTCTCTCCCTTCTCTGTCCAAGGCAGATTGGAGGCCAGGGTGCCCGCCAGGCTGCCTGACACCCACAGATGGGTGGAGCTCAGTGCTGCTCCAGCAGGCAAGACGGGCCAGCAGGCGAGACGGGTGGGAGGACTGTGGCCCACCACGTGGGGTACTCCTGGTGAGGCAGGCAGACCTGGCCCTGTGAGTTTGGGGGTTCTGTGCCAGCTCTGCTCAGGTCTTCATGTGTGGAGGGGATGTGAGTTAGGCTGTCAGAACAGTGCGGGCTCGAGGCACACACGTTTCATCTAGGCTTCGGGCGGGGCGCAGCAGGTGGGTGAGGCTGCGGTGGTGGCTGCTGCCCAGGGTGGGAGGCTCAGGGGAGGCGCTCGGCAACAGGAGCAGGAAGTGATGAGGTGGGGAGCTCAGCCGAGGGCTGTACAAAGACCTTCCTCGCCTGCCCCAGACAGAGCTGAGGACCCCTGGCCGTGGGCTTGGTAAGTGCCTGGGCAGATCCCCAAGTCTCTTGGTCCCCAAGTGCCCTCCTGGGGGGCAGCTGGGGTCTGGGAGGCCTTGGGACGTGGCTGTAGCTGGGTTAGTCGGCCGGCCTGAAACCCACTCCCTGGGTCTGGGCAGACTGGCCCCAAACTCCAGAGGCCACCCCTCACCCGCCAGCCGCTGCCTCTGTGCTGCGGGATGTGCTGACTATAAGGCGTCCCCCACCCCCAGAATTCTGCTAATCCCCAAGAAGGGACAGATCCTCTGGCAGAGACAGTGGCAGACAAGAAGAGCCAGAAGTGGGGTGGGGGTATCAGCACCCCCAGCAGCTACTGCTGCCTGCTGACCCAGCCTCCAGCTTCTCCCAGTTCTGGGCTCTGTGGCGAGTGGCTTGGGAGCACTACCTGACACAGGAGACCACGTCTGGGCAGAGAGTGGCTGCGGGTGGCGTCTGTGGCCCGTGGCGCACACCCAGGGCCTCCCCCCGATGCTGGTTACAGTTTGGGCTACAGTGGCCACAGCTGCCCTGCCCCTCCTTGCGGCCGTGCTGGGCGTTACCATGGTCGCCTGCAGGGACACCGAGGGGCCAGGCAGAGCAGCCCTTGCTCACCTCACCTCACCGGAACCCCCGCCAGAAGGGAAGGTGGGCACCTCTGGGAGGAAGGGACTGCCAGGCCTTGGGGCTTCCTGTGCTGAGTCAGAGCAGGAGCGGGAGACGCGGGAGCTCCGCAGCCGCGGCAGGTGCAGATTTGGCGCTGCCAAGTGGCGTAGGTCCCCTTGGCCAGCACCCAGTGCCCCTTTCTTCTGCCCCCAGGGTCTTGGCTTCACAGGATGGGGCTGCCAGTGTCCTGGGCTCCTCCTGCCCTCTGGGTTCTAGGGTGCTGCGCCCTGCTCCTCTGGCTGTGGTCGCTGTGCACAGCCTGCCGCAGGTACGTCCATCAGCCCGGCTCTGTCTGGCGCCTTCCTGCGGCTGCCATTCAGCCCAGCGCGGGAACGGGCTGGAGGCAGGTCGGCGCCCCCAGGTTTGTACGCGCCCCTGCACTGGGCCTTGGACCTGAGGCTGACGACCCCGCCCCCCACCTCTACCCCCAAGGCCTGAGGACGCTCTAGCCCCCAGGAAGAGGGTGCGGAGGCAGCGGGCGAAGCTGCAGGGCAGTGCGATGGGAGCGGAAGCGGTGAGTGCCAGGCTGTCCCGGGGACCAGGGCGGGGCCCGCAGGGGACCGACCAGCCTTCCTCGCCCCCAGTCCCTGCTGAGGCGGACCCACCTCTGCTCCCTCAGCAAGTCGGACACCAGACTGCACGAGCTGCACCGGGGCCCGCGCAGCAGCAGGGGTGAGCGGAGGGCGGGACGGGGGTGGCCGGGCGGGGCTTACTGTGCAGCGTGCCAACCCCTGGGTCAGACCCGCTCCTGCCCCCTGCCCCGAGTGAACTCTGCCCTGACCCCACCCCCAGCCCTGCGGCCTGCCAGCATGGATCTCCTGCGCCCACACTGGCTGGAGGTGTCCAGGGACATTACCGGACCGCAGGCAGCCCTCTCTGCCTTCCCGCTCCAGGAGCTGCCCTGGGCTCTGCCGGCAGCTGCAGCCACCGCAAGGTGCGCTGGCCCCGAGGCCACCTATTCCAACGTGGGGCTGGCGGCCCTCCCCGGGGTCAGCTTGGCGGCCAGCCCTGTGGTGGCTGAGTATGCCCGCGTCCAGAAGCGCAAAGGGACCCAACGCAGCCCCCAAGAGCCACAGCTGGGGAAGGCTGAGGTGACCCCGGCCGCTCAGGTAATGTGGGCCAGGGTGGGGCACTGTGGGTAGGGCCGGGGGGTCCTCAGCAGGTTGGATGGTGCTGACCCCTCCTCGGGTTGGCTTCCTGTCTCCAGGTGGACGTCCTGTACTCCAGGGTCTGCAAGCCTAAAAGGAGGGACCCAGGACCCACCACAGACCCGCTGAACCCCAAGGGCCAGGGAGCGATTCTGGCCCTGGCGAGTGACCTGGCCTACGCGACCCTCCCGCTCAGGGCCCTGGATGCGGACAGCAGCCCCCTGGAAAACGTGTATGAGAGCATCCGGGAGCTGGGGGACCCTGCTGGCAGGAGCAGCACGTGCGGGACTCGGACGCCCCCTGCTTCCAGCTGCCCCAGCCTAGGGAGGGGCTGGAGACCCCTCCCTGCCCCGAACACTCAAGGACTTGCGCTCCGGCCTCCAGAGAGGCCCGTCCCCCGCCCCGCCCCGCCTCACAGCTGACAGCGCCAGTCCCAGGTCCCGGGCTGCCAGCCCGTGAGGTCCGTGAGGTCCTGGCCGCTCTGACAGCCGCGGCCTCCTCGAGCTCCAGAGAAGGCCCGCGTCTAAATAAAGCGCCCTCGCAGGAGGAACGCAGCCAGCCTCGCAGCCTGCTCTTCTTGAAAGCTGGGCGGGTTGGGGCGGGGGGCTTGTCTGGAAGGCTTGGAGCTGTCCCCTCTGGCCTTGGGGGGCTGACTGCCCCCGGGGCGCCCGGGCCTAGCCGAGGCGGTGCTGCTGCCGGCCAGACTCCCGGTCAGTGCGGGGACGGGGTCCGAGTCGCTCCCGGGGGGCAGCGCAGCCGGCAGGGTGGCCGCCCCGGGGTGGGACTTGGACCCTGGACTCCACGGGAGGGCTCCGCCACCAGCCTGGTGTTACATAAGGGGTGGGGGAGGTGGGCAGTCGAGCGTTAAAGAGTAACCTGCTGCCGGGACGCCCGCCAAGGACTCGCGGCCCCTTCCCCGGCTCTGGCAGCTCTGCGAGCGCGCCCATGGGGCACCGGCCCTCCCCGGAGGGGCGCGCGGGCGCGCGGGGTGGGCGGAGGCCTCGGAGCGGGGCCGGGCCTCCCTCCCCAGGCTAGCGCGGGAGCGACCCGGAGGGGGCGGGCCTGGGGCGGGGCCTCGGAGCGCGGGCCAGCGGGAGCGCGGCCGGCCGGGCCCGCCCGCCTGCGGTGTGGACGCCGCGCGGCCAATGCGCGCACCGGGGCGGGGCGCGGCGGGGCGGGGCGGGGCGGGGCGGGGCGGGGCGGGCAGCCTCCGGGCGGCGCGGCGCGGGCGGCGGCCGGATCCAGGGCGGGGGTCGGCGGCCCGGCCAGCCCGGCCCGGCCCGGGGCCGCGTCCTGAGAGTCAGCCCTCGCCGCTGCAGCCTCGGCGCCCGGCCGGCCGGCCATGGAGAGCCCCCCGCCCCGCGCCGCCGGCCGGGACCCCGGTGCGCTGCGGGCCGAGGCGCCCTGGCTGCACGCAGAGGGTCCGGGGCCGCGCGCCGCGCCCGTGACGGTGCCCACGCCGCCGCAGGTACCGGGCGCCGGTGGGCGGGGGCGCCGACCAAGTTTCTCTCGCTGCAAAGATGGCGTCAGTGCTGCCCAAACTTCGGGCCCCCGGGGGCGGGGCAGCGGGGAGGGCGGCAGCGTCGGTCCGCGCGTGTCCGTGGGTCCCGCCGGGGCTGCGCCGGGCGGCCGGGGAGTCCTTCCCGCCGCGCCGGGCTGGGGGCGGGGTCGGGGGCGGGGCCGCGCCGTCCACACCGGCCGCAGCCGGTTTTCGAGGCGGGCTCCGAGCGGATCCGCGGCGGAGGTGGAGGGACCCCCCCGGCCGCCGCCGCCTCTGAGTCTGCCCCCTCCCCATCTGCAGGGCTCTTCCGTGGGCGGCGGCTTCGCGGGCTTGGAGTTCGCGCGGCCGCCGGAGTCGGAGCCGCGGGCCTCGGACCTGGGGGCCCCCGGGAAGTGGGCGGGGGCGGCGGCGGGGCCCCGGACTCCATCGGCGCACATCCCCGTCCCAGCGCAGAGGTGAGCGGGAGGCGCGGTGTCCCGGACTCGGGGTGCGCAGGGGCGGTGGGTGGGGTGCCGAGACGCGCTTTCCCGCCCCTTCCCTCGGGAGGCCCCGACGGAGGCCAGGTCAGGGCTCCAGGTTTGTAATCCCCGGCCACCCCCAAGCTCTTCAGCCCTGGAGGAGTTGAGCAGAAATGATCGGTGACTCGAGTCCCTCCGCCTCCCTCCACCGCAGTTCCTCGGGGTAGAGCTCAGAACCGGGAGGGGGTGGCTGTGCGTCTCTGTGCAGAAGAGGCCGCGCGGTCGGTGTGGGGCGACTGTCCAGGAATCTCTGGGGCTCCTGACCGCCACCTCCCAACCCCTGCCAGGCCGGACACCTCGGTCTGGCTGCCAGGGCAGGGGCGGGCTCTGGCCTGGCTCGCTGGGGCCTGGGGAGCTGCCCGTGCTTCCAGCCCAGTCTCCCGCTGGCTGCTGCCGGCTGCTGGCCACTCCCACATCCCAGGCCTGGCGTGAGGCCCACAGCTGCTGTTGCACAACCCTGGTTAATGTGTGATAGGGGGAGGCCTGGGCCTGGCCCGCCTCTCTGCCAGGGCTTCAGACCCCTGCCCAGCACCAGGGTCTGAAGGAACCACAGTGGAGCCAAGCCCGCGGTGTGGAGAACTCAGGCTTCAGGAGACCCTGGCCCTGCTCCTGGTGGCTCCTGGTGGCTTTCAGCTCTCACTGCAACCTGAGCTGGGGGAGGAGCCAGGCCTCTTGCCCAGAGCTGGGAGTGGGGAGGCTGGTGTGCACGCGTGCCCAGGCCTGCACGTGGACCGACCAGGGGAGGGGCCCAGAGCTCTGGCTGGGTCACCCGCACCCTGCCCCCATCTCCTCCAGAGCCACCCCAGGAAAAGCCCGGCTGGACGAGGTCATGGCTGCTGCTGCCCTTACAAGCCTGTCCACCAGCCCTCTCCTTCTGGGGGCCCCAGTTGCAGCGTTCAGCCCAGGTAAGACTCAGATGTCTGCATTTAGCACTGTGGGTGGGGACAGGGCTCAGAACCTACAGCCCACCCAGCCTCTGTGGGGCAAGCAGAACCCTCAAACCTGGGACTGCTTTCTAAAGTGGACTTCTGCACCCTCAGTACCCCTTACTGAGGCCAAAGCTGCAGGACCCAGGCCTTCTGGCCTCCCTGACCTGTTTACCTCCACGTCGCTGGCCACACACATCTGCTGACCCTTTCCTGTGCTGGGGGTGTTTCTCCCCAAGCCCTGGGGCCAGCTCCTCCAAGATGCTGTGCCCACCAGGCTCACCCGGGACTCGGTGAACAGGAGCAGCTCAGGGTTAGGGACTCCCTAGACCCACCCAAAGTTCTAAGGCAGAGGGCGTGTCCCTACAGAGCCTGGCCTGGAGCCCTGGAAGGAGGCCCTCCTACGGCCCCCAGGCAGCTACAGCAGCAGCAGCAACAGTGGAGACTGGGGCTGGGACCTGGCCAGTGACCAGTCCTCTCCGTCCACCCCGTCACCCCCACTCCCCCCCGAGGCAGCCCACTTTCTGTTCGGGGAGCCCACGCTGAGGAAAAGGAAGGTGAGCTTGGGAGCGGCCCCCAGGGAGAGGCGGGTGTGGCGGCTGAGCCTGACCCTGGTCCCTGTTGCTGCAGAGCCCGGCCCAGGTCATGTTCCAGTGTCTGTGGAAGAGCTGTGGGAAGGTGTTGAGCACGGCATCCGCGATGCAGAGACACATCCGCCTGGTGCACCTGGGGTGCGGAGGGGCCTGGGGTGGGGCGGGGCCTGGGGTGCAGCGGGGCCTGGGGTGTGGAGGGGCCTGCGGGCTGGCTGGGTTTATGAGGCCTGGCCAGGCCACCCCTTCAGCTTCCACTGGCTGTGTCCCCAGCAGGAGGCAGGCAGAGCCTGAGCAGAGTGATGGTGAGGAGGATTTCTACTACACAGAGCTGGATGTCGGTGTGGACACGCTGACGGACGGGCTGTCCAGCCTGACTCCAGTGTCCCCCACGGCCTCCATGCCGCCTGCCTTTCCCCGCCTGGAGCTGCCAGAGCTGCTGGAACCCCCAGCCCTGCCTAGTCCCCTGCGGCCAACCGCCCTGCCCCTGCCCCCGCCTCCACCCCCTGTCCTGAGCGCTGTTGCTAACCCCCAGTCCTGCCACAGTGACCGTGTCTACCAGGTGGGTAAGGCCACTGGTGGCAGCTGGGGCAGGTCTCAGGGCCCTCTGGAGGGGAGTGAATCCCTGACTGTGTCTCCCTGCAGGGCTGCCTGACGCCTGCCCGCCTGGAGCCGCAGCCCACGGAGGTCGGAGCCTGCCCACCCGCCTTGTCCTCCAGGACTGGAGTCAGCCTGAGGTGCGTGTGGGCTGAGGGCCTGCGGCCACCACCAGCTGGAGAGGGTCCTCGTCTCACAGCACCCCATGCCCTGTGCCCCCCCCCCAGGAAGCCCCGCGGCGATGCGAAGAAGTGCCGGAAAGTGTATGGCATGGAGCGCCGGGACCTGTGGTGCACAGCCTGCCGCTGGAAGAAGGCCTGCCAGCGGTTCCTGGACTAAGTCCGGCTCATTCAAGAACATAACCTACCACCTTCTCCCTCCCCACGCCAACCCCAGGCCTGGAGCTGAAACAGCCCAGGGAGAGCCCCAGGGCCTGGCCTTCACCAGCTGCAGGGTCTGCTTTTAATTGGGGGGGGCTGACCCTGAACCCCCCCCAGGTCGGGGAGGGGTCCCACCACTCAAAGTGCCTCTGAAGAAACCAGCTTTTTGCACTAAAGCCAAACCGCTGCCCCCTTAGCCCCAAGGGCCCTGGGGGCAGCCGCCCCCCTGCCTGCCGGCCCGTGGATTTGTCAAGGGTGTTATGGGCCCAGCTTTGGGGGCCAGTCCTGATGCACTTTGAGGAGTGTTGGGGAGAGGACTCCCCCACTCGCACTTAACTCGATGGCTCTCGGGCCCTGGGGCTGTTTTTACCATGTTTTTGAAGCTCAGGTGTCTCGCGTCTGGGCTGCACCAGGCGAAGAGAGAAATTAAAGATTTGAGGTTTTTCCAGAAGCTTTGTCTGCCTCTTGGGAGGAAGGCTGTGGGGCTGGGACCTTGTGGTGGGCGAGTGGGTAGAGGCTGGCAGCCGGCCACCCCCACCCCGGGAGAGGCCGGAGGGAGGATCATCCGAAACGCAGGAGCCATCTGCTTGGAGCAGCAATTCCCCAATTTATTGAAAGTGATTGCTTTGCAAGGATGTCTAAGCTAATCCCGTCACAGAAAGGAAACGCACAGGCGCCTAGGCAGAAACTTCGAGACTCACCGCAGAGGCCACAAGAACCCACGGCCACAGAGAGGCAGGACGGCAGAGCCGTGATTTCCCACCGAGCGATTATGAGAACCTCTTCCCCCAATAGTAGACACATCTCCAAAACAAACACAGGTTTATAACAAGTAATAGAAAGTCAATATAATATAGATTATCCCCGGAAAAAATCAACAATCTTCAAACACTGCCTTTTTTTTGTCTGTTTTGTTTTTGTTGACAGGTTGAAAGCATGTTGAAAAAATAAATATTTAAGAAAAGCACACACAGCACCCTCACTACAAGCAGTTCTAAAAGGGCTGCATACAAAACACAATATAAGATCTGAAAAATAAAAAACACCACCATTAAGTATGGCTTTCATAAGAGTTGCACATGTCACAGAATGAGCTAAAATAAGATTATCTTTTATAATATTGCAAAAAGTTCCAGTTTTTGCATTTTCTCAGTTTTTTTTTAAAGAGGAAGATGTGCAAAGTTGGAAGCAGTAAGCTGCGTCTTCTGAGTCAGGTCCCTACGTAGCCCTGGCAGTGTCCTGTTTCCCAAAGCCCAGAGAGCCCCAGTGTACAGCCTGGTCAGGATCCCGAGCTTGATAGAAAAATCATGGTGTCCCTGCCCCCCCTCCCCACCCCCAGATAACACCACCCCCAATGGACTGTATTTCCCACTTTGGTGTTGCAAACACCAAAATACAAACACACAAACAAAAATACAAAATGTGAAATGTAATCTACACATTTTTCCTCTTCATAAAAAAATATTTATTAGTTTGAACATCGATTTAAAAAAAAATCAGTCACGTAAAAAAAAACCCTTCATGACATGTCTTTTCCCTCCACGCCTCCTGAGAGATGGACGTGTGCACCTGGGCCTCGGAAATCCCACACCCTTCAGTCGGCAAACTGCGAACAAGAACAAGAAATCTGCCGCGCAGCAAACACTTGGGGAGGTCAGTGGGACAGTGTTGGTTTTAGGGAAGAAAATGCCCCTGTAGCTCCGACAGGGAACCCCGAAACGGTCAGCAAAGGCTGCACGGAGTGAGCCGGCCAGACGGAGCAGGACATCCTGAGTGTGGAGGGGGAGGCGGGCCCGGGTCCTGGCAGGGTGGCCTGAGAGCAGGGGACTGGTACAAAACCCAGAGACATCTGTGGGTAGCAAAGGTCTGGTTTCCAAATGCATTTTATAAGAAAGTCAGTGTGTTTAGAAAAAGGGTTTAAAAACCAGGGGAAGGTACAAAGTTCTAAGAATTCTCAAAGAGGCCGGGGCGGGGTTGGCCTGGGGTGAGGGCGGAGGGCTCCGTGGGAGCTCCGTGGTGGCCGTGCTGTCCCCCGGAGGACTCGTGCCAGAGCTGCCCGCCTTGCTCGGTATGAGTGGGCAGGGCAAGCGCTGGCTCCTATCCCCACACTCCGTGTGCAGAAAAATCTTGGCCTCTTTCTCCAGCTTAGAGGAGCCACAGCCTCTGAGCTGAGGCGTGTGTGTGATGACAGCTCCAGCCAGGGCGCCCTGTCATTGGTAGAACTGGGGGCCGATGTCAAAAAAACAAAAGCCATGACTCCTGCGCTGTACCTGGAGTCCTCCATACACTCCTCCACAGGACCCCTGGCCAGCCCAGCCCAGCCCTCCCCGAGCAGCAGCGGTCAGGGAAGCTGGTGCTTTACCTGACAATGTGGGTAAAAGCCTGGTATACAGGCTAGAAAAAGAGACAGTAAAACCTCTTTCCACGCAGCCCTGAAGCTCAGCACTCCAGGGGGTCTTCACACGGGCAGGTCCTGGAGGGAAGGAGGAGGCCACCGCGCCCACCTCCCATCCGAAGGCACAGCACCGCAGTGGTGGCCTGTGCCAGAGGAGGGGGTGAGGGATGGAACGTCCTGGTGGTGAGGGCTGTCACAGGCAGCCTGAACGAGAAGACAGGATGCGGCAACTGTCCTGAGGCTGTGAGTCTGGGCGGTCTGCCTCCAGGACCGCCAAAGCCAGGCAGTGCACCACGGCGCACACCGTGGGACCCTTGCTTTTCACTCAGGAAAAGAAAGAACATGTGAGCGCGTTTGAAAACACAGCAAGAGGACTTGACCACAAGCTAAAGGAAAAACAACCCTATATAGTTTCATCAAGTGAGAAAAATAATGCCAAACAAAATAATTTTATGTAACTACCTGGATATGTCTCTGACTACTTAAAAATTTGGTTACCCACGCGGGGAGGTGTAAGCAGCACACTGCAGTTAGGAACACCGCCTCCCGTGTTAGCAGCAAAGGCAGGAGCCCAGCTCCAGCCCGTCCAGGAGGGGTCAGCAGGAGCGGCCGGGCTGGGCCATGGGCAGAACAGGACGGGCAGAGCCCAGGGTGGACACAGCAGCCCAAGGCTCTCCAAGGAAGTGCACATGACTGAGCGAAGGCCCTTGCAGAGGGAACCTGGTGTAGCCTGAAGTTGGGGGGGCACAGGGCTGAGGGTCCCCTCCTGGAAGGAGCCCACAGGGCTGTGTCCACCTAAGATAGCACCTGGAGCCCTCGGCCTCCAGCAGGGTTCTGCAGCTGTGTTGTGTGTTAAGCACCAAAGCCCAGAGGTAAGAGGGTGGCAGGGCTCTCTGTGCACTGCACCTGGATTCTACAGGCTGCCATGGGCCACGGCTGCAGCCACAGGCAGTGACCTGGCTGCTAGGGGAGGGGAGGGCGGGCTCCAGCCGGGCTGACCGGGTGTCTGCAAAACTCTGCACCTGCTCAGGCCAGGGGCCTCTGGGCTGAACATACCACCCCACCCAGTGCCCACTGGACCCGGCCACAGGGCCGTCACGTGTCCAAGCCAGGCTGGCTGTCACAGGGGCCACTCACACACCCGCACGACCTGCTGGGGACTTAGGACCGTGCTCTCCCTTCACTCAAACCCGCCCTGTGACCTCCCCCAACTCACTTCATGTCTGGTCCCAGAGCACCCCTTGCTGGGGTCTCACCTGCTTCTTGGCCCACAGGGCTGGTTTCCGTGGGGGGTGGGTTCGGGGGAAGCAGAGGAGGGGCCGCGAGGGGGATGAGCGTGGCCCTGGCCCCGCAGTGGAGACCCACCGGACACACACACAGGTGGACGAAGCGAGGCAGCCACCAACCCTGCCGGTGGGCGGGTCTAGGAGAGCCAGGCAAAGTCCTTGTCGGGGCCCCCCGGTGGGCTGCGCGGCCGCGGCGAGTCTTCCTCCTCCTTGTCGTCCGCCAACAGCGCATCCTCGGGGGCCAGGCCCTCGTCGTCCTCGCCCAGCTCCTCCGCCTCCCCTCGTGGGTCATCGGGGTCCTCCAGATAGGGCCCATCACCTGGGAACAGCGCCTCCGGAGAGCCCTCGCCGCCTCCGCCGCCGTGGTCCAGGGGCCCGGCCATGCCGCGGCCGGCACAGTCGGCACACACACCGTGGCGCCGGGAGCCGTGCCTGATGCCCACGCTGGCGGCAGACATGAAGACGCGGCTGCACACCTTGCATACGTACTTCTTGTCCTTGCTGTGGACCTGCGGGGGCAGGACAGGGGGTGAGTAGGGCCCGGTGGAGGTGGAGAGGGCGGGGCAGGGGGTGAGCAGGGCCCGGTGGAGGTGGGGAGGCGGGGCAGGGGGTGAGCAGGGCCCGGTGGAGATGGGGAGGCGGGGCAGGGGGTGAGCAGGGCCCGGTGGAGGTGGAGAGGGCGGGGCAGGGGGTGAGCAGGGCCCGGTGGAGATGGGGAGGCGGGGCAGGGGGTGAGCAGGGCCTGGTGGAGGTGGGGGGAGCAGGGCAGGGGGTGAGCAGGGCCTGGTTGGGGTTGGGGGGCACAGCCTCCCAGGCCCTCAGAGCATCTGCATAGGCAGAGGCTCCTGGTGGGGGATTGTGGGGGAGGCGCACAGAGACAGGAGTGCTCAGACCCTGACCCCAGCTCCTGTCAGAGCCACACCAACGCAGCCCTGCCCCAAGGGGACGCTGGCACGAGGGCGGCGGTGCCCCTCCCCTGCAAGCCCAGCCCCTAGGTGGGCCAGTCTGAGTGTCCACACTGTGTGTCCAAGCACCCTCACCAGACACCCTCTGGGTTGACACACTTCTCACAGGGGTCACACCATGCCCTCTGCCTAAAAGCCCGGCTTCCTCCAAACCTCCCTTCAGTACAGGCTGAGGGCCCCGCATTGGACTGGAGCTCACAGAGCTCCTCCTGTACCCAGCCATGGCCGTACGCCCTGTACAGGGACGGGCTGGGGTTGGGGCTGCCAGCTGGGCAGGTGGGCCCACACCTCAGCCTGACCCCCTCAGCCCCTGACCGTGACTCCAGGAACGTGAAAAGGAGGCAACTCCCCCACTCTCAGGTTGTTTCAAGGTCAACTAGACAGGCGAGAAGAGAGATGAGCCTTTACGGTCCGAGGAGGGGTGTGGCTGCCAGGGAGGGCAGCCATGCGGTGCCCTGTGCTGGGCCCGGCAGGGAGACGGGGCAGCACCCTGAGGAGGCCCATGTGGCAGGACATGAGGTGCTGGGCTCCTGGAGGGTCTCAGCACCAGCCTGGAGGCCCGAGGGAACTACCACACGCTCTGGGGACATGTGGCCACAGGGGGGCTTCTGCTGAGGGTGGGCGGGGACACCCGTGCTGGGCAGAACAGGACCTCAGAAAGACATGGCTGGGGACGGGGAGGGGCGGCCCACGTACCCACTCACAGCACAGGCACCCTCGGCCAGGCCAACTCGAAGAGGCCTTGGGGGACTGGCCCTGATGCCTCACAGTACAGTCCCCGTCCCTGCCCTCCAAGGACGGAGGCGGCAGGACCCACAGAGGACCCCGATAGCAACCCCTGGCCAAGTCCACACGAGGGGCTTCTCTGAGGTGGGCCGGCCTCAGGTCAATCCTCCAGGCTGAGCATGGCACTGATCCCAGGCCCCCCTCGGCTCCTCCCTCCATCCGCAGGGCTGTCTCCTGGGTCTTGCAGCGCCTCTGAAGCTGCATGGAGAACTGAGGCTGGGATGTGCTTGTGACTTTAGCTCTCCTTAAACCATTCCAAACTCGTCAGTTTTCTCCCATGAGCAAGTACATATATAATCAATGTGTGTCATGGTGAAAGAGGGTCCCTCTACACTTGTAAGATCTGTGACAGGCAGGTACCACAGTTACCACCTCCCCATCCTGGGGCTGGGCCCTGGCCCTTATACGTTTCCTGTCACCGGTCTCAGCATCCTGAATCCATAGGCCCACAGGCCACCCAGCACGGCCTGACCTCCCCTTTCTCTAGACCCACCTCCGTAACTTCCACAAAACCGGGAACCATAAAGACCTCACTTCTCAAATGTTTGCTGCCAGAGCAACTGTGTGAGCTCTAAGCATGGCCTGGGATGGGGGCTGCACAGGGATGTGACACCTTCGGGGGCAGCTGGTGGCCTTCAGGCCAGGGCAGCACCACACAGCCTACCTCCGATGCACAAAGACGTTAATTCTAGAAACAGAGCCTCAGACAAGTTGGTGCCAGGACTGCTCCTTTGGGCTTTTTGTTTTGCTGCATTTTAAACCAAGGACTTCCAGAACAAAAATTCAAGACAAGCCACAGTAGAAACTTCCCAACAGGGCAACCTGGTGCACAGGGGCCCAGGAAGGGTTGGATCAGGGCCAGTGTACCCACCAAGGCCCCTCGAGGCTTGGGCTCCCATGTGTGCAGGGGCCAGGGCACCTGAGGAGGCAGCAGGGACAGCCTGGGGTGGCACAGGGACCTTGTGGCCAGGGCTGGATGGCTGGGCACTCGTCGAAATGGGCATATGCCCTGGAAAGAAGCAAGAAGGAAGATGGGGCATGTTGGCAGCCCGCCCGGGCCCTGGGGCACTATGGCTGCAAGAGGACAGCTGGCCCACCCTCCAAATGTGGCCCTGCCAAGGTGTGGGGGATCCGGCCCCAGCACTGGTGCTCCTCCTGGAGCGGGTGGAGGGGCCACGCAGGCCAGGGAAGGGCTGACAGTGCCATCGTGAAAGTGGAGGCTGGACCAGCTGGAGTCTCCATGCTCTCAGGTCCAGGACCCCAGAGAAGGCCACACGCAGATTCTCTTCAGAAAAAGTCAAGCCCCCATATGCTTGTTTCTGTTCTTCTTTAGAGACAGGGTCTCACTCTGTTGCCCAGGCTGGAGTGCAGTGGTGCAATCACAGCTCACTGCAGCCTCAGTCTCATTGGGCTCAGGGAATCGTCCTGCCTCAGCCTCTCAAGTAGCCAGGACCATAAGTGTGTGCCACACTTGGCTAATTTTTGTTTTGTTTTGTTTTTTTGTAGAGACAGTCTCGCTATTTTGCGCAGGCTGTTCTCGAACTCCTGGCCTCAAGCTATCCTCCTGCCCCAGCCTCCCGAAGTGCTAGGATTACAGGCATGTACCACCACACTTGGCTTTCCATATGTTTCCAGGGAATTATGATCCCCTGAAGTCCAATCATGAAACCCCAGGATAAAAATCCCAGCCCTGGTTGGACACAGTGGCTCATACCTGTAATCCCAGCACTTTGAGAAGCAGAGGCAGGTGGCTCACTTGAGGCCAGTAGTTTGGGACTAGCCTGGGCAGCATAGCAAAATCCCATCACCACAAAACGCAAAAATCAGCTGGGCACGGTGGTGCATACCTGTAGTCCCAGCTACTTGGGAGGCTGAGGTGGGAGGATCGCTTGAGCCCGGGAGGTCAAAGTTGTAGCGAGCTGTCATCGTGCCACTGCACTGCAGCCTAGGCAACACAATGAAACCCTGTCTCCAAAAAACAAAATCAAAAACAAAAACCCTAACCCTACCCAACGAGAAGGAACAGGCAGCCACACTGAACCTCAAACAGGATCAAGACGCTTACTGAGAGGTTAATATGGATTTGCTAAAAAAGATGTTGCAATCCATGTTGTTAAAACGTGTTAGCACCTATCAGTTTAAAAAACAAGATGTGGCCGGGCGCGGTGGCTCAAGCCTGTAATCCCAGCACTTTGGGAGGCCGAGATGGGCGGATCAGAGGTCAGGAGATCGAGACCATCCTGGCAAACACGATGAAACCCTGTCTCTACTAAAAAACACGAAAAAACTAGCCGGGCGAGGTGGCGGGCGCCTGTGGTCCCAGCTACTTGGGAGACTGAGGCAGGAGAATGGCATAAACCCAGGAGGCAGAGCTTGCAGTGAGCTGAGATCCGGCCACTGCACTCCAGCCTGGGCGACAGAGCGAGACTCCGTCTCAAAAAAAAAAAAAAAAAAAGATGCGCTTTTCTCTGAATAGGAAACATGTTGGCATGGTGCAGCTACCTACCCCGCTTTTTATAAGTGGTTTGTAAGATGAGCCCTGTGGCCTGTGTGAGCAGAAGCACATCCACAGCTACGGAAAACAAGACCGGGGCCTCTGTGACTCCACGTGGATATGGCTCTGCTTCTGACCTTGCAGACCTGCCCTCTTGTGGTCTAGGGTCCCCTCTCAGGACTGTTCCTTCTCTACTGTCCTCCACCTCGCAAAGGCAAGTGTGGCGGCATCAGGGAAGGCCAGAGCCCAGCACTAAGCCCAGCTCCACATCCACTTCAGGACACATCCCAGGTGGCATCCGAGGGCCTGGAGTGGCCCTTCACCCACAGCTGGCCAGGCAGACACGGGCAGACCAGGTCCCTGGCGCCACTCTAGCTCTGCAGCTTGACCTCAGGGAGCTCCCACAGGGGTCTTTACCCCAAATGAGTATCCACCACTGCGCTGGAAAAGCAGAAACCAACAGAACCTGACCCCTGGTGCTCGGCCCTGCCCCCTGGTGGGTCTCCCCATACAGCCCTGCCCCCCAACCGTGGGTATCCCCATAAGGCCCCACCCCCAGGTGGGTCTCCCCATACAGCCCCGCCCCCGGGTGGATCTCCCCATAAGGCCCCGCCCCCGGGTGGGTCTCCCCATAAGGCCCCGCCCCCAGGTGGGTCTCCCCATAAAGCCCCGCCCCCAGGTGGGTTTCCCCATAAGGCCCCGCCCCCGAGTGGGTTTCCCCATAAGGCCCCGCCCCCGGGTGGGTCTCCCCATAAGGCCCCGCCCCCGGGTGGGTTTCCCCATAAGGCCCCGCCCCCGAGTGGGTTTCCCCATAAGGCCCCGCCCCCGGGTGGGTTTCCCCATAAGGCCCCGCCCCCGGGTGGGTCTCCCCATAAGGCCCCGCCCCCGGGTGGGTCTCCCCATAAAGCCCCGCCCCCAGGTGGGTCTCCCCATAAAGCCCCGCCCCCAGGTGGGTTTCCCCATAAAGCCCCGCCCCCAGGTGGGTTTCTCCATAAGGCCCCGCCCCCAGGTGGGTCTCCCCATAAAGCCCCGCCCCCAGGTGGGTTTCCCCATAAGGCCCCGCCCCTGGTGGGTCTCCCCGTGGAGCTCTTCTCCTGCAGGTCCCACTCTGGAACCTACTGACTCTCCTGCGATTCCTAAACTGGCGGCGGTGCTCCCGCGCCTCTCCCGCCCCGACAGCGGACCCACCTCAGCCCGGAGCCCGGGGCCGCCTCCACTGACTCTCCTCACACAGCTGCGCGCCGCGAGCCCCCCCTGCACCCTGCGCCTCGGGGCGGGCGTCCCAGGACTCCCTGAACCCTTGGGGCTGCCCCTGCTCTGGGCTGCCTGTGCCCCGCGCGCCTCACTGGGTCATCTCACCCACCTGAGATGCCCTCGTCAGGCCTTTTTTGGCAAATCTACCTCCCTGTTCCCAGCCTGCCTTTTTCTACTATTTCCTCCCCAAGCAAATCCATCCACTCCACACCTGCTACCTGACAACGACCTGCCGGTTCTGAGCTCCAGGATGGGCACAGTGGGCGCAGACAGGTCGGCAGGCACCAGGACAGGGTTTCTCGTCCCGAGGCAGAGCGGGGGCGGGGGACACAGAGGTGGCTGAGGGTTGGGGGCTCCAAGCAGAGCGAGCTGAGCTTGCTGAGGCCTGGCTGCCTTGGGGGCCAGTAGGTGGGCAGGGCGGGCAGAAGCCTTGGCAGGGGCCATGTGGCCCACCCACGCCCAGGAGGCCAGGGCGGAGCAGGCAGGGGCCATGTGCTAACCGGGGCGGCTCTCCCTGCCCTGCTGTCTTCCCCGCGCCGCGCAGAGAGGACCCGGTCTGGGGTCCGGGGCGGTCTGCACCTCCATTGGGACCCGCCTGCCCAGACATCGTGGCCACACACAGCGCGCGGTGCGCAGACCCTCCCCGCACTCACCAGTGTGTGCCGCTTCATGTGCTCGCGCCGCGTGAACTTCTTCCCGCAGATCTCGCAGGGGTAGGGACGCTCTCCCGTGTGCGAGCGCATGTGACGCTTGAGGATGCACTGGTGCATGGCCGAGAAGCTGCAGTACGGGCACTTGAACTTCTTCCTGATCACCGTGAACTCATTCACTGAAAGAGAGGGACCCCCGAGGCGTCAGCAGGGCCTGGGATGTGCCACCCCGCGGCCCACAGACCACGGCTGCACCGCGCAGCCCAGCAGCCAGGACGGGCTGTCTCCCACCGTGACCCACTGGGGGCTGGTCAGCACTGGGGTCACCACTGGGGGCTGAGCAGGCCAGGCTCCCCCACCATCTGCATAGACTGTCCTGCCCACTGTCTGGCAGGGACGGTGACAGCAAGGCTGAGCCCCAGGGAGCTCAGGAGCCCCAGCTCTCAGGAGATGTTTCCATCAGGGAACATTCCAAGGGGCCATCGCTCCAATGACGACAGACCAAGAGCCCTCAGGCCAAAGGCAGGAGGCAAGGGGTAAGAACGGCCAATGTCAAACACAGTGCCCAGTCCCTGCAGGACCCTCCTTCCAGCCCTCAGACCCCACTGAGCATCCGTGGGTAGCAGGCCCTGGGCGTGGTGTCAGATCAGACGCCTCCCTAGAGGCAGATAAGAAACAAACACTGCAGAGTAACACGGGTCCAGAAGTGTGCAGGGAAAATGGGAGACATGGGTGCAACTCAAAGCCCTGGGCTCTAATTGCTGGATGCGAGAGAAGCAGCCAGACCCCTTTAATCAAGTTGTGTTCCCCCAAACCTGAGAACCAACATCACTCAGCAGCAGGAACTCCACACCACCATCTCCACGGTGCGTGCTCTGGGGCCAGCCTCAAAAACCTGGGGGGCCCCAGCACCCCCAATGCCGTTATGCTACTCAGGCCCAGATACAGGCACGTCAGACTTGGGCATGGGCCACCGAGAGAGCCCGGAGCAGCCTCGTCCACGGGACCCTCCAGGAGACTCCCCCTGAAGCCCGGTGTACGCACCTGCCAAGGGCTGCTCACCCTGGGGTTACGATGTACTTACTGCTGTGCTGGACATCTTCCCCTCCACATACTGTGACCACCTTTCAATGCCAGGATTTTTAACTACACAGCTTTTGGATGTTTGAACACCGTAATTTATTAAACAGGCACTACTGCTGAACACTTGTTTCTGTGTTTTCACCCTTGTGGACACTTCAGTGAGGCTCCTACAGATGGGTCTCTGCAGCCTTCTGCCACTTCCTGAAGATAAATTCTGACAACTGGGATAAGCACCTGCCCTCCTGACCAGCAGTCCCCACTTGCCGGGCAGGGAGGGTCTACTGTGGTTCTGGGGGCACCAGGCACACCCCCATGACAAGGATATCTCAAAAGGCAGCTCTAACAGGAAACTCAGCATCTGCCAGGAGTGCCCATTTTGTGAAATGAGCATGTCTGTGTAGCCAAGACAGAAAAACCAAGAGGCCTAGCCTGGCACGGCACCACCTCTGACCAGCTGGCCACATTCGGACACGCACATCCCCGCCACACATCACTTGAGCGGCTCATGAGCAGGAAAACGCAAGCTCCTCCTGGCCTGTCCTCTCCCAGCCACACTGTGCCCCGGGCTCTCCTCCGTGAGTCAGGTAACAGGAGACTTCTCTTTCCCACCACACCGTCCCCCAGGCCACCCTTCTCACCCTGACAGCGCCTGGTTCCCACATCATCACACCCAACAGAGCAAACGCTCCACACATTCTAGACTGCAAAAGGAGAGCAAGGAAATGAGTTTTTCGGTTATTTTATTTAAACCAGCTTGTTTGTTTTTTTAAAAAAAACAAGATGAGGTTTCGCCATGTTGCCCAGGCTGGTCTTGAACTCCTGGGCTCAAGTGTTCCTCCCACCTTGGCCTCCAAAAGTGATGGGATTATAGGCGTGAGCCACCCTGCCTGGCCCAAAACAACTTTTTTGTATTTTTTTTTTTTTGAGACGGAGTCTTGCTCTGTCGCCCAGGCTGGAGTGCAGTGGTGCGATCTCGGCTCACTACAAGCTCCACCTCCCGGGTTCACATCATTCTCCTGCCTCAGCCTCCTGAGTAGCTGGGACTACAGGCGCCCGCCACCATACCCGGCTAATTTTTTGTATTTTTTTTTTTTTTTTTTTTTTTTGAGACGGAGTCTCTGCCGCCCGGGCTGGAGTGCAGTGGCCGGATCTCAGCTCACTGCAAGCTCCGCCTCCCAGGTTCACGCCATTCTCCTGCCTCAGCCTCCCGAGTAGCTGGGACTACAGGCGCCCACCACCTCGCCCGGCTAGTTTTTTGTGTTTTTTAGTAGAGACGGGGTTTCACCGTGTCAGCCAGGATGGTCTCGATCTCCTGACCTTGTGATCCGCCCGTCTCGGCCTCCCAAAGTGCTGGGATTACAGGCTTGAGCCACCGCGCCCGGCCAATTTTTTGTATTTTTAGTAGAGACGGGGTTTCACAGTGTTAGCCAGGATAGTCTCGATCTCCTGACCTCGTTATCCACCTGCCTCGGCCTCTCAAAGTGCTGGGATTACAGGCGTGAGCCACCTGCCCAAAACAACTCTTTTGAGAATATATTCTTTCATGGTTTCTATTCTTCCTATACAAACATGAAAATTAAAATTTTGAATTATCACATATTTTAGCCATTTTTATTTAATTCATACCTACATGTTAAATATTTATCTCTGTATAGAAACCCTGTATTTTTTTCCCTAGAAAAACAACTTAGAATGGACATGAGCAGGACTCAGTGTTAATGACCCCATCAGAATAAACGCCATGGGCCCAGGGCAGAGCCGCAGCTGTGGATGGTCCCCTTACACCCTGCATTTTCTGACGCTGCCTGTGACGCACTTCAGTTTTTTCTTACTGCTCTATTTTCCTGTCACTGCCATAACAAAGAACCAAAGTGCGAGGCTCAGAACAACCTGGTCCACTCTCTTGCAGCTCTGGAGGCCACAGGTCGGAGGTCAAGGCATCAGCATGGCCTGGCTCTCTCCAGGGGCTCCAGGGAGGGTCCCTCCAGCCTCTTCTGCTCCTGGTGGCTCCAGCTGTCCCTTGGCTTGTGGCCGCATTGCTCCAGTCTCTGCCACCATCTGTGTGGCCTTCTCTGTGTCTGTGTCTCTTCCTCGTCTGCCTCTTAGAAGGACACGTGTGATTGGACTTAGGACCCATCTGGACAATGCAGGAGGACCTCATTTGGAGATCCTTCATCGCATCTGCAAGACCCTTTTTCCAAAGGGTCACATCCACAGCTCTGAGGATCAGGACGGAGACCTATGTTTGGGGCGGGTGTTTGCTGCTCAACCCACTACATTTGACTGCCAGTACCGTGATCGTTGAGTGAATTTCACTGGCTGTCATTACTAAAATAATTTCTAACTGGAAACAACACCTTCCATGATTTATTTGTGATTTATAGTCTATATATCTTAGGAAAAATTAACATCACATAGTTTCATTCTCATAAACACTAGGAAGGCCTTAAAGTCCATTTGGTAACAGTAATTAAATAAAAAAGCATAAAGGGCTGGGTGCGGTGGCTCACGCCTGTAATCCCAGCACTTTGGGAGACCAAGGTGGGCAGATCACGAGGTCAGGAGATCGAGACCATCCTGGCTAATATGGAGAAACCCTGTCTCTACTAAAAATACAAAAAACTAGCCAGGCGTAGTGGTGGGCGCCTGTAGTCCCAGCTACTTGGGAGGCTGAGGCAGGAGAATGGCGTGAACCCAGGAGGCGGAGGTTGCAGTGAGCCGAGATCGTGCCACTGCACTCCAGCCTGGGCAACAGAGCGAGACTCCATCTCAAAAAAAAAAAAAAAAAAAAAAAGCATAAAGATCATTACATGGAAACAGGCAATCTCGCAATCTGTCCTAAAAACGGAACCCTTTGCCAGGAATCAGGTGTTCTTGCAAGGAAAAGGCCAACATCCAAAAGAATAACTGCAAAGCAGTGCTATCAAAGCTGGCGTGAACCCCCTAAAATAGGACATTCAGTGACATCCGGCTGCAACGGTACAGAATTGCATCTGCGAAAACACTGCAGTCATTCATGCTGGACTGGAGCCGCCCTCCCCTAAGCTCAAGGAAGAGTGGAGGTCTCTGGCCTCCCTGCACCATGCCAAGTCGGCTGCATGGCCACCTGCCCTTGGCCCTTCCTCTGTCCCCTCACAGCACGCTTCCACTGCAGGAGAATCAGACCTGTCCTAAATAGCCACTGTACCAGGAAACATTCCAGAACCTTTTCATGATAGTGTCAAAGACTGCAAGAAACCAGCCATGAACCAAACGGACTGGCAGTTGGCTTCCAGCAGGCAGATAGGGGACAAGGCATTTTTGGAGGGGTCAAGTTTGCTGCTTCCTGAGTCTTCATCACAATATCATCTGGATATTGAATTGGTATGGATATAACTTTCAAAAGACTGCACTTCAAGTGCATTTCAGAAAAGGATCCAAACATCAACTGTACTGTTTTTTTGTTTACAAATGTATCAGGCTGTCACTTACTCTGTGTTAGAATGTGACAAAACTGTGGTATGTCCAGATTATTTTCAAAAACGTTTTAAGCCTTATGTAAAGTGCAAATACGTATACAGCTCAATAAACTTTACGTACGTACATCCCACATCGCCACTCAAACAGTCATTGCGTGTTCCCAGCACCCTCGAATGAGCCTTTGGCCCTCCCCTAGTTATAACTCCCAGAGACCACGCTCTGCCCTCAATCACCACACGTTTTATTGCTCTAGGGCTTCGTATATGTGGGATCCTATGCTCGTGTTTGGCTTTCTTCACTAGACATGGCCTGCACTGCTGCCTGGAGGAGGATTTGGTCTTTGTTGTGCATAGTACTCCATGGTACCACTAAGCCACATGTCCATCCTGCAGGTTCCAGTTTGGACCTGTTGAACAGTGGTGATCTGATGGCTCTTACATGTGTCTTTCGGTGACTTAAGTTCTCATTTCTGTTGGGCATGCCCTGGGGGAGGCTTCTGATTTTGGTGACTTAAGTTCTCATTTCTGTTGGGCATGCCCTGAGGGGGGCTTCTGGACCACAGGGTGTTCACCTGCTTGGCTTCAGCAGATATCGCCAATTTTCCAAAGATTTATGATTCCTCTCAAATTAATTTTTGTGCTTGGTCAGAATTAGGGGTCAAGATTCACTTTTTTGGGGAAGGGGAATGGAGTCTCGCTCTGTCACCCAGGCTGGAGTGCAGTGGTGTGATCTCAGCTTGCTGCAACATCCACCTCCTGGGTTCAAGCGATTCTCCTGCCTCAGCCTCCTGAGTAGCTGGGATTACAGGCACTCATCACTACACCAGGCTGATTTTTGTATTTTTAGTAGAGACTGGGTTTTGCCATGTTGGCCAGGCTGGTCTCAACCTCCTGACCTCAGGTGATCCACCCGCCTCGGCCTCCCAAAGTGCTGGGATTACAGGTGTGAACCACCGCGCCCGGCCATGACTGACTTTTTTCCTCCATGTAAATGTCCGGTCACTCAGCACCATATATTGAAAAGGCCATCTGTCTCTGAGTTGCAGAGGTGGCTTTGTAGTGCCTCACTGGCCGTGACGGCTTGTCTACCCTGCATCAACACCACAGCGTCTCCATGACTGCAGCACCGTAAGCCTTGATACCTGCATATATCAGTCCCCCAGCTTTCTCCTTCCTTCCCAAGATCACCTTAGCCATCTGTATGAACCCTGGCTTTTATTTCCTGGTTTCGGACACCCTGACATCAGGGGGTCTCAATGACCCTGGAGGAACTTCTCCTCCCAGTTCCCAGAGATAGCAATTGGATTCACCTTTGAGTGCACCTTTCATATGTAAGCCAACCCATCCAGAGCTCACACTCCCTCCACCTCCTCCACAGGTTCTCACACTACGGCCAGTATCCTCCTCCCCTAATCACCCCTGGGCCATACAACTAGACACAGCTCCTATGCCCCAGAGCCTGCTGAAATTATTCAAATCACACAATCCTAACCAGCTTACCCTGCCTTGCCCATTCCTCCCCACAGAAACCAAACAAGGCTCCAGCCTGCATCTCCCTCTCTCCCTCTGCCTCCTGACTGACCCTGGTGCTTCCCCATGTAGCTCTGTATGGGATGGTGGGCCTCCTCTTTCTAGAAATCGGTATAACAAACTTCTTCCCTTTATGAGTTATTTCTGTGTCTGTGTGTCCTACCATACCTGATTAACACAAATCCCCAGGTGTCCTTAGATCACTATCCTAGATCCTTTGCATCTCCAAATATTAGGAATTAGTCAATTTACTCACACACACACACACACATGCACACACACACACACCCCTCTGCTGGGATTTTAACAGGAATCGTGCTGACCCAACATATCAACTTAGGGAGATTCACATCTTAACAATTGTGAGTCTTCTTTTCCATGAACATAGTATATCCCTGCATTTATTAGCATTTTCTTTAATTTCTCCCAGCAATATTTTATAGTTTTCTGTGTAGCAGTCTTTGCATATTTTTTGTTTAATTTATTCCTAGGCATTTGATATCCTATAAAATGAAACTGTTATTTATAGAAATACAATTTACTTTTGGGCCGGGCGCGGTGGCTCAAGCCTGTAATCCCAGCACTTTGGGAGGCCGAGACGGGCGGATCACGAGGTCAGGAGATCGAGACCATCCCAGCCTACACGGTGAAACCCCGTCTCTACTAAAAAATACAAAAAAACTAGCCGGGCGAGGTGGCAGGCGCCTGTAGTCCCAGCTACTCGGGAGGCTGAGGCAGGAGAATGGCGTAAACCCAGGAGGCGGAGCTTGCAGTGAGCTGAGATCCGGTCACTGCACTCCAGCCTGGGCGACAGAGTGAGACTCCGTCTCAAAAAAAAAAAAAAAAAAAAAAAAAAAAAAAAGAAATACAATTTACTTTTGTATACAAAAGCCCACTTTGTATACTGGCTCTATATCCAATGTATTTGGTAAATTCTCCTGTTAAAAATCTAACAGTTTCTATATTCTTTTGAATGTTCTACATGCATAATCATGTCATCTACAAATAATGACACTTTTACTTATTCCTTTCCATTCATTTTTTTATTTTCTTTTTTTTGAGACAGAGTCTTGCTCTGTCACCCAGGCTGGAGTGCAGTGGCACGACCTCGGCTCACTGCAAGCTCTGCCTCCCGGGTTCACGCCATTCTCCTGCCTCAGCCTCCCAAGTAGCTGGGACTACAGGCGCCCGCCACCACGCCCGGCTAATTTTTTGTATTTTTAGTAGAGACGGGGTTTCACCGTAGTCTCGATCTCCTGACCTTGTGATCCGCCCGCCTGCGCCTCCCAAAGTGCTGGGATTACAGGTGTGAGCCACCGCGCCTGGCCATTTTTTTCTTTTCTTTTTTTCTTGAGATGGAGTCTCGCTCTGTCACCCAGGCTGGAGTGCAGTGGCCGGATCTCAGCTCACTGCAAGCTCCGCCTCCCGGGTTTACGCCATTCTCCTGCCTCAGCCTCCCGAGTAGCTGGGACTACAGGCGCCCGCCACCTCGCCCGGCTAGTTTTTTGTATTTTTTTTTTTAGTAGAGACGAGGTTTCACCGTGTTAACCAGGATGGTCTCGATCTTCTGACCTCGTGATCCGCCCGTCTCGGCCTCCCAAAGTGCTGGGATTACAGGCTTGAGCCACCGCGCCCGGCCTCTTTTTTTCTTTAGTAAAGACAGGGCCTTGCCATGTTTCCCAGGCTGGTCTTGAGCTCCTGGGCTCAAGAGACTCACCCACCTCGGCCTCCCAAAGTGCTGAGATTGCAGGCATGAGCCACAGGGCCTGGCCCCTTTTATTTATCACTGTATTGCACAGCTTGGGACAAGAGGTGGGACTTGGGAAGGAGGGGGGCAAGGGAGGTTCCTGACACACATTAGTAAGGCAGGAGCTCTCAAGTGCAGCGCTGCTCACACAACCCAGGCCGGGATCTCCAGCCAACTCTGAATATAAGTGGTAACGATGAGCATCTGTGTATCGTTCCCATGCTCAGAGGCTAAGTCACCATGATTTCATGATTAATCAGGAGGTTAACTTTTTTTTTTTTGTAGATACTTTTTGTCAGATTCAGAACATTTCTTTATACTCCAATTTGCTGATTTGTATCATGAAGGCTACTGAATTTTATCTAAAGTGTTTTCTGCATTTATTGAGGTGATATAGCAGGTTCTCTCCTTTATTCGGCTAATGTGGTGAATTGCACACGGTGATTCCACTCACTTAACCTTGAGTTCCCGGAATGAGCCTGCGGACCCTGTGGCACGGTTCTTCCTCTGTATCACTGGATTCGATTTGCTGGTATTGACTTTAATAGTTGTGTATCTCTGCTGAGTGATAATTTCCTTTCTTGTAATGCCGTATCAGGCTCTAGGATCAAGACTATGCCAGCTCAAATAGGCTGGAGACTGTTATTTTCTTCTAGTATTTGGAAGATATGTGTAATGTTGGCGTCATTTTCTTCCGTTAAAACTGGAAATAATTCACTAGTGAAGGCACTCACCCTGAAGCTTTCTCTGTGGGAAGGTTTTAAAGTTATTAATTCAATTTTCTCAGCAGATCATACAATTATTGAACTCTTCCTGTTTGCTTCAGTTTTGATAAATTCTGTTTTCCAGGAATTTTCCCATTTCCTCCAATTTGTCAAATATATTTGCATACAGTTGTGTATAATCGTCTTATCTATCCAGTATCTGTTGATCACTTTTCATAGGAGTTATATCAGTTTTATTAATCTTTTCAACACACTGGCTTTGGGCATTGTTCATTTTCGGTTTTGGGGTTTGCCCAGGCTGGAATGCAGTGGTGCAATCATAGCTCACTGTAACCTTAAATTCCTTGGCCTCAAGTAATCCTCTCACCTTAACCTCCCAAAGTGCTGGGATTACAGGTGTGCACCACCATGCTAGATGCATTGTTCATTTTTGTATGTCTGCTTTCTACTTCAACGATAGCTCTTCTTTTAATTTTCAGACGGAGTCTCCCTCTTGTCGCCCAGGCTGGAGTGCAATGGCACGATCTCAGCTCACTACAACATCCGCCTCCTGGGTTCAAGCAATTCTCCTGCCTCAGCCTCCTGAGTAGCTGGGATTACAAGCACCCACCACCACACCCGATTAATTTTTGTATTTTTAGTAGAGACAGGGTTTCACCATGTTGGCCAGGCTGGTCTCGAACTCCTGACCTCAAGTGATTCACCCACCTCAGCCTCCCAAAGTGCTGGGATTACAGACATGAGCCACCACATTCAGCCTGGTATCTATTCTTTATTTCCCTTCTCCTACTTCCTTTGGGCTTAATTTGCTATTCTTTTTCTTCTTGACAAATTTAGAACCTTTCTTCTCTCCTAACATGGAACTAGAGCTCTACGTTTCCCTTAAATACTGCTTTAGATATGACCTAAAAGTTTTGATACAGCATTTTTTTCATTATCATTCAGTTAAAAATATTTTGGCCAGGCACTGTGGCTCACACCTGTAATCTCAGCACTTTCAGAGGCCGAGGCAGGCAGATCATGAGGTCAGGAGTTCAAGACCAGCCTGGCCAATATGGTGAAACCCTGTCTCTACTAAAAATACAAAAATTAGCTGGGTGTGGTGGCGGGCAATTGTAGTCCCAGCTACTCAGGAGGCTGTGGCAGAAGAATCACTTGAACCCAGAAGGCGGAGGTTGCAGTGAGCAGAGATCGCGCCACTGCACTCCAGCCTGGGTGACAGAGTGAGACTCTGTCTCAAAAAAAAAAAAAATTTAGCATTTCCACAGTGAATTATTGGTTGACTTGTGATACTATTTGATTTGCAAGCATTTGGGGGACATTCTAGTGTCTTGTTACTGATTTCTAATTCCAGTTTGCTAAGGTCAGAGAGTACACTCTCTGATTTCAATCCTTTGATATTTGTTGAACTGAATTATGGCCCTGGTTGGTCTATTTTGGTAAATGTTTCCTGTCCTTTCGGAATATCCTGCACTTGTTTGGTGTAATGTTCAAATTGGATTAATTGTGCTGTTGCAGGCCAGTATCTCTATGAACACAGATGCAAGATTCAAACAAAACATTAGCAAACTGAATCCAATAATACAGAAAAGAATAGCAGCTTGTGACCAGATGTGTTTATTTCCAGGAATTCAAGGTGAATTTAACATTTGAAAACTGTGTTCAAATCTTCTCTATCCTTATTGAGATTTTGTTTGCTGTTCTATCAATTACCAAGAGGGAAGTGTTTTAAAACCCCCAATTGTAATTGTGAACTTATCTCTTTTTTTAGTTCTGCCAACTTTTACTTCATGTATTTTAAAACTGAGCTGTTGCCAGGAGCGATGGCTCCCACCTGTAATCCCAGCACTTTGGGAGGCCAAGGTGGGTGGATCACAAGGTCAGGAGATTGAGACCATCTTGGCCAACATGGTGAAATCCTGTTTCTACTAAAAATACAAAAAAATTAGCCAGGGTGGTGGCACATGCCTGTATTCCCAGGTACTTCAGGTACTTGGGAGGCTGAGGCAGGAGAATTGCTTGAACCAGGGAGGCAGAGGTTGCAGTGAGCCAAGATCGCGCCATTGCACTCCAGCCTGGGCAACAGAGACTCTTCTCCAAAAAAAAAAAAAAAAAAAAAATCTGAGCCGTTAGAAGCAATACACATTTAGGATTGTTATATTTTACTACTGAATTGACTAGTTATCATTATGCCAGTCCCTCTGAGTAATACTTCCCAAAGTTTACTTTGATATTAAGACTGCTATACTGACTTCCTTTTCGGTGTTTGCTGATTCATCTTTTTCTTTTCTTTTCTTTTCTTTCTTTTGTAGAGATAGGGTCTTGCTCCATCACCCAGGCTAGAGTACAGTGGCACAATCATAGCTCACTGTAACCTCAAACTCTTGGGCTCAGTCAGTCTCCTGCCTCAGCCTCCCAAGTAGCTTGGATCACTGGTGTGCACCACCAAACCCAACTAATTATTTAATTTTTTTAGAGATGGGGTCTTGCTATGTTGCCCAGGTAGGACTCAAACTCTTGGCCCCAAGTGATCCTCCCACCTCAGCCTCCCAAAGTGCTGGGATTACAGGTGTGAGCCACTATACCTAGCCAAAAAATAGTTTTTAAAAACAGGGCATGTGTTTTGTTCATTTTTAATAATGTAATTATTGATGTGGCTGGGGCTATCGTCTTGTTTTTTATTTGTCCTTTATGCTTTTTGTTCTTATTCCTCCTTTCTTGCCTTCTTTCAAATTAATCAAGTATTGTATCAGGCCATTCTTGCACTGCTATAAAGAAATACCTGAAACTGGATAATTTATGAGAAAAGAGGTTTAACTGGCTCATGGTTCTGCAGGCTATACAGGAAGCATGGTGGCATCAGCTTCTAGGGAGACCATAGGAAGCTTCCAATCATGGCAGAAGTCAAAGAGGGAGCAAGTGTCTCACACGGCGGCAGAAGGAGCAAGAGAGAGGGTCATGGGGGAGGTGCCACATGCTTTTGATTGACCAGATCTTGTCTCTATCATAAGGACAGCACCAAGGGGAAGGAGCTAAATCATTCACGAAGGGTCCCACCAGGCACCACGCCCAACATTGCGGATCACAGTTCAACATGAGATTTGGGTGGGGACACATTGTGGATCACAGTTCAACATGAGATTTGGGTGGGGACACACATCCAAACTGGATCAAGTATTATTCCATTTCTTCTCCTCATTGAGCCTTTGAATCACACTACTTTATTTTACTATTTTTAGTCATCATTCACGTGACTATAAAGAACCAGAACCACACGAAAATTAACTCTCATCTACCCCAATGCTAATAGTGTCATATGTTTTGCTTCTATTTAGGTTTAAAAATCTCCAAAATTATAATTGTTGCTTTTTTTTTTTTTGAGACGGAGTCTCGCTGTGTCTCCCAGGCTGGAGTGCAGTGGCGTGATCTCGGCTCACTGCAAGCTCCGCCTCCCGGGTTCACGCCATTCTCCCGCCTCAGCCTCCCAAGTAGCTGAGACTACAGGCGCCCGCCACCACGCCCGGCTAGTTTTTTGTATTTTTAGTAGAGACGGGGTTTCACCATGTTAGCCAGGATAGTCTCGATCTCCTGACCTCGTGATCCACCCGCCTCGGCCTCCCAAAGTGCTGGGATTACAGGCTTGAGCCACCGCGCCCGGCCAATTGTTGCTTTAAACAATCAAGATTCTTTTCTATTACTCACACAGTTGCCCTTTCTGGTGCTTTCTTTTCTTTTCTTTTTTTAAAATTATATATAAGAGACTGCCTTGCTCTGTCATCCAGGCTGGAGTGCAGCAGTGCAACCACGGCTCACAGCAGCCTTGACCTCCTGGGCTCAAGCGATCCTCCCACCCCAAGTGGCTGGAACTACAGGCATGAGCCATCGCACCCAGCTAATTTTAAAAAACATTCATAGGCCAAGCACGGTGGCTCATGCCTGTAATCCCAGCATTTTGTGAGGCCGAGGTGGGCAGATCACTTGAGGCCAGGGGTTCCAGACCAGCTTGGGCAACATGGCAAAACCTTGTCTCTACTAAAAATAAAATACATTAGCCGGATGTGGTGGGTGCCTGTAATCCCAGCTTCTCAGGAGGCTGAGGCACGAGAATCACTTGAACTCAGGAGGCAGAGGTTGCAGTGAGCTGAGATCAAACTACTACACTCCAGCCTGGGTGACAGAGTGAGACCCTGTCTCAGTCAATCAATAAAATAAAAACTAATTTTTTTTTTTTTTTTTTTTTTTGGCCGGGCGCGGTGGCTCAAGCCTGTAATCCCAGCACTTTGGGAGGCCGAGACGGGCGGATCACAAGTTCAGGAGATCGAGACCATCCTGGCTAACATGGTTAAACCCCATCTCTACTAAAAATACGAAAAATTAGCCGGGCGAGGTGGCGGGCGCCTGTACTCCCAGCTACTCGGGAGGCTGAGGCAGGAGAATGGCATGAACCCGGGAGGCGGGGCTTGCAGTGAGCTGAGATCCGGCCACTGCACTCCAGCCTGGGCAACAGAGCTAGACTCCGTCTCAAAAAAAAAAAAAAAAAAAAAAAACAAAAAACCAATTTTTTTTTTTTTGTAGAGATGAGATCTTGCTATGTCAGTGTCACACTCCTGGCCTCAAACAATCTTCCCTCCTCATTCTCCCACAGTGCCGGGATCACAGGCATGGCTCCTGTGCTCAGACACGTTCTGGTGTTTTTTTACTCCCTTCTTCAGTTCTGCGCTCCCATCTGGGATACTTTTTCTTTCACCTGAAGGGCTTTTAGTACCTCTTGTCATTTGGCAATGAATTTTCCTGGTTTTGTTTGCATGACAATATGCTTTATATACCCCTAATTTGTGACAAAGCCTGGGCACAGCAGCTCATGCCTGTAATCCCAGCACTTTGGGAGGCGAGGCCAGCAGATCACAAGGTCCAGAAATCAAGACCAGCCTGGTCAACATGGTGAAACGCTGTCTCTACCAAAAATACAAAAAATTACCTGGGTGTGGTGGCGGGCGCCTGTAATCCCAGCTACTGGGGAGGCTGAGGTAGGAGAATTGCTTGAACCCAGGAGGTGGAGGTTGCAGTGAGCAGAGTTCGCACCATTGCACTCCAGCCTGGGTGACAGAGCGAGACTCTGTCTCAAAAAAAAAAAAAAGAAAAAAAAATTGTGATGAATATTTTTGTTGGGTATAGAGTTCCAGGTTGGCCACCTTTTTCCTTCCAGCACTTCAAAGACATCATTCATTATCTTCTAGCTTCTGTGGTTTCTGGGAAAGTCAGCCATCAGTGTTGTTCTTCTGAATGTTAAGCACTTTTTCTCTGGCTGCTTTTAAGGTTTTTTTTTTGTTTTTCTTTTGAGACGGAGTCTTGCTCTCTCACCCAGGCTGGAGTACAATGGCGCAGTCTCGGCTCACTGCAACCTCCACCTCCCAGGTTCAAGTGATTCTTCTGCCTCGGCCTCCTAAGTAGCTGGGATTACAGGAACCCACCATCATGCCTCGCTAATTTTTGTACTTTTGTAGAGACCGGGTTTCACCATATTGGCCAGACTGGTCTCGAACTCCTGACCTCAGATGATCTGCCCACCTCAGCCTCCCAAAGTGCTGGGATTACAGGCGTGAGCCACTGCGCCCAGCCAAGATGTTTGTGTTTTTCGTTTTCAACAGTTTGACTATAATGTACTAGATTGTTTTGTTTTTGTTGTTTTATTGTTTTGTATGGTATTCGTTCTGCTTAGGGTTCACTGAGCTTCCTGAATCTGTGGGTTGGTATCTTTCATCAGTTTCGGAAAACTCTCAGCTACTATCTCTTCAGCTATTGCTTCTGCTCCATTTTCTCTCCCTTCCTCTTCTGGAACTCCAGTTACACATACATTAAGCATTTTCACTATGTTCCACATGTCTCTTTGCCTTTTTCCTCATTCTTTTCGATTTTTCTCTAAGCCCTGGCATGGATATTTTCCATGAGCCGGTTTTCCAGTTTGCTCATCCTACCTTCTGTTGTGTCCAGACTGCTTTTAGACTCTCCAAATAATTCTTCATTTCATATATTGTATTTTCAGTTCCAAAATTTCCACTTCTTTTTTTTTTTTTAAGACAGAGTCTTTGCTCTGTCACCCAGGCTGGAGTGCAGTGGTGCGATCTCAGCTCACTGCAGCCTCTGCCTCCCGGGTTCAAGCGATTCTTCTGCCTCCCAAGTAACTGGGATCACAGGTACATGCCATCACACCCAACTAATTTTTGTATTTTTAGTAGAAATGAGGTTTCACCATGTTAGCCAGGTTGGTCTCGAACTCCTGACCTCAGGTGATCTGCTCGTCTCAGCCTACCGAAGTGCTGGGATTATAGGCATGAGCCACTGTTCTCAGCCCACTTCTTTTTTATACATTCAAATTCTTTTGAAAGTCTCCCATCTTTTAATCTATCTTATCCATCATTTCCTCAATTTTCTTTTTTTTTTTTTTTTTTTTTTGAGACGGAGTCTCGCTCTATAGCCCAGGCTGGAGTGCAGTGGCCGGATCTCAGCTCACTGCAAGCTCCGCCTCCCAGGTTCACGCCATTCTCCAGCCTCAGCCTCCCGAGTAGCTGGGACTACAGGCGCCCGCCACCTCGCCCGGCTAGTTTTTTGTATTTCTTAGTAGAGACGGGGTTTCACTGTGTTAGCCAGGATGGTCTCGATCTCCTGACCTCGTGATCTGCCTGTCTCAGCCTCCCAAAGTGCTGGGATTACAGGCTTGAGCCACCGCGCCCGGCCCCATTTCCTCAATTTTCTTGCATATGTTACAGATGTCTTCAAGTCCTTGCCTGATAACTGCAATATCTGTTTTTTCTGGGTGGTTTTAGTCATTTGGCCCTTGTATTTAACCTGCCCTGTAATTTCCTAGTAGATGCTAGATATGGCAAATCAAAGAAGGAGGCCACACTTTAGACATCGGCATCTTTTTCCAAAGACACTTAAGTTTGTCTTTTATAATGGTGGTGGTTTGCTTTTGTCTCTGCTAAGTAGATTCTGGAGAATTCCTCTGATCCCATGAAGGCTTCATTTTAACTTTTAGGACTGGTCTGATTCTGTTTTTGGTTTTACTCCTGGGGAATGAGTGAAGGGCAGGAAGTAAGCTTCAGGGGGATGTGGTCCCTCTTCAGGAGGATGCGGTCCCTCTTCAGCGGGGTGCGGTCCCTCCTCAGGAGGATGTGGTCCCTCTTCGGGGGGATGCGGTCCCTCTTCGGGGGTCTTCAGGAGGATGTGGTCCCTCTTCGGGGGGATGTGGTCCCTCTTCAGAAGGATGTGGTCCCTCCTGGAGGGGATGCGGTCCCTCTTCAGGATGATGTGGTCCCTCTTTGGGGGGATGCGGTCCCTCTTCAGGATGATGTGGTCCCTATTCCGGGGGATGTGGTCCCTCTTCAGAAGGATGTGGTCCCTCTTGGGGGGGATGTGGTCCCTCTTGGGGGGGATGTGGTCCCTCTTCAGAATGATGTAGTCCCTCTTTGGGGGGATGCGGTCCCTCTTCAGAAGGATGTGGTCCCTCTTTGGGGGGATGCGGTCCCTCTTCAGAAGGATGTGGTCCCTCTTCAGGGGGATGTGGTCACTCTTCGGGAGGATGTGGTCCCTCTTCGGGGGGATGTGGTCCCTCTTCGGGGAGATGTGGTCCCTCTTCGGGGAGATGTGGTCCCTCTTCGGGAGATGTGGTCCCTCTGGGGTCTCACCTGAAAGTCCAGGGTGTTTCCTGGATCTCCTTCACCTTGCCGGGGTTTGGCCTCCAGCCTGTGTCTTCACGTGCATGACCACGGAGATCGCTGCTGTGCTGCCGTGTGGCGTAGCCTCCCACCCAGCGCTGTTCTGCTTGGTTCTTGCAGTGTTGCTCTGTGTGCATGTGTGTGTGTGTGGCTTAGAGGGTTGGGGTGGGGGGGCAGTTGTATGCAGAGGTTGGGGTCCTCCTGTTTGTTTCTTGCCTTTTGGGATTTTACCCAAGTCCCGGCTCCTCTGGCTACCCTGAAGGACAATCTCTGTATCCGTGCACTGCCGTCCGCTCAGGCTCCACTTCCTGTTCCAGGGTTTGGGAAATACGCCAGCAACACTGCTGGGGTGAAGGGCAGCTCGTCTGTATTCTCTTCTCTCAAGGATCACAGCCTTGTCCCACCTGCACTGGCCCCCTTCCCGGATGGGTTACGTGTGTGGGGTTCTTTTCTTTTTTGAGACAGGGTCTCACTCTGGCCCAGCTGGAGTGAAGTGGTGCAATCACGGGTCACTGCAGCCTCGACCTCCTGGGTTCAAGTGATCCTTCCACCTCAGCCTCCAGAGTAACTGTAGAGATGAGGTTTCACCAGGTTGCCCAGGCTGGTCTTGAACTCCTGGGCTCAAGCGATCCTCCAACCTCAGCTTCTCAAAGTGCTGGGATTACCAGAGGTCTTAATTTCTACAGACACACACAGACACACAGGACTGCTATACTGATGGGCACCCAGGTCTGTGAGGCCATTCACATTTTGTGAAAACGGTGAATATGCCAAGAAACCCAGAATGAATTTTGTAGACAGGAAGCGAGCTTTGTGGCAATGAAGGGACCTAAAGAAAGAACCAGGCTTTTATTATTGAAATTCTCTTTTTAAGGAAGACTAATGTTACTTACTGATACATTTTTTAAAAATCTCTTTGAAGTTAATCTCTAAGCAATAATATTTCAAAACAGGAGAAGAAATATTTAAGGGAATGTGCTGAAAATACCTTTGTGTGTGTTGCTTTTGTTTTTGTTTTTTGGGCAAGGTCTTGCTCTGTGGCCCAGCTGGAGTGCAGTGGTGAAATCACGGCTCACTGCAGCCTCAACCTCCTGTGCCTAAGCGATCCTCCCTCCTTGGCTTTCCGAGTACCTGGGATCACACATGTACAGCACCGCACTCAGCTAATTTTAAATTTTTTTGTAGAGACAAGGTCTCCCTGTGTTGCCCAGGCTGGTCTTGAACTCTCAGGCTTAAACAGTACTCCTGCCACAACCTCCCAAAGTATTGGGATTACAGGCGTGAGCCACTGCACCCGGCCTGAAAACTTTATATGCTGAATCAATGTCTGTGTAGTTTCAGGGGAAAGAATGTCAGAAGTAAGGATAAAGTCATACTGCTATCTATCCTAAAAATGTTCTTATAGCCTTTATCATTTTACTATCTGCCACGAACATATTTTTTTTAGGTTCTATGGCACATGTCTATGCTTTTTAAATTGTTTTCAAAAAGTTAACCAAACTCTTTCAGCAAAATGGTGCGGAGAGAATCTCTACAACCAGGCCTCCTTATCAATCCCCCAAGACAACGCTCTCCCTGCTGGCCCCACCTGCTGCTCACCCTGGAGAGCAAAGGGCAAAGTCGTCGGGCAGCCTCTGATGTCTCTGCTTCAACAGCAGCAGGGTGTGCCCCACCCATGAATGCAGAACCTAGGCGTGGACTAATCTCACAGTCAGATGCCACACGTTTCTTCTGTCACGGTGCCCAGGTTGAGACATATCATCTCAGGTCCAACAGCTGAGAGATCTTCTTTTTGTTTTTTTGAGAGGGAGTTTCACTCCTGTTGCCCAGACTGGAGAGCAGTGGCGTGATCTCCACTCAATGTAACCTCTGCCTCCCGGGTTCAAGCGATTCTCCTGCCTCAGCCTCTTGAATAGCTGGGATTACAGGCGCCCGCCACCAAGCCCCGGGTAATTTTTCTATTTTTAGTCGAGACAGGGTTTCACCATGTTGGCCAGGCTGGCCTTGAACTCCTGACCTCAGGTGATCCGCCTGCCTCGGCCTCCCAAAGTGCTGGGATTTTAGGCATGAGCCACCACGCCCGGCCAAGAGATCCCATTTTGACCAATAAAAAAAGAAAAGCTTCATTTTCTCTACGACTGACATTACAGTTCCAACAGGCATTTGCATAAAGAGGTGTCTGGCAGCTCGGAAGGCGCGGCCTGTGTGGACTGCTCTCCCGACTCTCGCAGACGCCAGCAGAGCGCAAGTCACCTTTGGTAAAATGCCCCAAACCTCGCTAGAAATCTCACTTTTCTCCATCTTCAGAAACTCATCTCAGGAATAAAGATTTGAGCAACTAGGGGAGGCTCCAGCAGACGAGACTGGCTGAGTGAAGATGGGGACCTTCCGGAAAGGGGATGGGCTGTTGGGCAGATTGCGGGACACGTCTCTGGTCTGGGAGTGGGCTCCCCCGACACGCCACTTTCCCTGCCAGATGGCACTTCTGGTGATTCCAGAATCTGGAATGGGGGATGCCTGTTTCCCTCCTGAGCCCACCTGCTGCTCTGGGTCCCCGGAGCTCAACAAGTCCACAACCACCTGCTCTGAATAGAAAGCTGACTTTTTTTTTTTTTTTTTTTTTTTTTTGAGACGGAGTCTCGCTCTGTCACCCAGGCTGGAGTGCAGTGGCCGGATCTCAGCTCACTGCAAGCTCCGCCTCCCGGGTTCACGCCATTCTCCGGCCTCAGCCTCCCAAGTAGCTGGGACTACAGGCGCCCGCCACCTCGCCCGGCTAGTTTTTTTTTGTATTTCTTAATAGAGACGGGGTTTCACCGTGTTAACCAGGATGGTCTCGATCTCCTGACCTCGTGATCCACCCGTCTCGGCCTCCCAAAGTGCTGGGATTACAGGCTTGAGCCACCGCGCCCGGCCAAAAGCTGACATTGAACCTAATTCGTCTGACGAGGACGGGCGAGGGCACCGCGGGGCGCTCTTTCTGAAAAGCAGCACATTCCTGTGATTCCACGCCAACACGTAGAGCGCCGCGCACACGCCAGGCACACACCACCAAGGACGCCATGGCAGGCTGTGTCCTTAGATCTTCCTAGAAAGTCGCTGGGTTAGAGCTGTGTGGCTCCACTTCCCATGGATGGGGGCGTGTTTTCCTGTCCCCGAAAGCCCCCGTCCCCACATGTTGGCAATCCCGTGGGATCTCGGTCATCTGAACCCCATCAGGCAGAAGCTGGAGGTCCACCTGCCCCACCTGCCCACCAGCTGGGCACGGAGACGCCTTCACCTGGCAGCGGCCGGCAGAGGACTCGAGAAATGACCACAGAAAGGCACACACCGGCTCCCGGTCACAGCTCTCCGCAGACGTCCCCTCCCAGACACGGCTGTGCAGTCACCCAGCTCCCCCCTGCTCCAACACACTTGAGAGTTCTCGCGCATGGGCAGCTGCACCTAGCCGGCCACCGGGACCTGGTCATCAAAGCCCTGGCTGCAGCATCGAGGCAAATGCAAACGCTGGCTCCAGCACACAGACCAGAGGCACCCACAGTTCTGTCCCAAACCACTTCCAGCAGGTGCCTTTGCTTGTCACTTGCTTCACGGGGCTCCTTAGCTGGCCTCAGGGTAAAGCTGTCAGCACCCAAGGAGCTCCAGGCGAGGCCAAGCCGTCCTGACACTGGCTGCTCCCAGGGCTGGGCAAGTCCATCCAGGCCTGGGCTGAAAGAAGACTCCTCAGGCATCCTGGACAGGCCACAGGCCCTGCAGAAACCCACCCTGGTGCCAGCGGAGCCAACACTGGAAGAGGACTGCTCCGCCCAGCTCTCCACGCCATGAGAAGTGTCCATCTAGAACCAGAGACAGACAAGTTACAGACCGTCAGGATGGGATAAACGCGGCAAGACTTCTAGGTGGATGCTCTGCCACCCTTACTCACCTGGGACATTGTCCAGTCGCTACAAAGACAGCCTGTCAACAGCCATCTGGAAAGGAAGACTGTAATTAATTCTCAATGAAGAGACACTAAAAAAAATATGCATTAACAAAACATTAACGCCCACCACCAACACTATCCTGTGAGAAATGACTCGTGTAGCAATAGCAATTAATTTCAAAATCCAAAATGTGTGGTTGAGGCCAGGCACCACTTTGGGAGGCCGAGGAGGCTCACGCCTGTGATCCTAGCACTGTGAGAGGCTGAGGCAGCTCATGCCTGTCATCCCAGCAATTTGGGAGGCCGAGGTGGGCGGATCATGGGGTCAGGAGATCAACACCATCCTGGGTAACATGGTGAAACCCTGTCTCTACTAAAAATACAAAAAATTAGCTGGGCGTGGCGGCAGGGCACCTGTAGTCCCAGCTACTTGGGAGGCTGAGGTAGAAGAATCGCTTGAATCCCAGAGGTGGAGCTTGCAGTGAGCCAAGATCGCGCCACTGCACTCCAGCCTGGGCGACAAAGCCAGACTCCATCTCAAAAAAAAAAAAAAAAAAAGTGGGTTGAGCTCTTGTTAAAGAATTTTTTTTCAGCTGGGCGCCGTGGCTCACGCCTGTAATCCCAGCACTTTGGGAGGCCGGGGCAGGTGGATCACAAGGTCAGGAGATCGAGACCACGGTGAAACCCCATCTCTACTAAAAACACAAAAAATTAGCCAGGCGTGGTGGCGGGCGCCTGTAGTCCCAGCTACTCAGGAGGCCGAGGCAGGAGAATGGTGTGAACCCGGGAGGCGGAGCTTGCAGTGAGCCGAGATTGTGCCACTGCACTCCAGCCTGGGGGACAGAGCGAGACTCCGTCTCAAAAAAAAAAAAAAAGAATTTTTTTTCTCCAAGGAGGCAAACACGCCCCATGGCCCTTTCTTTACAGAAGAGACCCTGCGACTTCAGGCACAGGAAGGAGAACACCTTCCACCAGGGCTCTGCACGGCTCCGGCTGGGGCAGTGGCCTCTGAGTCGGGGCTTGGCCAGAAATAGGCAGTGACCAGGCCTGGAAAGGACCGGCCACCACCACTGAGCTCTAGAAACTGATGTTTCCAACCCACTGCGACATGAATTGAATGTCTTTACGTTAGGGGAAAAAAAATTGCTCAAAATATAAAAACCAATTCAACTTCATGCAACCTGTTGCTATGGGAGTGGAACAATTACTACTGCAAAAGAGAACAACTCGGCTGACCTAAAATGGGTTTTCTCTGTACCTGGGTGAGTTGAGGGTGGGAGAGAAGGGCACATGGAGAGCAGGTGCCACCAAAGAGCCTCCTTGGAGATGCCCAGGCTCATCTGGGTCGTGGCCACGAGCACATGGGTGTCAGGGTCACCGCGCCCCCAGTGTTTGGCCCAGCTGCCCCAGACAAAGCTGGCCACCCTGGTGTCTTACCTGAGCTGGGGGAGGCAGCGCCGGCTCCCTGGGCTGGGTCTGGCGGTTCCCCAGAGCCCATCCTGTGGCTCTGAGGGTGGAGGGTGGAGGCTGGAGGGGCTTCTGCTCTGCCATCAGTGACCCTCAAAGGGACCCAGGCCCTGGGAACACAGGAAAGGAGGAGTCTCACCCACGGGAACGCGTACCAGCCGCTGGGTTCTAGAGAGTTCCAGAAGCACCGATGATCTTCCCGGTATGCGGTGCGAGCCCGGTGATGACCCGGGGGTCTCGCTGGAGGCAGGTGTTCAAGTGCTTTGATCAGCTGGCCGACCCCGAATGTCTGGGGTCTCCACCCGTGACTTCTCCAGGGTGGGTCTCTCTCCTGGGAGCCAAGTGATTCCAACAGAGGGTTTTGGTGGACGGAGTCGGAGTGTGAACACGTCTGGACTGCAGAAATGCTCTCCTGATGAGAACACCAAGGCGCGCCGGCCTGGGCTGCCTGAAAATGCACGTCCACCAAATCCCTTTGGTCGGTAACTGTTCACGATTCCAGTCTCGATCCAGAACCAAGGTAAAGTTCTCGATTCATCCTCTAAATACCAGAGGGAAACAGCCTTTAAACCACAACCAAAACAAAGACAAGCTGAGACTGTTCTCTGCAAAACGCCTCCTGATGCCTGGGCTCAGCCACCTTCTCCAGTAACTAGCCGGCTGGAAGCAGTGCCCCCAGGAGGGGACTGCAGGGAGCTGGGATGAGCTTCACGGGAGGCGGGACCGCACCGCCATGGCTGTCCCTAGAATCCTTGACTCTTTAAAAGAGTGAGGGGGGTTACACCGGCAACACTCCACAGGCCGCGTCCCACATTTCCAGGCACGGCTGATGTGGGGCTCAGAGCCTCCTGTCCCCGGCCGTCGGCCAGCCAGTGGCACATCCTCTTCTTGTCTGTGTGAAGTCGGCATCTTTGTGCTGTTTGCAGACATGAAGGCAGCGCACACCTCAAGGCCCCAGGTCAGCGCCAGCCCAGCACAACTTGTGGGCAGCCATGTTCTGATGACAGCCTAAATGACACTTTTCATGGTTTCTACTGGGTGAACAATGACTATTAACAGGGAGGAGGCCAGCCTACTGCTGAAATGCTGAAAAAGGAATAAAAGTAAGCAGAGCAAAGTTCAACGGAATCAAATGAGAAGTACAGCAAGTCCTCTGAAAGGGATGTCAGAGATTGGTGGTCTACTAACGAAACTGCCATCTGTTTAATTTAACAGCCAAGCCAAGGTTATTGGTCCTACAAATCCAAGGAAACTAGTTCAGTTTTTCTAGAATGTTCCAGAACCATCCCCAAAGGCCCTCTGAGTGTCGGCTGCTCTGTGCCTGCTGCCTGCATATTTAATGGTTCTCTAAATTCAGAAATCTGTGACCACCATCCCATTCTTGTGCAAAATTGCCATGGCCGGGCTGTATTTGTTCAACCATGGTGCATTCATGATGAGGAGAACCGGGCAGGTGGTGGGATCCCCACCCCAGCACCCCACGCCACAAAGCTGCAGTGGATACACAGTGAGGACCGCCGTGTCTCCCTGTTTCCTGCACAGCACACCAGGCCACTGGGAGATGCGTTCGACGGGACACCCTAGAGACCACGCTAACAAGAGGCCCAGCCCTGGAAATGCTCATCGCCTGCAACCAGCACACAGAGGAGGTCGCAAGTCAGGACCGGCCATGCCCGGCACAGCAGCCACGCCCCTAGAACCACAGCAGGGGCCACGTCACGAGGAGGTCGCAAGTCAGGACCAGCCACGCCTGGCAGAGCAGCCACACCCCTAGAACCACAGCAGGGGCCCCTAGGACCACAGCAGGGGCCACTTGCCCTCCCAGGCCCTCTTCGGAGCTCTCCTGACTTGAAGCTGCATTCCCTCCGCTCTGAGGGCAGGGTACCGGGGGCCCTCGCCCAGCCAAGGCCGCTCTTGTCTTTTCTGATGGAGCAGAGGAGAGGAGCAGGTGGCCCCCGGGGCTCAGGGTCGAATTTCCAGAGCTACAGGATAGGGGGGCCACGCCACAAGCCACAGTGAGCTGCCCCCTCTCGCCGACCCCACAGTCACCCCCACATTCAGCAATGGGAGGACACGGCTCTGCGTCCATGCCCCTCCAGAAGGCGGGGAGGGAGAGAGGGGTGCGATGGGGTCCCGCCGGGCCTGCTGCTCCCGCACAGTGTTGAGAGAATTAGAAGTCCATGTGTTAAACGCGTCAGATCAACAGACGGTGTCAGACCCCGAAGTTCAGTTCTCTCCCCCGATCGGTGTCCACCCAGGTACCAGCGAGCAGGGCTGCGCCATGAACTCTGAGGAGTTCCTCCTCCACGGCAGCCCCCATGGCAGCCCCCACAGAGGCCAGGCCCCTGGACCCCACGTTCAAATCACACGGAGGCGCCTCGGCTGAGGCTTCCCTGGACGCAGGCGCCAGTGTCCGTGGTTTACTTCCGCGAGGATTCTGTGGGACCACCTGTCGGGGACCGAATGCCTATGACAGTGAGGGAGGACCACAGAACTTTGGAAAATCCAAGTTTTTTTCTAAGTATTTCTATTATTTATCTCAGTGCATGATGGAAACAGGGAGGAGCCACGCAGAATGCCAGAAAATTATGTTTTAAAATAACCTGTCCCCTGCCGAGTTCTAGGGCCTCTCTGTCTGCTGGGCAGGCGTCTGGGTCATCCAGTTCACAGCCCGACAAGCAAAGGATGCTGACAACTTCTAAACCGTATTTACAGAAAACAAAAGGGAAAATTCTCCCCCCCGCCCCGCCCCGACTGAGTTTTGGTCCTGTTGCCCAGGTTGGAGCTCAATGGCGTGACCTCGGCTCACTGCAACCTCCTCCTTCTGGGTTCAAGCGATTCTCCTGCCTCAGCCTCCCAAGTAGCTGGGATTACAGGTGCCTGTCACCACACCTGGGTAATTTTTTGTATTTTTAGTAAAGACAGGGTTTCGCTATGTTGGCCAGGCTGGTCTCAAACTCCTGACCTCACGTGATCCACCTGCCTCAGCCTCCCAAAGTGCTGGGATTACAGGTGTGAACCATCACACCTGGCCCAAAAGGGCAAATTCTTACAAGAGAGATGGAAAATTTAGAATATTAAAAAGGAGGCTAGAACTTAAGAGAAATAACAAAAGACCCACCAGCCAACTTCACCTGGAATTAGTCACAGCTGTACTAAAAATCGAGTGAGATGGGACCAGGTGCGGTGGCTCACGCCTGTAATCCCATCACTTTGGGAGGCTGAGGTGGGCAGATCGCCTGAGCTCAGGGGTTCGAGACCAGCCTGGCCAACACGGTGAAGCCCCGTCTCTACTAAAAATATAAAAATTAGTGGGGTGTGGGGGCACCCACCTGTAGTCCCAGCTACTTGGGAGACTGAGGTAGGAGAACTGCTGGAGCCCGGGAGGCAGAGGCTGCAGCAAGTCGAGATAGTGCCACTGCACTCCAGCCTCAGCGAGAGAGTGAGACCCTGTCTCTAAAAAAAAAAAAAAAAAAAACTGCATGCACCCACACACAAACACACCCAGGAGTGCCGGGTGTGCCCTCACCCCACCTCCAGGATTTAGGACACACTCAGGATGCAGAGGACACAGCACTCTCACTGCAGGGAGAGGCCCTGGGAAGAAGCCAGAACCATTCAAGGTCCCAGCCTCGGGCTCCGCGGCCATTCCCCCCCACGCGCTCAGGGGCTCCCTTCCTGAAAGGAGGGGCCCAGAACAGAAAGGCCCTGAGGAGGAAGGGGAGAAACTGCCAGGGCCGCAGAGGCCGAGCTGGGGTGTGTGCTCCCCAAGGTCAGACACTGGCACCGGGGGCCATGGCCCAGCTGCCGCGGGTGAAATGGACGTCTGGGGGGAAGCCGTGCCCTCCGGCCCCATCTGCTGCACACACACCAACAAAGGTTTCACGGACGAAGCCACACCCAGGGAAGGCTGTCAAGACGCAGAAACAGTAGAAAAAGCACAAACAAATCACTTCCCCCAAGTCCAACAGCTTTTTTTTTTAAAGACAGGGTCTCACTCTGTGGCCCAGGCTGGAGGGCAGTGATGCAATCACGGCTCACTGCAGCCTCGACCTCCTGGGCTCAAGCGATCCTTCCATCTCAGCCTCCTGAGTAGCTGAAACCATAGCACAGGCGCCATCATGCTTGGCTAATTTCTTGTAAGGACGGGGTTTCGCCACGTTGCCCAGGCTCCCACAGTCATTCTGAACGACCAAGACGCACCAGCCATACCTGCAGTGCCGCTCAGGAACTGGGTGTGTCGGGGTCCCTGCCCTGAGTGTATACGACGGTCTGAGAGCATCCAGAGGAAACGCACCCAAGCCCCCCATGTGAAAAGGTGGTCAGAGGGGAGGGCGGTGAGGGAGGCCCGGGATCCCCCTCCGACCACACCCACGGGCATGCGCTGCTGGCCGCACCCAGCCTGTCCCTCCTGATGCCCACGAAATGTGTCCAGCACTCCATCTGGCCGGCTGCAGGATGCCTACATGCCCTGTCACCGCTTCCTGGAAAGGTCCCAGTACCCCAGGGTTTGGTCAAATCCAACCATTTCTGCTAACAAGTACACTTTTGCATTCAAGAGGGGACGGGGCCAACATTTTGGAGCATAAATCACAAACGCTCTGCCTGCACTGTGTTCGATATTTTAGAAACACTATTTTGTTTGAATTCACAACAGCTGTGTAAGTAGCACCCCCCAGCCCTGTTTTTCAGATGTGGGAAGTGCGGCCTCAGGACGTCTGCGAAAGCCCAGCCCGCAGCTTGTCCATCTGTGCAGCGCTCAGCCCTGGGCCTCACTTTCAGGGCCAAGACCCCTCGGCCCGCAGCTCCGTGCTGAGTACGCAGAATAAAGGGAAGGTGAACACCACTTTCCACATGTAGTCTTTATTACCCACAAACAGTTGGCATCAGTGCTCACACCAACGCGAAAATTCGAAAGGATATTTTAGTGCTCATGGAAACAAAGTTGTAAAAATACTGTTTTTTAGAGCAGCGTAAAGAAACAGACACTTCCCAAATCCCAGCATCAAGGACGGCTGGCACGTTTCCTTCGCTTCACTCAATACTTAGGAAACAATGGGTCCACACCACTCATCACGCCTGGACGCCAGCCACGGAGGTGGGAGCCTCTCACACTCCGAACTCGCTGCCTCCTCCCCTGGAGAGAAACGGGACGCATCTCACTCACTCTCAGTCGCACGCTGAGCACCAACTATGCACTAGGTGCCAGCACCGGGCCTTGCCCAGGGGCCTCACGTGAGCACAAGACCAGAAGGCAGCTGGCTGGGGGCTGGCTGCGGTGGGTTTCTCGTGTTTTTTTTGTTGTTGTTGTTTTTTTTGTTTTTTTTTTTTGAGACGGAATCTGGCTCTGTTACCCAGGCTGGAGTGCAGTGGCCGGATCTCAGCTCACTGCAAGCTCCGCCTCCCGGGTTCCCGCCATTCTCCTGCCTCAGCCTCCCGAGGAGCTGGGACTACAGGCGCCGCCACCTCGCCCGGCTAGTTTTTCTTATTTTTAGTAGAGACGGGGTTTCACCGTGTTAGCCAGGATGGTCTCGATCTCCTGACCTCGTGATCCGCCCGCCTCGGCCTCCCAAAGTGCTGGGATTACAGGCGTGAGCCACCGCGCCCGGCCCCTTTGCTTTTTTTTTTTTTTTTTTTTTTTTTAAACTCTTAAAGCCGAGCGCCCGCGTCTTGTCAGGAAGTCGGTCAGTCTGGGGCGAGCCCCGCACGCAGCAGGGACTGAACCTCTGGCCACATCTCAGCAGCGGCGTCGTCGGTTGGATTCGGCAGGGGACGTTTACGTTTTAAACACAACACCCGACGCATCTTTAAAAGTCACACGGCACCAGCATTACCCAGCGAAGGCAACACAAGGTGAGGCCCCCAAGTGCAATCGCCGTCCCCATTTCCCGTGCGTGAAACGAGCCTCCGCACAGAGCGGCCGGCAGGGGGCGCCTGAGCCCGTCTCTGGAGCACAAAGACCCCCGGCCCCCGCGCCGAGCCTGCGCAACCCGGGCGGGCTCCCCCATTCGGCCCAGCGACTCGGGTGAGAAACATTCCAGCGAGCACTCGGCTACTCCCCCGCCCGCCGCGCCGCGCCGCGCCGCCCTCACAGCCGCGTCCATTCCCTCCTCACTCTAGAGCCAGCTCCCCGTGGACCCGAGAGGCCCGTCCTGGCTGCGACGCCGCCCCACCACCTCCCGGAACAGGGAGGCCGGCAGGCGGCCGAGCCGCAGGGACAGACCCTCAGCCTCATCTCATCCTGGCCCAGGACCTGCAACTCTCAGCCTTCGAAACCACACCAAAGCCAAGCGGCCCCCAGGGCCTGCACTTACGGGACAGCGAGTGGGCCCCTCTGGGCAGGTACTCGAACAGCAGGGAACCGTCATCCCCCAGCACGTCGGCCTTGAGCGACAGCAGGCTGTTCTTACTCATGAGTGCGGCGCGCAGGTTGGCCACCGCGGTGGCCTGGTGCAGGGCGTCGTCCTTCTCCGGGGTGAGGGGAGGGCCCAGATAGCTGGCTTCTCCTCCCAGGAGACCCTCCTCCACCTGTGCATAGAGCTCGGCCCTCTCTCCTCGGCTGTCAGAGCTGCTGGCTTCGGTGACGGACAGGTCCGCATCTGGGGACAGAGGGACACACGTCAGAAGACACATGGGTCGTTCCCAGACTCTCCAAGTGGGACAGGAGACAAATTTACGACGTAAATGTAGCCTGAGCTACAGAGCAGCATCGAGCCCAGCCCACCCTGGGGGCCGGGCACCTGCCCCAGCAATGCAACAGCCTCCGCCGAGCCCGGCCTTTCATGCCAACCCAGGCCCCATGGCGGTGGTGGAGGATGGCTCAACTCAGAACAACGGGGGTTGCCCTCCCTGGATGAGGGGCTGCAGACCTGTTTCCAGGCCCGGTTCCAGGGCTGAGGGCCTGAGAGTCAGAGGCTTCTGGGGCGGCAGTATTTCCATCTCTCAAAGACAAGGAGAGGCTCAAAATGGATCAATGACGTTAGAACTAAATCTATAAAATTCTTAGAAGAAAATCTGCATGATCTCAGATTTGGCAATAGGTTCTTAAATACAAAACCAAAAGCACAAGCAACAAAATAAGTTGGACTCATCAAAATTAAAATGTCAGCACTTCAGGCCGAGTGCGGCGGCTCACGCCTGTAATCCCAGCACTGTGGGAGGCCGAGGCGGGCAGATCACCTGAGGTCGGGAGTTTGAGACCAACTTGGTGAAACCCCTCTACTAAAAATACAAAAATTAGACAGGCGTGGTGGTGCATGCCTGTAATCCCAGCTACTCAGTAGGTTGAAGCAGGAGAATCGCTTGAACCCAGGAGGCGGAGGTTGCAATGAGCTCAGATCATGCCACTGCACTCTAGCCTCGGCAACAGAACAAGATTCTGTCTCAAAAAAAAAAAAAATTTGCAACCTATATATCTGATAATAAAAAGATTAATACTGTTACTCAATATAAAAATGGACAAAAAATCTTACTAGACATTTGTCCAAAGAAGACGTATAAATGGCCAAGATGCACATGAAGAGATGCTCAACATCACTCATCACTAGGGAAATGCAAAACACAACACGAGTCTACCACACACCACGATTCCACTACACGCCACGATTCCATCACACACCCACTGGGATGGCTGGAAATAAAAAGTCAGGCCAGACACCGTGGCTCACGCCTGTAGTCCCAATATTTTGGGAGGCTAAGATGGGAAGATCTCTTGAGAACAGGCGTTCAAGACCAGCCTGGGCAACACAGCAGGACAAAAAATTAAATTAAAACAAAATTGGCTGAGTGTGGTGGCTCGTGCCTGTGGTCCCAGCTACTCAGGAGGCTGAGAGGTGGGAGGAACACTTGAGCCTGTGAGGTTGAGACTGTGGTGTGCTGTGATCTAGCCACCGTGCTCCAGCTTGGGAGACAGAGTAAGACCCTATCTCAAAAACAAAAAAAAACAAACAAAAAAAAGGTCAGATAATATTGGCAAGGATGGGAAGAAATTAGAACCCTGGAACCTTGCTGGTAAGAGTGCAACACAGTACCCTTCCTGGGGAGCAGGTCGGCAGGTCCTCACAACGTCACGTACAGGAATCACCACGTGGCCCAGCAGTTCCACGTGTAGGCATGCGGATACCCACGAGAAATGAAGACACAAAAGCCCACAGAAAACCTTGTACAGGACGCACCTAGCACTTTATTCATAACAGGCAAAAGGTGGAACAGTTGACAAGTCCATTGATGAATGAATGGATAAACATAACACGGTCCATTCCCACAGTGGAATATTATGTGGCCATGAAAAGGCTTGAAGAACAGACACAGGCCACTACACAGAGGAGCCTTGAAAACATGCACATCGGACGAAGCCAGACAGAACCACGCAGAAGAGCCTTGAAAACTGCTGAGTGAACAAAGCCAGACACAGAAGGCCACACACCATTTCATTTCCATTAAATATCCAGAACAGGCAAATCAAGAGAGACACAAAGTAGATTTATGGCTGCAAAAAGGGGCTGGGGAGGGGTCTCAGGTGAGGGCTAAGTGAGGCAGGGTTTCCCTTTGAGCTGAGGAAAATGTTCTAAATGGATTGTGCTGATCCCTGCACGACACTGTGAATATACCAAAAACCCCTGAACTGCAAACTTTAAACAGGTGAATGGTGCGTGAATCATCTCTCAACAAAGCTTCTACTTAACCACAACAACAACAACAACAGGTGACGACTTGAGTCACGGATTCAACATATTCCTCTGAGCGTCAGCTCCGGCCAGCCAGGGCTTCATGGAGGAGCCTCCCTCCTGCGGGGCTGTATGTAGGGCCTCAAAACTCCCCAGAACATGCTGAGCAATGATGACTTGCAGATATTTTCCCACAGCAAGAGAATGGATTTTCCACCGTGGTCCTTGACAGGAATCGGGATCAGAACCACAGAAACACAGGGGCATGAGGCAGGGGGAACTTGGAGCAGGGGCAGAGGTGACGTCTGCAAACACCCCTGGAACAAACACATACACGTCGCTCACAGACGCCACTCAGGGTGGTGCTGTGAGGTCCAGCAGCTGAGAGCTGGGCGTGGCAGGTGCACAGGGCCCCCACTCAGGCAGCACACGGGGTGAGGCCAGCCTGGCAGGAGCGGGTGGGAGTCTCCGGGGATGGTGACATTTGGACCGTCGAGCTACCTATGACTTCTTCTGGAGGCCTTTAAAGGATATTTTTCCAGACTCTACTCTATTTTTCCAAACTAGACTCCTTTTTATATTTTTTTGCAAATCCCTCAATGATACATCATATGAATTGTGCATTTCTAGAACTAAATGTACAGGTTATATCCAAACTCACGTTAAGGCTTTGTCTTAGCTTGGGTTGCCATGACAGAACACCACAGGCAGGGCGGCTCAACAACGAAAATTAGTTTCCTCACACTCTGGAGACTGGGAAGTCCGAGGGTCAAGGTCCCAGCAGACCTGGTGTCTGGTGAGGCCCCTCCTGACCTGCAGACGGTGGCAGGTGAGCCCTCGGGGCCCCTCCCTGGAGTCTGGGAGCAGAGTGGGTGGTGGGTGCGATATTCTCACGAGCGTGTTCAGGGATCAGGGCCTGGCTGTGACCACCTTATCACTTCCTCCAAGGCCCTCCCCACACGCAGCCACACAGGGGCTGGGGCTCCGACACACGAGTGTGGGGGGTGCACATTCAGCTCATAAGAGGCTTCAAATAAAAATCACCCAATTTTATTTTATTTTATTTTATTTATTGATTTTGAGACAGAGTTTTGCTCTTGTCGCCCAGGCTGGAGTGCAGTGGCGCGATCTCGGCTCACTGCAACCTCCACCTCCCAGGTTCACACCATTCTCCTGCCTCAGCCTCCCAAGTAGCTGGTACTACAGGCGCCCACCACTACACCGGGCTAATTTCTTTCTGTATTTTTTTTTTTTTTTTTTTTGGAGAGGGAGTCTCGCTCTGTCGCCCAGGCTGGAGTGCAGTGGCCGGATCTCAGCTCACTGCAAGCTCCGCCTCCCGGGTTCACGCTATTCTCCTGCCTCAGCCTCCTGAGTAGCTGGGACTACAGGCGTCCGCCACCTCGCCCGGCTAGTTTTTTTTATTTTTTAGTAGAGATGGGGTTTCACCGTGTTACCCAGGATGGTCTCGATCTCCTGACCTCGTGATCCACCTGTCTTGGCCTCCCAAAGTGCTGGGATTACAAGCTTGAGCCACCGCGCCCGGCCTCTTTCTGTATTTTTAGTAGAGACGGGGTTTCACCGTGTCAGCCAGGATGGTCTCGACCTCCTGACCTTGTGATGGGCCCGCCTCGGCCTCCCAAAGTGCTGGGATTACAGGCACTGGCCAACACGCCCGGCTAATTTTTTGTATTTTTAGCAGAGACGGGGTTTCACTACATTCGTCAGGCTGGTCTCAAACTCCCAACCTCAGGTGATCCGCCCACCTCAGACTCCCAAAGTGCTGGGATTACAGGCATGAGCCACCGCGCCCGGCCAAAATCACCCAATTTTAAAGCCAAATTTTAAATATAAATTATTGTAACAAATTAAGGTGAAAAACACATAAAAGAAATCAGGATAAGCAGAAAGAACTCTCCCATGCTAAAAGTTGGGTTTTGGCTGGGTGCGGTGTCTCACGCCTGTAATCCCAGCACTTTGGGAGGTTGAGGCAGGTGGATCATGAGGTCAGGAGTTCAAGACCAGCCTGACCAACATGGTGAAACTCCATGTCTACTAAAAAAAAAAAAAATACAAAAATTAGCTGGGTGCGGTGGTGGGCACCTGTAATCCCAGCTACTCGGGAGGCTGAGGCAGGAGAATTGCTTGAACCCAGGAGGTGGAGTTTGCAGTAAGCCAAGATCATGCCACTGCACTCCAGCCTGGGCGACAGAGCAAGACTCTGCCTCAAAAAAAAAAAAAAAAAGAAAGAAAGAAAGAAAAAAGGAGCCAAAGGCCAAGAGAAAATATTTGCAAAGCACATACTTGATGAAGGACTTGGAACAAGAACACCTAGGAACTCTCACCGCTGGGTAATAAAAGACGGGCAGAAGATCTGAACAGACACTTCCCCAAAGCAGGGACCCAGATGCAGAGCAGGCGCCCGATGCTCATGACCACGAGCTGAGCCACGACACTCACTCGGCCGGCGCCTCACGGCCGCCACGAGGACAGCCCAATCGAAACATGGCAGAAAGACCTGGACAGACACTTTACCAAAAAAGATCTATGAATGGCATCATCAGCCATCAAAGAAATGCAAATTAGAGACCACACAGAGGCCGGGCGCGGTGGCTCAAGCCTGTAATCCCAGCACTTTGGGAAGCCGAGACGGGTGGATCACGAGGTCGGGAGATCGAGACCATCCTGGCTAACACGGTGAAACCCCATCTCTACTAAAAATACAAAAAACTAGCCGGGCGATGTGGCAGGCGCCTGTAGTCCCAGCTACTCGGGAGGCTGAGGCAGGAGAATGGCGTGAACCCGGGAGGCGGAGCTGGCAGTGAGCTGAGATCCGGCCACTGCACTCCAGCCTGGGCGACAGAGCGAGACTCCGTCTCAAAAAAAAAAAAAAAAAAGGGCCGGGCGCGGTGGCTCACGCCTGTAATCCCAGCGCTTTGGGAGGCCGAGGCGGGCGGATCACAAGGTCAGGAGAGCGAGACCACGGTGAAACCCCGTCTCTACTAAAAATACAAAAAATTAGCCGGGCGCGGTTGTGGGCGCCTGTAGTCCCAGCTACTCGGGAGGCTGAGGCAGGAGAATGGCGTGAACCCGGGAGGCGGAGCTTGCAGTGAGCCGAGATCGCGCCACTGCACTCCAGCCTGGGCGACAGAGCGAGACTCCGTCTCAAAAAAAAAAAAAAAAAAAAAAAAAAAAGACCACAGAGAAGCTGGGCGCGGTGGCTCACGTCTGTCATCCTAGCACTTCGGGAGGCCAAGGCGGGCGGATCACCTGAGATCAGGAGTTCGAGACCAGCCCAGCCAACATGGTAAAACCCCGTCTCTACTAAAAATACAAAAAAATCAGCCAGGTGTGGTTCTGGGTGACTGTAATCCCAGGTACTCGGGAGGCTGAGGCAGGAGAATCGCTTGAACCCGGAAGGTGGAGGCTGCAGTGAGCTGTCGTCGTACCATTGCACTCCAGCCTGGGCAACAAGAGTGAGAGACTCCATCTCAAAACAAACAAACAAAAAACCATGAAGAGGAGTCTCAGAATTGAACCAAATTGAACCATAATGGTTAACGCTGTTTTTGTTTGTTTTTGTTTTTGTTTTTACAGACAGTCTCACCACAGTGAAAAAGGTAAAGACAGGGTTTCACCATGTTGGTCAGGCTGGTCTCGAACTCCTGACCTCAGGTGATCCAGCTGCCACAATGAAAAAGGTAAGAAGTGCAGACAGATGCAGCAGCATGGGTAGGCCCAAATACACTGATGCAAGAAAGGAGCCTCACCCAAAAGCCAGCTGGAGGCCTGACAGAGGCCCTGGGAGAATGTGCTGCACTTTGGAGGGTTTGGGTACATGCATTTATCAAAACTTCTCGGGCTGGGGACGGTGGTTCACGCCTGTAATCCCCAGCACTGTGGGAGGCCAAGGCGGGTGGGTCACTTGAGTCCAGGAGTTCAAGACCAACCTGGGCAACACAGTGAAACCCCATGTCTACAAAAAATACAAAAATTAGCCAGGCGTGGTGCTGTGCACCTGTAGTCACAGCTACTCAGGAGGCTGAGGTAGAAGGATCACTTGAGCCAAGGAGGTTGAGGCTGCCGTGAGCTGAGATCGCACCACTGCACTCCAGCCTGGGCATCACCCTGTCTCAAATTTAAAAACCACAACTTCTCAAAAAGTACATTTGAAGTTAGGCTCTGTGGTACCGAACTACACTCCCAGCTGCTCGGGAAACTGAGGCGGGAGGATCATCAAAGCCCAGGAATGCGAGTCCCTGTCTCTAAAAAAAAAAAAGAAAACGAAAAGATGCACTTGCGATTGGCACCCGTCAGAGTGAAGAGAATTTAACTGAGAAATGGAAAGGTGTGGAGCGCTGACGTGTTTTGGGATGAAGTATCCTGACGCCTCAGCCTGCAATGAAATGCACTGAAAAATAAGAAGAGTTTTTAGTGATTAGATGGACAAATATATAACAAAGCAAACACAGCGAAATGTTAACTGGGGGATCTAGGCAGCAGGCATCTTCACCATTTCATTTTTTCAACTTTTCTCTGAGCATGAATATTTTCCCAATACAGTGTTACGAGTAAAAACAAGAAACTATCCAAACTGTACACCTGAAATCTGTGTAGTTTAGTGTATGTAATATATCACACCTCAAAAAAATAGAAAAAAGGGCCCGGCCTGGTGGTTCACGCCTGTAATCCCAGCACTTTGGGAGGCCGAGGCAGGTGGACCACCTGAGGTCAGGAGTTAGAAACCAGTCTGAATAACATGGTGAAACCCTGTCTCTACTAAAAGTATGAAAAATTAGCCAGGTGTGGTAGCAGGCGCCTGTAGTCCCAGCTACTTGGGAGGCTGAGGCAGGAGAATGGCGTGAACCCGGGAGGCGGAGGTTGCAGTGAGCCGAGATCACGCCACTGCACTCCAGCCTGGGCGACAGAGCGAGACACTCAAAAAAAAAAAAAACAAAACAGAAAAGAGGCGATTTTCATCAAAATCCCCAGCTACCGTATGCAAACCCCCAGTGGTGAGCCCATGAGGCCCCGGCAGAGACGCCCAGGCTGCAACCCCTGAGCTGTGGCTTTACCACCTTGTGGCAGAAGGGACTCTGCAGACCTGATTCAGTTCAGGATCTCACGACGATGAGTCCTGGATGAGCCATGTGGGCCCTCAACAGACCCGCCAGGGTCCCTGTCAAAAGAGGAGGCAGGGGGGTGACAGAAGTGAGGATGGGGGCCGGGCGCGGTGGCTCAAGCCTGTAATCCCAGCACTTTGGGAGGCCGAGACGGGCGGATCACTAGGTCAGGAGATTGAGACCATCCTGGCGAACACGGTGAAACCCCGTCTCTACTAAAAAATACAAAAAAAAAAAAAAAAACTAGCCGGGCGAGGCGGCGGACGCCTGTAGTCCCAGCTACTCGGGAGGCTGAGGCAGGAGAATGGCGTAAACCCGGGGGGCGGAGCTTGCAGTGAGCTGAGATCCGGCCACTGCACTCCAGCCCGGGCGACAGAGCCAGACTCCGTCTCAAAAAAAAAAAAAAAAAAGAAGTGAGGATGGGAAGGGGCAGGAATGATGTGGGGCCATGAGCCAAGGATGCTGTGGCTTCCAGAAGCTGGAAGAGGCCTACAGACTCCCCTGAGCTCCAGGGGATCCAGCCCTGCCAGCTGCTTTAGACTTCAGAAAACCGTGTGACAAAACCTGCATTGCTCTGACACTAAGTCTGGTAATTTATTACTAGAGCCAGCGCACCTCGTAACCTAAAAACGCCCCCAGGTGCTTGCCAAAAGCACACACACCCATGAGCTAAAAAGACACCTGCAGGAGAGCCTCAGCCCTGAGCCCGACACCCAAACACCCACATCTGGACGATAACGGGACAGGCTGCAGCCACACCCCACGCCCCACGCGCCACGCCCATGGGGAGGAGCAGCGTTGCTGCCGGCCTCAGCTGTGAGTCCCTCCCCACCAGGACAAGGAGCAAAGGCAGAGACGCAAGGACACCCTGCCGGAGTGGCTGCGTTAAAAGTTCAGTGTGAGCCAGGCAGTGGCTCACACCTGGGATCCCAGCACCATGGGAGGCCCAGGCCAGGAGTTTGAGACTGGCCTGGGAAACACAGTGAGATCTACATCTCTACAAAAAACATTTTTAAAAATCAGCCAGGCATGGTGGCGCACGCCCACAGTCCCAGCTACTCATGAGGCTGAGGTGGGAGGACCACCTGAGCCCCGGAGGTCAAGGCTGCCGTGAGCCGAGATCGTACCACTGCACTCCAGCCTGAGCAAGAGAGTGAGACCCTGTCTTTAAAAAACCAAAAAGGCCGGGCGCAGTGGCTCAAGCCTGTAATCCCAGCACTTTGGGAGGCCGAGGCGGGCGGATCACAAGGTCAGGAGATCGAGACCACAGTGAAACCCCGTCTCTACTAAAAATACAAAAAATTAGCCGGGCGCGGTGGCGGGCGCCTGTAGTCCTAGCTACTCAGGAGGCTGAGGCAGGAGAATGGCGTGAACCCAGGAGGCGGAGCTTGCAGTGAGCCGAGATCGCGCCACTGCACTCCAGCCTGGGCAACAGCGTGAGACTCCGTCTCAAAAAAAATAAAAATAAAAATAAAAAACCAAAAAAACACGGCCGGGTGCAGTGGCTCATGCCTGTAATCCCAGCACTTTGGGAAGCTGGGGTTCATAAGTTCACAAGATTGAGACCAGCCTGGCCAACGTGGCGAAACCTTGTCTCTACTAAAAATACAAAATATCAGCCGGGCATGGTGGTGAGTGCCTGTAATCCCAGCTACTCGGGAGGCTGAGGTGGGAGAATCGCTTGAACCTGGGAGGCAGAGGTTGCAGTGAGCCAAGATGGCGCCACTGCACTTGAGCCTGGCAACAGAGTGAGACTCCGTCTCAAAACAAAAACAAAAAATACTCTGTCCAGTGCCGAGAGCAGAAATTTTTAAAAAATAAAACGAAAACAAAAAACAGCCATGGTGCTTTGAAGGGTGTTATTGTCTCTGTCCTAGTCACCAGCTGCTCCCCTAACAGACTGTAATGTGGTCAGAGCTGATTGCAGGTAATTCTGCTCATACCTGAAAGCAAAAACATCTAGAGAAGGTGCAGCTGAGTTCTCAAGCTTCCCAGGACAGGACTGAACAGGGGAGTGGATGAAAACAAGCCAAGCCCAGCATCTCCCGAGAGGCTGTGGGATCAGGGTGTGGAGCAGGACCAAGCCCAGCATCTCCCGAGCGAGCGGCTGTGGGATCTGTGGGATCGCAGCGTGGAGCCAGATCAAGCCCAGCACCTCCCGAGCTGCTGTGGGATCTGTGGGATCGGGGTGTGGACATGGACACCCTTCCCACCCCACCCGAACGGCCGTGGGATCTGTAGGATCGGGGTCCTTCCCACCCCACTACTGACCAAAGCACATGACGCCATCTTTTGGTTGAAACCCTTCCATCCAAAAAATAAAAAGACCATCTCAAGTGCAGGAAATTTGCTTCAACAGAACCATCGGATCTGCCGTGCTACTAAACGGACTGTGAAAGGTGTTCCGGAGGCCGGGTGGGGGCACCGCACGTTCTGCCGGGCGCCAGGAGGGCCGAGATGCCACATATACTCAGGACGGGAGTCCCCGCATGGATGTAACCTCAGAGGTAACTCCCTGCCCTCCTGTGATCAGGACGGCTGAGACCGTGGGGGGTCCTCCTCCCCAACCTTCGTGGACAGAAGGGGGGAACACAGAAGGGAACAGAGCTGTGGCCCCCTCCGCTCAGCAGTTCTTGCTTTTTCCCCAGCAAGGAGCTCTGGGGGCTGCGACGAGCTGCTGTCAGCACAAGGAAGCTCTGCCTCACCGGAGGCAGGCCGGCCTGGTCCAAGACACAGCTCGAAGATCCCCTACCCTGAGAGCTAGGACCCTCACTCCCCTCCCGGAGCAGACAGGAGGCTTGCAGGCAGCACTGCCTACCCGGGAGGCCATCGTCCCCCATCTGGAGCTCCTGCAGTTCTAATGTACGCTTAAAAATCCCAACATGTCAAGCTCCCGCCTCACCAGGGTTCAAGTTCACGCTTACTTTACAAAACACACAGATTAGGCATGTGTGGGGCCATTTAGTTGGGGCACCTGGGCTGTTCCTTTACCATCTTCTCATGCAGTAGCTACACATCCACTTCGTCAAGGCCTCACCAGTCACCTCTCAGGTCCTTACTGCGCTCCCTCCGCAGATGAGAAGGAGACGCCAGGGCCTGGGGAGGCATGGGCCTGCCTGCACACATGAATCTGCACATTTTAATGCTATTTCCCACAAGCTCTCATAGAAGTGAACTGCTGTAACTGGGAAATAAATTTCAAGGCATACTGTTTCTTGGAAGCTGTTAAGTTAGAATGCATTTGTCCTCCCTGCCTAGAAAATCACTCTTAAAAACAAACAGGCCCCAGGGTCACCAGGAGCCAGGATGATGCACAGAGGGGTTGGGGCATCGACATCGAATGATCCATGGTGACCACTTGACGTATGTTCTTAGAAAAGGGACTTTGTGGCCGGGCGCAGTGACTCACGCCTGTAATCCCAGCACTTTGTGAGGCCGAGGCAGGTGGATCACGAGGGTCAAGATATCGAGACCATCCTGGCCAACATGGTAAAACCCCATCTCTACTAAAAATACAAAAAGTAGCTGGGCATGGTGGCGAAAGCCTGTAGTCCCAGCTACTCAGGAGACAGGCAGGAGAATGGTGTGAACCCGGGAGGCGGAGGTTGCAGTGAGCTGAGATTGCACCACTGCACTCCAGCCTGGTAACAGAGCGAGACTCAAAAAAAAAAAGAAAGAAAGAAAGAAAAGGGACTTTGTGGCCGGGCACGGTGGCTCACGCCTGTAATCCCAACACTTTGGGAGGCTGAGGCAGGCGGAGCGCCTGAGGTCAGGAGTTCAAGACAAGTCTGGCCAACATGGTGAAACCCCATCTCTACTAAAAATACAAAAATTAGCTGGGCGTGGTCGTGGGAGCCTGTAATCCCAGCTACTTGGAGGCTGAGGCAGGAGAATCGCTTGAACCCGGGAGGCGGAGGCTGCAGTGAGTCGAGATTGCACCACCACACTCCAGCCTGGGTGACAGTGAAGCTGTGTCTCAAAAATAAAAAATTTTTTTAAAAAGGGCATTTGCTTCTATAAATGGGATGAGAATTAAACATCCTCTTCTCTAAGATAGAATAAATCTTTAATGGAAACCAACTGACCTCCACGGGATCATGATCTACCTCCAAACCCCAAGCTTCCAAATCCCAGCCTGAGGGCTCGGACGGAGGACGCAGCTCAGGGAGTCACTGGCCGCCACGGCGTGGGCAGAACATCCTCCATCCTCGCACAGCTCACAGCCTTGTGTCCTCATCTTAGCAACTCGGAATAATCGAATGGAAGAGTTTCACAGTTGCCTTGGAAACCCAAGGGATTTAAGACTCTAACAAAAGTACACAGCCAAAATCACTTGTTGGATTCTAAAAACACCTTCTGCTCGACAACTGCATTTAAAGCATTCAGCCCACAGGCTTAAGGAGTGCACTATTTCTCAGCGCCTGGATCGACTCTTATAATATAAAGGCCTCCAGCACGGGCACCTGCCAGCGACTTAAGCACACACACAGCGAGGTGGCCTGGGACCAGTGGGAGGGGCCTCACTGTGCTGACGACGGACCCTGCAGCGCATCTGTAAACATCAGAATACGCCCCCCAAAGCCGGGTCTCTTGCCAGGGACCACTGCCTCCCCAGTTTTAGTTGGAGTTAGTGGAAGATTATAAACAGTCACGAGCAGATGGAAAGGCCACTGGCCCTGGCCTGCTGCCTGTACACACTCCACATGTACGCAGCACAGAGAGAAATGACTTTCCCAACTGGTAATGTCTGGAGACATTTTCGGTTGTACCAACGGGGAACCCAAAGGCAGGTGCTCCTGGCATCTGTGGGTGGAGGCCAGGGCTGCTGCTAACATCCTGCAGTACACAGGACAGCCTCACGATGGAGCACAACTCAGCCTCGGGCTGAGTTAAACCAACTGCTGTGTTTTTTGTTTGTTTGGGTTTTTTTTTTTTTCTTTTTTTTTTTTTTGAGACAGGGTCTCACTCTGTTACCTAGGCTGGAGTGCAGTGGTACGATCTCGGCTCACTGCAATCTCTGACTCCCTGGTTCAGGCGATTCTCCTGCCTCAGCTTCCTGAGCAGTAGGGACTACAGGCATCCGCCACCACGCCCAGCTAATTTTTGTATATTTAGTAGAGATGAGCTTTCACCATGTTAACCAGGATGGTCTCGATCTCCTGACCTTGTGATCCACCACCTCGGCCTCCCAAAGTGCTGGGATTACAGGCTTGAGCCACCGCGCCTGGCCTCAGATAACTTTTGTATTAGAGATGGGATTTCACCACTCTGCCCAGGATAGTCCCAAACTCCCAGCCTCAAGGGATCCGCCTGCCTCGGCCTCCCAAAGTGCCTCCAAAAGCGATTTCGGGCCTGAGCTACTGCACGTGGCCACCAACTTTCACTGAACATCCTGGGTTCTCATAGCTCAGCGCAGGACACACAGCAACAACTGAGATGAGAATGAATAAAAGCTACATTGTGTCAGAGCAGAACAGCATTTACTCGCAGGTGGGGTAGAGGCATAGAGGCAAGAGAAGGGTACGCTATGACGGATACAGTTTCCCTCTGGGATGATGGAAAAGTCATGATGCACAATTTCATGCGCCACAGAAGGGCATTTCGGTCAGGGACAGACCACAGATAACCACCATGGTCCCGTAGATTAGAACGCAGCCAGGAAATTCCTGTCACCTGGTGACATCATAGCTGTCGCAATGTCCTAGCGCAACTTAGAAAACTCAGTTTAGGGTATGACACGCCAGGTGTTTATAAAGTCTGCAGCACTGCACAGTCCTGTTCTCAGCCTTCATGTTCACTCACCACTCGCTCACCCAGGGCAACTTGCAGTCCAGCAAGCTCTGTGCATGGCAGGTGCCCTACCCAGGCACGCCGTTATCTTTTATAGCCTATTTTTACAGCACCCTTTCTATGTTTAGACACACAAACACTTCCCATGGTGTCACAACTGCCTGCAGTGCTCAGCACGGTAACTAACACTCTGGCAGGTTGGTGCTGGGTCTGTAACTGGCTGCACTTTCTAGTTCTGTGACGGGCGCCCCATGGCGCTCCCAGAGCAACAGAATCGCCTAACGATGCATTTCTTGGAACCTATCCCTGTCATCAAGCAACGCATGACTTCACTTAATGCCAGTGAAATGTACATTTGAAAATGGTTAAAATGGTAAGGTTTACACTGTGTATATTCTACCACAATGATAAAAGTTAACGTATGTCGAGCTGCCTTCACTACCAGCTCTTGGAGATCTCTCAGTGACAGAGAGGAACCAGGGTCAGGAGAAGGGGCCACATTCACCCTGCCCAGGAAGCCCTCCAGCCAGGGGAGCAGGCAGCGTCTCCCACCGCGCCACCCACACGCTCGGCATCTGAGACATTTTTCAGGGCCTCCCACCCTGCGGCTTGCTGTCTTTCATCCTTTGTCCACTCACGCCCTCCCACGTTCATTTCCCGGCTTCATCCTGGAGGAGCCTCTCCACGGGCAGCACCTGCCAGGATGCCTCCATTCCTCCTGTTTTTAAATTAAGAGACACGGTCTGGGCCGGGCGCGGTGGCTCACACCTGTAATCCCAGCACTTTGGGAGGCCAAGGCGGGCAGATCACGAGGTCAGGAGATCGAGACCATCCTAGCTAACACAGTGAAACCCAATCTCTGCTAAAAATACAAAAAATTAGCCGGGTGTGGTGGCGGGCGCCTGTAGTCCCAGCTACTCAGGAGGGTGAGACAGGAGAATGGCGTGAACCCGGGAGGCAGAGCTTGCAGTGAGCCGAGATCGCGCCACTGCACTCCAGCCTGGGCGATGAGCAAGACCCCATCTCAAAAAAAAAAAAAAAAGAGACAAGGTCTGGCTCTGTCGCCCAGGCTGGAGGGTAGCAGCATGATCACGGCTCACTGCAGCCTGGACCTCCTGGGCTCAAGCCATCCTCCTGCCCCAGCCTTCGGAGTAGCCGAACTATAGGCACAGGTAACACCACACCCAACTCCAAACACCTTTCCTTGACTTGGGCCACAGCCTGGGGAAAAGAGCAGAGGCTAAATCCCCACAATTATTATTAATATTACATGCCCAGCACCAGGAATAGTGGCCAGTATTCAGCAAACATTTAATATATTATTTACAAATCTGGAAGACACATAAGGGACAGCCATTCAGGTGGTGACATCCAGCTCCAACAAAGCTAAGCTCAGAGCCCCTTTGCAGTAGGTAATAGGCAGGACCCAAGGGGAGACCCTGTATCATGCAGTGTAAGAAAAAAACATCAGTCAGGCACGGTGGCTCACGCCTGTAATCCCAGCACTTTGGGAGGCCATGGAGGAGGCGGATCACCTGAGGTCAGGAGTTCGAGATCAGCCTGACCAACATGGTGAAAACCCGTCTCTACTGAAAATACAAAAATTAGCCTAGCCAGGCGTGATGGCACATGCCTGTAATCCCACCTACTCAGAGGCTGTGGCAGGAGAATCACCTGAATCCAGGAGACAGAGGTTGCAGGGAGCCGAGATCACACCACTGCACTCCAGCCTGGGCAACAGGGTGAGACTGTCTCCAAAAAAAAAAGAAAAGAAAAGAGAAAAGAAAAGAAAAGAAAACCAAGGAAATAAACCCAGTCTGTTGGCTTAAACAGGCAGAACCCACAAGTGTTAGCAAATACAAAATCCACTTGCCGGGAAAGGCTGTTTTGTGGCTGTAACATCTCAGGTCCCCAGGTCAAGGACAAAGCTAAGGCACGAAGGACAAAGTACATTCATATAGTGTTTCCATTCAACATTCACTACACCAATAGTGACCAAGGCAGAAGTCTCGGGATGAAAAGCATGGAGCTGAAGGCCACCCCTGGCAAGCGGCCAGTTGAACTACCCCAGTTAGGGCTCACGGGAGGGTCCCACAGGCCAGGGGAAGCAGACCCTGCAGGCCACACCCTCACCAGGGCTGAGGGGTCCCCTCCTGGTATCACCCACCCCCCGGCTCACGTCCCTTTGGCTTCGGAGGAGCCCAGCCCAGGCAGCCCCTATGTGTGGGTGACACCAGGCCGTGCTGATGAGGACAGATACACTGGGTCTCCGAGGACCCTGGCGATGTCCTGGCCTTTGAGATGCATTGGCTGCATTCCCTGTGGTCACAACAATTTCCTGTAAAAGGAAGTGACCCTAGGAAGCCACCAATGTGAGCCTGGACATGTGTCACTGCATCGCCACAGCGCACAGCCGTGAGGCCTGGACACACGGGGGCAGCTGAGCCCCTGTAACAAGCGAAAGGCTTACTTGAGTCTCGGCTGCTGAACGGCCACCCCGACGTCGGCAGGAAGGACGGCACCGGGGAGCCGGCCCGGCTGTCATCTTCCACCTGCTGTGTGATGTGCCGGACGGTCTCTTTGTTTTTCCGATTCTTCCTTCGGCCCGTGGGCTGCCAGGCATCGCCAGCACTCTGCTCCGAGAAGTTCTGCACTGCCCCGTCCTTGGCAGAAGGCAGCTCACTCCCTCCGTACTGAGACGGTGAAACCTGTTCTTCCTTGATGCGCAGAGGCCCGTAGCCCACGTCTCCGGGCCACAGAGACTGCGAAGAAACGTCATCGGGGCCGTCGGCCTTGGGCTCCTGATCCTCTTTGCCGTAGCTGCTCCCTCCGTCGTGACAGCTGGCGATGGCCGAGTCTCCGGAAGAATTGGCAGGACTCGTTCGCCGTGCCAGCCATGGGGAGATGCTCCTCCCGGCCATCACGGCCGAGATGAGAGCTTCCGTGCTGCTGCTGGACGAGGCACCGATCTCAAACTCCGCAAGCTCGTCTGAGGCGTCCGACTTGATGCTGATGTCCAGTGCGGCCTTGATGAAGTCGTGGCACGCTTGCACGATGTCCGTCATCTGCAGGAAGCTGGCGGCTGACATCACCTCGATGACGTTCCTGCTGGTGAGCGCCAGGTGTGCGGAGTACATGAAGTCGATGATGGCCTTGAAGCCCTGGGCCGTGACGATGTCCAGGTGCGTGACCGTGGCCTGCTCCGACGTCTTCTGCACCTGGCAGTAGAGTGTCTTGAAGTAACGGCTGCTGCCCAGCAGGACGTTCTTGTGTGCCTTGAAGACCTTGCCCTCCACGACCACACAGACGTCGCACAGGACACCGTGCTGCCTCTGCTCGTTGAGCTCCCGCAGCAGGTGCCGGTAGTGGGACGCGATTTCCATATCTTCCTTTCGGTTGTTCATTTGGAAGCCCTGGTGTCGCCTCTTTTACAGACTCTGTGGAGGTAAGAACAAGAGTTACCCAAGCTCAGCACAGGCAGAGGCCATGAGAGGCAGCCCGGGAGACGCCGGGCGGGGGGCGGGAGGAGGGCCATGCGGCACAGAGCATGGCCAGTGGGAGAAGGACCCACCGGAGAGCCCACCCACAGGTGTGCAGCACGGGGCCTGTGTCTGCCTGAAACAGGGCAGCAAACGCCGGAGGGCACCAGTGCGTCCGGGGTGGGACGTCTGCCATGCGTTTCCGTGCTGGAGGCTAATGGGATTCTGAACAGAATCCCACACACAGCAACTCACATATCCCAGAAATGATGAAAACACCCAGCCACGGCTGAAGCAACTCTTACCCCAACTAAGAAGTCGGTTAAATGGCCCACACCGTGGCCATCCCTCACGCTTGAAGAAACATTCTTTTTTTTTTTTTTTGAGACGGAGTCTCGCTCTGTCGCCTGGGCTGGAGTGCAGTGGCCGGATCTCAGCTCACTGCAAGCTCCGCCTCCCGGGTTTACGCCATTCTCCTGCCTCAGCCTTCCGAGTAGCTGGGACTACAGGCGCCGCCACCTCGCCCGGCTAGTTTTTTTGTATTTTTAGTAGAGACGGGGTTTCACCGTGTTAGCCAGGATGGTCTCGATCTCCCGACCTCGTGATCCGCCCGCCTCGGCCTCCCAGAGTGCTGGGATTACACGCTTGAGCCACCGCGCCCGGCCAGAAACATTCTTAAGAAAAAAGAATAAAACTTCCTACACAAAAACCCCACAGAATAAGGATTTAAAGCATTCATAGCCTTAGTCCTGAAAGTTTCCAAAACTCTGAGCTCAAACCAGCTCACGTATTCCGGAAGAGGGAGGCTTCCTGGCTCAGGGCTGGGTCGCTGCCCAGCACCGGGACAGGGCTAGAGGGAGCTCAGGCCTTGAGGATGCCAGCACCCCGGGCGTCCGAGACATGACTGCGGTCTCTGGGTACCCCTCATCAGAAGACAGCCCCGCCTCGCGGAGCCACGGGAGACGCGGAACCGTTTCTGAGTCGGGTGCGCCCCAGAGTCTCTCCTGCCTCCTCGGATCAAGGATGTGCGTCCTCAGCCTGTGCTCGTCTGCTGGGGCCGCTCTAACAAGGATGTGCGTCCTCAGCCTGTGCTCGTCTGCTGGGGCCGCTCTAACAAGGGCCCTCGCCTAGGAGGTTTCAACAACAGAAACCTGTTCTCAGGTCCAGAATCAGGATGTCAGCCGAGCTGGGGGTGCCTGTTCCAGCCCCTCCCCGAGCCGGCGTTACGAGGACGCGTCGCACGAGCTCTGCCTCCGTCTCAACACGGCTTCTCCTGGGGTGCATGTCTGTGTCCAAATGTCGCCCTTTCACAAGGACGCTGGTTGTCCGGGAGTAGGGTCCAGCCCCATGGCCTCGTCTTAATTAATCACATCCACAGTGACCCTGTTTACAATAAGGTCACACTATGAGGTCCTAGGGGGCTAGAACTTACAGACGAATCATAAGGAGACACGCTCACCCCGCAGCCCTGCCTGGGAAGGAAACAGTGGTTGGGTCTCTCCTGTTACAAACTCCATTTTCCAGCTGATGAGTCAAGCAGGACTCACCTGAAACGCTAAATGTGTTTAATAGGAGAAAACTAAGCAAACGCTGGAATATTCCATGTCCTTTCTGCAAGGAGCCCCCACACGCAGCCCTCATGGGGGACCGGCCGGAGCCGGAGGATCGGCAGTTTTGTGTCACGCGCTCCTATGCTCCGACTTGTTACGACCTTCCCTTAGTCATGACAGAATCTTTTCATTTTCTTTTTATTATTATTATTTATTTTGAGACGGAGTCTCACTCTGTTGCCCAGGCTGGAGTGCAGTGGCACGATCTTGGCTCACTGCAACCTCAGCCTCCCAGGTTCACGTGATTCTCCCACCTCAGCCTCCCAAGTAGCTGGGACTACAGGCGCCGCCACCATGCCCGACTAATTTTTTGTATTTCTTAGTAGAGGTGGGGTTTCACCCTGTTAGCCAGGATGGTCTCGATCTCCTGACCTCATGATCCACCCACCTTGGCCCCCCAAAGTGCTGAGATTACAGGCTTGAGCCACTGCGCCTGGCCAACAGAGTATTTTCAAACATCATCAGAAATAATCCTTAAAATACCTTTTTTGTTTTGTTTTGAGACAGAGTCTCGCTCTGTCACCCAGGCTGGAGTACAGTGGTTTGATCTCGGCTCACAGCAACCTCCGCCTCCCGGACTCAAGTGGTTCTCCTCCCTCAGTCTCCCGAATAGCTGGGATTACAGGCACCTGCCACCACGCCTGGCTGATTTTTTTGTAATTTTAGGAGAGAGGGGGTTTCACCATTTTGGCCAGGCTGGTCTCAAACTCCTGACCTCAGATGATCCACCCGCCTCAGCCTCTCACAGTGCTGGGATTACAGGCGTGAGCCACTGTGCCCAGCCTAAAATGTCCTGAGGAAAGTAATTATTCTCCCATTTCACAGGCTGGGAAGATGAGGTAGAAAGCTCTGCCTTCAGGGTCCTGGGCCATCCCCTCCTTGGATGGTGCAGGGTCCCCAGGCCCCCGCAGCTGGTGTTGCCTGCTGGGAGACGGGCTGCAGAAGACCAGGCCCAGCCTCCCCTTCGCGTCCTCCCCACTGGGCACGAGGGCTGTGGCGGCAGTGACCGCTGACCATTCCAGGCAGGGTCTCCGGCCCCCGTGACACCAAGACCAGGCCCCCGCCTGACTCCAGCTGCCTCAACGCCGGCAGAGAACAAAGGGCTCATCCTGCCCCACACTGGCCCCGGGCTTGAGGGCCAGAGGCAAACGCGTGTGGGTGTGAGCAGCAGAACAAGGGGCAGACAAAACGTTCGGAGAAGGCTGTGGGGAGGGGGTCATGTGCTGAGGCCGCCCGGTGGTTCTCGACCGGAGGGCGTGTCGGAGCCCCAGGAGGGCGGGGCAGGCCCAGGGGTTTGGGGAGAGCAGGGCAGCAGGTGCCCCACCAGGCGCAGCTTCACCCGGATTAACTAGGCATCGGGCAAGTGACCAAAACACACTTCAAACCCAGGAAAACAACCATTCAGTCCCGAAGCTGGGGAGTCCACAAGTGACACCTGGCTCTGGGCCACGTGATGGGAACCATCAAAAGCTCCAGGCACCCTGTATTCAGGCTAGGAAGCTGAACGATCATATTTAATTTCCTACATGAATAAAATGTCTCTTCATTCATCAGGAAAACAGAGCCTGTAAGAATTAAGGAGAACAATGAAAAGAAAAAAAAATGCCAGAGATTTTATAGAAGCAGCGGCTGCTGTACAACGTTCACACTTCTACATAAGTTCAACTTAAATCAAAAGTTCTGAAATGCATTATTATTCAATCAGAGCAGCTTAAAATCAGTTATATACTCAGATATTTTATAGTTAAAAAAACAATAAAATTTTCATTTGGGAAAAAAGTTATCTGTTCACTAAAAGGAAAAAAGTAACAATCTTTTGCAGTGGCACGATCTCGGCTCACGGCAGCCTCCAACTCCTGGGCTCCAGCAATCCTCTTGCCTCAGCCACCCGAGGAGCTGGGACCACAGGCACACACCCCGATGCCTGGCTAACTTTTTCATTTCTTTTTTTTTTTTTTTTTTGAGACGGAGTCTCGCTCTGTCGCCCAGGCTCGAGTGCTGTGGCTGGATCTCAGCTCACTGCAAGCTCCGCCTCCCGGGTTTACGCCATTCTCCCGCCTCAGCCTCCCGAGTAGCTGGGACTACAGGCGCCACCTCGCCCGGCTAGTTTTTTGTATTTTTTTAGTAGAGACGGGGTTTCACCGTGTTAGCCAGGATGGTCTCGATCTCCTGACCTCATGATCCACCCGTCTCGGCCTCCCAAAGTGCTGGGATTACAGGCTTGAGCCACCGCGCCCAGCCAACTTTTTCATTTCTTGTAGTGACAGGAGTCTTGCTGTGTTGCCCAGGCTGGTCTCAAACTCTTGGGCTCAAGCGATCTTCCCCCCTCCGCTTCCCAAAGCACTGGAATTACAGGCGTGAACCACCACACCCTGACAAAATCAATCATCTTCAAAAGAGATGAGTCGGCTGCGGAAGTATTAAGAATACACATAATCTCTCTAAGTCCAGAACAGGGAAGTTCTGGGAGAATACTTGAATTTACATTTCAAATTTGATAATCCCTCAGCATCAGAAATCTGCTCGTGGGGCCACATCAACCCCACTGTAGTAGAAGAGCAGCTGCAAACCCCAAAACAGAAGCACCCGGGGCCACTCAGGGCCTCGAGCTCGCAACCTGTATTCTGTGTGGGACGCATCTGCCCCGGCCTGGAGGAGTCTACCATCTAATGGACACACCTGGCCACAAGACACACCCCTGTTCACAGGGCACAGCTGTGGGCAGACAGGCGCACTCACGGGACACACTCCTGTTCACAGGGCACAGCTGTGGGCAGACAGGCGCACTCACGGGACACACCCCTGTTCACAGGGCACAGCTGTGGGCAGACAGGCGCACTCACGGGACACACTCCTGTTCACAGGGCACAGCTGTGGGCAGACAGGCGCACTCACGGGACACACTCCTGTTCACAGGGCACAGCTGTAGGCAGACAGCTGCTTCCACAGAACACACACCTGTTTGCTGGGCACACCTGTGGCTGCTGCACAGGCTCACAGGCATTTGGTACATCTCAGGTCCCCGTGTGGCAACCCCCATGTGTGAGGTGCCCCTTCAGAGAGGAGCTCCCGATCCACACTGGGGCACAGGTCTCAAGTCTCCAAAGAGTGGGTGCTGTGGGCTGCAGGGTCCAAGGGGCGTCTGCAGCTGCACTGATGTCAGGCTGCCCAACAGCTACCCTAGACCCTCAGAGGGACGCCGCCTCTGCTGTCTCCTACAAAGGCCACCTCAGTTTTTTCTGAGGCTTCTTGGTATGTGCTTTACTTATACGTCACGAATCTCAAGATCCTTCCCTTCAAAGAGAATCGCTTATGAAACGGGCATCAGTATAACCACTCTGGTGACCACAACAACCTGAAGCTCCGGACTCACAAGCCGCGTCACCGTGCAGGTGCTAGGGGCACAAAGCCACGCATGGCTCCGCCCCAACCACGGATAACCAGGTACACAGGCCGCTGGGCAGTTACACTGTGCAGGCTCTGCCCCAGGTGCACAGGCCGCTGCCCACAGTCACACTGTGCAGGCAGTGAGGGGGGCTGCATGGGGCCTGTCCTGCCAGGCAGGCAATGCGCCAGCACGCTGTGCTTTTGGGGGCCATTTCAAACCCCAACAGCCACCAGGAGAGGGGGAGGTGTTCTCCACAGTGCACGCTAAGGAACTGAGGGCCTCAAAACCAGCACAGCCAGGAGGGATTCAACAGCAAACCTGTGCTTCCAGCTCCAAAGCCTGGGTGCTCCCACCCATCGTGCCATCCCGTGCTGGCACGAGGTCTGCCAACCCTCCCTGGGGTCCGGGGAACAAGGTCATACGCCTGTCTCCAGCAGAACGACCACCGGCAAACAGGCTCCGCCAAACGTGGCTTCCAGCCTCCTCCCTGGGTCAGCTGGAGCGGAGGAAGAGGGACCTTCCCAGCCACCAGGGCCATCTTGGAAGTGGCGGTGCCCATCCCAAATCCTCTCTCCAACAGACTCCAGAAGGTGACGAGTGTCCGTCATGAGCGCCTCTGAGGACTGAACAGGTGCACTGCTGTTGAGGACACACACTTCCCACTCACTCCAGCCTCTCATGTGAGGACGAATGTGCCCTGGTCACAGACTGGATAGATCCCGTTTCGCAGGACGCAGAGCCAGGAAATCTGAAGACCGCGATGAACACACTCCATTTGCTGCACTGTGTGTTCAAAGTATTAATTTAGGGCACAGAGTGGGGTTATTTTTCCCTGCGTCCCTAAGGAGCTTTGCTGGGAAGGCTGTTTGTTCTAATAAAAAGGTAAAACAGCAGGTGTGATTCAGGCGGTGGCATGAGACATGAGACGGGGAGGGCAGGACGCTTTGGGTGCCCCCTGCTGGCAGCGCCTGGCATGCGGCATCCCAGGCCTCTGGCTCCTCCCCCAGGGCCCCCCCACCCCCCGTCCCTGGGTCAAATTCCAAACAACTCAGCCGGCATGAAGGACCCTCTCAAACATCAACTCACACTGTTTTACCACATTCACCCTTGATCTCTCTGTTTTGCCTCTGACTTGAAACCTGCATTTCCATTAGGCTCCATTTAAATCTTTCATTTAAAATTTTGCTTAAGGCCTAGTGTGGTGGCTCACACCTGCCATCCTGGCACTTTGGGAGGCCGAGGCGGGCGGATCACCTGAGGTCAGGAGTTTGAGACCAGCCTGGCCAACATGGTGAAATCCCATCTCTACTAAAATACAAACATTAGCAGGACATGGTGGCAGGCGCCTGTAATCCCAGCTACTCGGGAGGTGGAGGTTGCAGTGAGCCCAGATCTTACCATTGCACTCCAGCCTGGGCAACAAGAGTGAGTCTCAATAATTAAAAAAAAAAAAAAAAAGGCCGGGCGCGGTGGCTCAAGCCTGTAATCCCAGCACTTTGGGAGGCCGAGACGGGCGGATCACAAGGTCAGGAGATCCAGACCATCCTGGCTAACACAGTGAAACCCCGTCTCTACTAAAAAAATACAAAAAACTAGCCGGGCGAGGTGGCGGCGCCTGTAGTCCCAGCTACTCGGGAGGCTGAGGCAGGAGAATGGCGTAGACCCGGGAGGCGGAGCTTGCAGTGAGCTGAGATCCGGCCACTGCACTCCAGCCTGGGCGACAGAGCGAGACCCCGTCTCCAAAAAAAAAAAAAAAAAAAAAAAGGAAAATAAAATAAAATTTTGCTTAAAATGTAATATAACAGGCCAGGCACAGTGGCTCAGGCCTATAATCCCAACAATTTGGGAGGCTAATGCAGGCGGATCACTTGAGGTCAGGGGTTCAAGTCCAGCCTGGGCAACATGGTAAAACCCAGTCTTTACAAAAAGTACAAAAATTAGCTGGGCGGCCAGGCGCGGTGGCTCAAGCCTGTAATCCCAGCACTTTGGGAGGCCGAGACGGGCAGATCACGAGGTCAGGAGATCGAGACCATCCTGGCTAACACGGTGAAACCCCGTCTCTACTAAAAAATACAAAAAACTAGCTGGGCGAAGTGGCGGGCGCCTTAGTCCCAGCTACTTGGGAGGCTGAGGCAGGAGAATGGCGTGAACCCAGGAGGTGGAGCTTGCAGTGAGCTGAGATCCGGCCACTGCACTCCAGCCTGGGCGACAGAGCATGACTCCGTCTCAAAAAAAAAAAAAAAAAAATTAGCTGGGCATTGGCTGGGCGCGGTGGCTCACACATGCAATCTCAGCACTTTGGGAGGCCGAGTGCTCAGGTGGATTACCTGAGGTCAGGAGTTCGAGACCAGCCTGGCCAACATGGTGAAACCCCGTCTCTACTAAAAATGCAAATATTAGTTGGGCGTGATGGCAGGCACCTGTAATCCCAGCTACTCAGGAGGCTGAGGCAGGAGAATCGCTTGAGCCTGGGAAGCAGAGGTTGCAGTGAGCTGAGATCGTGCCACTGCACTCCAGCCGGGGCGACAGAGTGAGACTCTGTCTCAAAAAAAAAAATTTTTTTTGCTGGGCGTGGTGGTGCGCACCTGTGGTCCCAGCTCCTAAGGAGGCTGAGGTGGGAGAATCACTTGAGCCTGGGAGGCAGAGGGTGCAGTGAGCCGAGATGGCGCCAATGATCTCCAGCCTGGGCAACAGAGCGAGAGTCTGTCTAAAAAAAAAGTAATTAATAGATAAATCACCATTTTAAAGTGGAAGCAAGATACCCTTGGCTCTAGAATGAAACTGCCAGTGGCCAGGAGTGCTCCGAGGAAGACAGAGGTGGCCACAGCCATCTGTCCTGACCAAGTTTAACTCAGCTACTCTAAGAACTGTTCTACATAATTATTTTGGTGAAACTGTTTTGTTTTCGGACAAGGTGTCAGTCACCCAGGCTGGAGTGCAGTGGCATGATCAGGGCTCACTGCAGCCTCCACCACCTCCCAGGCTCAAGCAATTCTCCCACCTCAGCCTCCTGAGTAGCTGGGACCACAGGTGCACACCACCAAACTCAGCTAATTTTTTTTTTTTTTAATTTCTTAGAGACAGGGTTTCACCATGTTGCCCAGGCTGGTCTCAAACTGCTGGGCTCAAGCCATCCACCAGCCTCGGCCTTCCAAAGTTCTGCAACTGCAGGCATGAGCCACCACGTGTGGCCTGGTGAAACTAATTTTTTTTTTCTTTTAGATGGCGTCTCACTGTTGCCCAGGCTAGAGTGCAGTGGTGCGATCTCAGCTCACAGCAACCTCCACCTCCTGGGTTCAAGCGATTCTTGTGCCTCAGCCTCCCAGGGAAGTTGGGATTACAGGTGTGCGCCACCACACCCCGCTAATTTTTGTAATTTTAGTAGGCACAGGGTTTCACCATGTTGGCCAGGCTGGTCTTGAACTCCTGGCCTCAGGTGATCCTCCCACCTCAGCCTCCCAAAGTGCTGCGATTACAGGCGCGAGCCACCGTGTGGCCTGGTGAAACTAATTTTTTAATGGGAAAACGTTTTGAACAGACACATCACAAAGAAGAAACATCAGCAGGCAGACACGGACAGAGGCTTCCCCAGCTGTCGGGGAAGTACGCCCGGAACCACAGTGAGCTCCCCCATGAGAGTGGCCGGGACTAAGAGGCAAGACCACACCATGTGTCCTCGAGGACGCGAGCACCTGGAGCCTGCTCAGCTGCTGGGGCACATGGAATGGTGCAGCCGCTGTGGAAAACAGTTCAGCAAAGCTGAACAGCACAGGACCCGACAACTCTGGCACCCGCCAGAGAAGCAAAACCACGCGTCCAGAAAGACTCGTGCGCGAACGTTCACACGAGCTTCGCTCAGAAAAGCCAAGGTTTGGGAACAACCCAAATGTGCAAACGTGCATCAACAGGTGAGCAGGTAAACACAGGGATGCTCCAAACCGCAGAGGCAGCTCAGGCACAAGAAAGGGCTGCTGGGCTCTGTCCCAGCCTCGGCGCCCTGGGGCACCTCCTTGCTCAGCCTTCCGTCCCCCATACAGGTCACGTCCACACCACACGGATTATCCCATAACAATTATGCTCAGTAAGAGAAGACAGTCACCAAGACGAGTGTGTGATTCCCTTTATAGGAAACTCTAGACAACAGAAGTGAGTCCACAATGGCAGACGGCTGGCCGGGGGCTGCCTGGGCTCGGAGGTGGGGAGAGGCTGCAGGAAGCTCCTGGGATGATGGGGAGGGCCTGTGTCTCCAAAACCACTGGCAGCACCACCCAAGAGTTCGAGCTCATCAAATTATACTTGTTAAACAAGTGCTGTTTGTTGCATGTAAATTATGCCTCAGTAAAGGATTAGAAGCTTAGTTTTGTAAAAATATTCTTCCTCAGCTATAATCCTGTGCTCATCCATCCAAGGACCTCGCTGCCATTTGTTACAGTTTGAACACCCCGCCCCCGCCCCCCAAATTAATGTTGAAGTCCTAATCCCTCATACTTCAGAATTCCATCTTATTTGGAAATAAGTCATTGCAGATGCAATTAGTTAAATTAAGATGAGGTCGCTCGGGCTGGACACAGTGGCTCACACCTGTAATCCCAGCACTTTGGGAGGCCGAGGTGGGTGGGTTGCTTGAGGCCAGGAGTTCGAGACCAGCCTGGCCAACATGGTGAACCCTCGTCTCTGCTAAAAACACAAATATTAGCCAGACGCGGTGGCACACGTCTGTAATCCTAGCTACTCAGGAGCTGGGATTCCTGCTGAGGCAGGAAAATCACTTGAACTGGGAGGCGGAGACTTCAGTGAGCCGAGATCGCGCCACTGCACTCCAGCCTGGGTGACAGAGTGAGACCCTGTCTCAAAAAAAAAAAAAAAAAAAAATGAGGTTACTAGGGGCCCCTAATCCAGTATGATGGGTACCCTTAAAAGGGGGAGAAATTTGGACACAGGCTGGTGGGAAGGGGCAGCAGCGGAGGCCCCGCCAGAGGCTGGAGAGAAGCCTGGAACAGACCCCCAGCACCCTCCCAGAACCGCGGCGGGACGACACCCGAACCTCAGACCCCCAGCACCCTCCCAGAACCGCGGCGGGACGACACCCGAACCTCAGACCCCCAGCACCCTCCCAGAACCGCGGCGGGACGACGCCCGAACCTCAGACCCCCAGCACCCTCCCAGAACCGCGGCGGGACGATACCCAAACCTCAGACCCCCAGCACCCTCCCAGAACCGCGGCGGGACGACGCCTGAACCTCAGACCCCCAGCACCCTCCCAGAACCGTGGTGGGACGACACCTGAACCTCAGACCCCCAGCACCCTCCCAGAACCGCGGCGGGACGACACCCGAACCTCAGACCCCCAGCACCCTCCCAGAACCGTGGCGGGACAACGCCTGAACCTCAGACCCCCAGCACCCTCCCAGAACCGCGGCGGGACGACACCCGAACCTCAGACCTCCAGCCTCCGGGACTGGGGGAAATAAGTATCTGTTGTTTAAGATGTTCCCTTTGTGGCCCTTTGACATGACAGCCCCAGGTCACTGACACCCCGTTCCTACCACCAAAGAGCGCGATACCACAGACGCCAACAGGAGGAAACACGTTTGTTTACGGGCAGCTCTGCCCACTCTCGCCAAGAAACCCCCCAACCCACTCCCCCAGGGCACCATCCCGGCAGGAAGCAGTGCGGGCACCATCCCCCAGGGCACCATCCCGGCAGGAAGCAGTGCGGGCACCATCCCCCAGGGCACCATCCCGGCAGGGACCAGTGCGGGCACCATCCCCCAGGGCACCATCCCGGCAGGAACCAGTGTGGGCACCATCTCCCAGGGCACCATCCCGGCAGGGACCAGTGTGGGCACCATCCCCCAGGGCACCATCCCGGCAGGAAGCAGTGTGGGCACCATCCCCCAGGGCACCATCCCGGCAGGAAGCAGTGTGGGCACCATCCCCCAGGGCACCATCCCGGCAGGAACCAGTGTGGGCACCATCCCCCAGGGCACCATCCCGGCAGGGACCAGTGTGGGCACCATCCCCCAGGGCACCATCCCCGCAGGGACCAGTGTGGGCACCATCCCCCAGGGCACCATCCCGGCAGGGACCAGTGTGGGCACCATCCCCCAGGGCACCATCCCCGCAGGGACCAGTGTGGGCACCATCTCCCAGGGCACCATCCCGGCAGGGACCAGTGTGGGCACCATCCCCCAGGGCACCATCCCGGCAGGGACCAGTGTGGGCACCATCCCCCAGGGCACCATCCCGGCAGGGACCAGGCGTGGGCACCATCCCCCAGGGCACCATCCTGGCAGGAACCAGGTACGGACACCATCCCCCAGGGCACCATCCCCCAGGGCACCATCCCAGCAGGGACCAGGCATGGGCACCATTCCCCAGGGCACCTCGCCAGCAGGGACCAGGCACCACCCCTCACACCAAGGCGTTCATGATTTACCTTCTTCTGAAAAAATCAAGGTTAGGACATGAATTCTGTGAAACTTGCACAAATGAAATTTCACGTACGTTATATTATCGTTGTTCGTGGTTGCATTTCAAAATTTTTAAGTGAGCTCCTGACTAGAAAACTCTCCAAGACACATTAGCAGAGGCGTCTTTCGACAGCGAGACAGGTGGTCCTGTCCACATCATCTCCAGACTGTCCACGTCATCTCCAGCGAGCAAGTGGGAGCTGGCAATGAGGACTTGAGGTTTTCCATAGGGCAGCCCCCATGTGACCATCTGAAGATGCAAAGCCATGTCTGGCGGCCCCGGGCTGCCCAGGTCTCCGTCGGCGGCCCTGCCAGCCCTGCCCCTCCCTGCCCGCCGGCTGCTTTCAGTTCCTTCACCTCCATTCCAGCTCCAACGCCCAGGCTGCCGCCTCTGCCTCCCCGAACCTGCTGACCGTCACTTCCTTCTTTTTGTTTTTGTAATGGGGTCTCACTCTGTCTCCCAGGCTGGAGTGCAGCAGAGCAATCTCGGCTCATGGCAGCCTCAACCTCCCAGGCTCAAGGGATCCTCCCACCTCAGCCTCCCGAGCAGCTGGGACCACAGGCGAATGCCACCCCACGGGCTAATTTTTTTGTTGTGTAGAGACACGGTTCCCTCGCATTGCCCAGGCTGGTCTTGAATTCCTAGACTCAAGCGAACCTGCCGCCCTGGCCTCTCAAAGCTCTGGGATGACAGGCGTGAGCCACTGCACCAACATAACGTCACTTCCCTCTACCGGGCGTCCCCAGAGCACAGCACACTTCCCCTTTCCAAACCCCTCTCACTGCCCCGTGCTGCCCTGTCTCAGCCCCAGCCACCAGGGTCTCGGTGGGCCGTGGGCTCCCTGAATGGAGGGGCTTCCACTCCCACCTCAGCAGCTCCAGGCCTCAGCATCCCTCCAGCTTCAGCCAGGTGCCCACCAGTCATACGCAGGGGAAGCCTCGAGCAGTGCCTGGCTCGGGCCATGTGTGAGGGTGGCAGGGGTGCCCGAGATGGACACGAGGTGTTCTGGGCCCCCAGGAGGGGGCTGGGGCAGCTGAGCTCCTAGTCGCTCATTTGGGTTGTGGAGGGGACATCCAGCAACACACTGGAACAGCTCAGATCTGTAAAGGCGAATGCTGCCATGAATCACAACAGCGGTCTCGAGCCCTCTCAGCTGATGGACACAGCCTCCTCCTCCTCCAGGAAGCCCTCCCGGGTGTTACTGTTCTTACACTGACAGCACACACCTCACCTCACTGCCTGACACTGCCCTGCCCTCCCCTCAGCCCAGGGACCACATCTCAATGCTGGATAGGCCCAACACATACACTTGGGGTCGACAAAACCACAGTACCAGGCCAGACACGATGGCTCACGCTTGTAATTCCAGCACTTTGGGAGGCCAAGGCAGGTGGATCACCAGGTCAAGAAATCGAGACCAGCCTGGCCAACATGGTGAAACCCCATCTCTATCAAAATTACAAAAATTAGCCATGCGTGGTGGGGGGCGCCTGTAGTCCCAGCTACTCAGGAGGCTGAGGCAGGAGAATCGCTATAACCTGGGAGGCGGAGGTTGCAGTAAGCTGAGGTGGCACCATTGCACTCCAGCCTGGGCAACAGAGTGAGACTCTGTTTCAAAAAAACAAAAACAAAAACAACTACACGACTTTTTTTTTTTTCCCCTCAGAAGGAGTCTCGTGCTGTTGCCAGGCTGACCTCAGCTCACTGCAACCTCCGCCTCCTGGGTTCAATCGATTCTCCTGCCTCAGCCTCCCGAATGGCTAACATTACAGGTACGTACCACCATGTCCGGCTAATTTTTGTGTTTTTAGTAGAAACGGGGTTTCACTATGTTGGCCAGGATGGTCTCAATCTCTTGACCTCGTGACCCACCCGCCTCGACCTCCCAAAGTGCTGGGATTACAGGCATGAGCCACCATGCCCAGCCTATGGTACCTTCTGAACATTAAATCTGCAATACTGACTTACAGTATTTCAAAAATGTCTCGTACTAAGTGCTGATAGAAGGTAAAATGAAACAGCAGCCGGGCAGGGTGGTTCACACCTCTAATCGCAGCACGCTGAAAGCCTGAGGTGGCAGGATCACTTGAGCCCAGGAATTGAAGGCTGCAATCAGTGAGCTCCGATTGCACCACTGCGCTCCAGCCTGAGCGACAGAGCGAGACCCCCATCTCTAAAGAAAAAAAAAAAAAGACACAGGGAGGAGAGAAGGTCATGTGACCACAGACAGCGACTGGAGTGATGAAGTCACAAGCCAAAGGATGCCCGGAGTTCCAGCACTGGACTCCGGAACTGAGAGGAGAAGCCTCTGCTGCTGTGAGCTGCCCAGCAGGTGGTACTTTTCACAGCAGCCCCAGGAAACTAATACACAAAGTCATGCATCAACTTTTTTTTTCCTTTTATTTTGAGGCAGAGTCTCGCTCTGTCACCCAGGCTGGAGGGCAGTGGCGCAATCTCGGCTCACTGCAACCTTCAGCTCACTGCAACCTCTGCCTCCCGAGTTCAAGCGATTCTCGTGCCTCAGCCTCCCAAGTAGCTGGGATTATAGGCGTACGCCACCATGCCCGGCTAATTTTTTTTTATTTTTAGTAGAGACAGGGTTTCACCATGTTGGCCAAGTTGGTCTCGAACTCCAGACCTCAGTGCTCCACCCACCTCTGCCTCCCAAAGTGCTGAGATTACAAACATGAGCCACCATGCCTGGCCCCAACTTTAAAAAATATTGTAATTTTCTTACAAAGCTAACCAGCTGGCAGAGGAAGGTGCCTCACGCCTGTAATCCCAGCCTTTTGGGAGGCCAAGGCAAGCAGATCACCTGAGGTCAGGAGTTCGAGACCAGCCTGGCCAACATAGTGAAACCCTGTCTCTACTAAAAATAAAAATAAAAAAATTAGCCTGGCGTGGTGGCGGGCACCTGGAATCCCTACTCAGGAAGCTGATGCAGGAAAATCGCTCGAACCTGAGAGGCAGAGGTTGCAGTGAACCGAGAACATGCCACTGAACTCCAGCCCGGGCAACAAGAGTGAAACTCCATCTCAACCACAAGAACAAAAAAAGAAAACAGAAACAAAGCTAATCAGCTTAACAAGGCAAGAAAACTATTTGTGTACATTTTAAATCTGACATACACTGTGACCTGAAATGGTAACTTCAAAAAAAAAAATAGAACTTAAATAAGAAAGTTGTAATACCTGCTTAGAATAAAGGCAACGCTATGCTCTCAAGGAATATGATGGAATCTTTTTTTTTTTCTTGAGATCAGGAGTCTGGCTCTGTCACCCAGGCTGGAGTGCAGTGGTGCAACCTCGGCTCACTAAAACCTCCACCTCCCGGTTCACGCCATTCTCCTGCCTCAAGCCTCCTGAGTAGCTGGGACTACAGGCGCCCGCCACCACGCTCGGCCAATTTTTTGTTTTTTTTTTTTTGTTTTGTTTTTTTTGAGACGGAGTCTTTGCTCTGTAGCCCAGGCTGGAGTGCAGTGGTGCGATCTCGGCTCACTACAAGCTCCGCCCCCTGGGTTCATGCCATTCTCCTGCCTCAGCCTCCCGAGTAGCTGGGACTACAGGTGCCCGCCTCCACGCCTGACTAATTTTTTTGTATTTTTAGTAGAGACGGGGTTTCACTGTGTTAGCCAGGATGGTCTCGATCTCCTGACCTTGTGATCCGCCCGTCTCGGCCTCCCAAAGTGGTGGGATTACAGGCTTGAGCCACCGCGCCCGTCCCAATTATTTGTATTTTTAGCAGAGACGGGGTTTCACAGTGCTGGCCAGGATGGTCTTGATCTCCTGACCTCGTGATCCACCCACCTCGGCCTCCCAAAGTGCTGGGATTACAGGCGTGAGCCACCACACCAGCTGGGATTGGTGTTAATTCTTCTTAAAATGTTTGATAGAATTCAACAGTGAAATGATACATACGATCATATACATACAGAGAGAGAGACTTTTGTTGCAAGTTTATTGACTACTGATTCAATTTCTTTATTGAAATTGACTTTTCTTTTTGGAACTAAAAAGTACAATAACTGGGCCAGGAGCGGTGGCTCAAGCCTGTAATCCTAGCACTTTGGGAGGCCAAGGCAGGTGGATCACGAGGTCGGGAGACCGAGACCATCCTGGCCAACACGGTGAAACCCCATCTCTACTAAAAAATACAAAACATTAGCCGGGCACGGTGGCAGGTGCCTGTAGTCCCAGCTACTCGGGAGGCTGAGGCAGGAGAATGGCGTGAACCCGGGAGGCGGAGCTTGCAGTGAGCCGAAATAGCGCCACTGCACTCCAGTTTGGGTGACAGAGCGAGGCTCTGTCTCAAGAAAAAAAAAAAGGTACAATAACTGTAGTGAAAGTTTCTGAACTTTTCTTTCATTGGAAGTTTTTTGACTACTGATTCTTTATTTGTTATAGGTCTATTCATATTTTCTGTTTCTTCTTGAGTCAGTTTGGTCTGGCTCTGTTGCCCAGGCTGGAGTGCAGTGGCGCCATCTTGGCTCACTGCAACTTCTACCTCCCGAGTTAAAGTGATTCTCCCACCTCAGCCTCCCCAGTATCTCGGACTGCAAGCGCCAGTCAGCATACCTAATTTTTGTATTTTTAGTAGGGACGGGGTTTCACCATGTTGGCCAGGCTGGTCTTAAACTCCTGGCCTCAAGCAATCTGCCTGCCTCAGCCTCTCCAAGGCTGGGATTACAGGCATGAGCCACCACGCCTGGCTAATGTTTTTGTATTTTTTTAGTACAGACGGGGTTTCACTGTGTTAGTCAGGACGATCTCCTGACCTCGTGATCCGCCCGCCTCGGCCTCCCAAAGTGCTGGGATTACAGGCTAAGCCACCGTGCCCGGCCTTCAGCTACTCCATTTTTTAACATTTTGCCGCGTCTGTTTACATCAAGCAATATAGTGGAATCCCTAACCAGTTACTTCTTGCTTAAAAGTTGTACTAGTCCAAAACAAGCGAAGCCACCCATCTGTTCGAGGCAGCGGGACTGGCTTACGGGCGCCGCCTCAGGGCTCGCTCCCCCTCCGAGCAGGTCTCACTCCCCAAGCGGGGCTCGCCCGGTGTCCAGCCTCCGAGGCCATGTGCCAAGTCCCCACCTTGTGCGGCGCAGGCCGTTCCCACAGGGGACACTCACGGAAGCTGAACAGACCTTCCAGAAGCCGAACGGCCCTTCCCACAAGGGACGCCCGCGGACGCCGAAGGGCCCTTCCCACAGGGGACGCCTGCGGACGCCGGCCCTTCCCACAGGGGACGCCCGCGGAAGCCGAACGGCCAATCCCACAGGGGACGCCCGCGGAAGCAGAACGGCCAATCCCACAGGGGACGCCGACGGACGCCGAAGGGCCCTTCCCACAGGGGACGCCCGCGAACACGGAACGGACCTTCCCACAGGGGACACTCACGGAAGCTGAACAGACCTTCCGGAAGTCGAACGGCCAATCCCACAGGGGACGCCCGCGGACGCCGAAGGGCCCTTCCCACAGGGGACGCCCGCGAACACGGAACGGACCTTCCCACAGGGGACACTCACGGAAGCTGAACAGACCTTCCGGAAGTCGAACGGCCCTTCCCACAGGGGACGCCGACGGACGCCGAAGGGCTCTTCCCACAGGGGACGCCCACGGAAGCCGAATGGCCAATCCCACAGGGGACGCCGAAGGACGCCGAAGGGCACTTCCCACAGGGGACGCCCGCGGACGCCGAAGGGCCCTTCCCACAGGGGACGCCCGCGGACGCCGAAGGGCCCTTCCCACAGGGGACGCCCGCGGACGCCGAACGGACCTTCCCACAGGGAACACTCACGGAAGCTGAACAGACCTTCCGGAAGTCGAACGGCCCTTCCCACAGGGGACGCCCACGGAAGCCGAAGGGCTCTTCCCACAGGGGACTCCCGCGGACGCCGAACGGACCTTCCCACAGGGAACACTCACGGAAGCTGAACAGACCTTCCGGAAGTCGAACGGCCCTTCCCACAGGGGACGCCCGCGGACGCCGAACGGACCTTCCCACAGGGGACGCCCGGGGACGCCTAAGGGCCCTTCCCACAGGGGACGCCCGCGGACGCCGAACGGCCCTTCCCACAGGGGACGCCCGCGGACGCCGAACGGACCTTCCCACAGGGGACGCCCGCGGACGCCGAAGGGCCCTTCCCACAGGGGACTCCCGCGGACGCCGAACGGACCTTCCCACAGGGAACACTCACGGAAGCTGAACAGACCTTCCGGAAGTCGAACGGCCCTTCCCACAGGGGACGCCCGCGGACGCCGAACGGACCTTCCCACAGGGGACGCCCGGGGACGCCTAAGGGCCCTTCCCACAGGGGACGCCCGCGGACGCCGAACGGCCCTTCCCACAGGGGACGCCCGCGGACGCCGAACGGACCTTCCCACAGGGGACGCCCGCGGACGCCTAAGGGCCCTTCCCACAGGGGACGCCCGCGGAAGCCGAACGGCCCTTCCCACAGCGGACGCCCGCGGAAGCTGAACGGACGACGGGAGGTGGCGTGGAGGAGCAGCAACCGCCTGAGCAGTGAGGAAACCCCGCGGACAGCGCGGTAAGGACCCCACCCAGACCACTGGATTTCACCGCCGGCCGCCTTCGACGAAGGAGTTCTCAGTCTCCACATCCTCACGGCACAGACGGAGGGAGGCCCGCGCGGCCCCAGCGATGAACCCGTCAGGGGTCCCCTGTACCCTGTAGGCCAGTCAAGCCATCCTTCCCAGCCCTTGCCCCGTGGGGCTGAGCGCAGGGCCGGGCCTGGAAGGCAGAAGCCACAGAGCTCGGGGCTTCAGTGGGGCGTGGGGCCAGAAGCGGGGCCAGGGCGGGGGTCACGGACCGGGTCACCCGGACCCACAAGGAGTCTCAGCCCCGGCGGGAGGCAGGGGGAGGCCAGTCTTCCTCTTAGGGCAGGGCCTGGGCTCCAGGGCAGGGTCACCTCCCGCCCCTAAGCGAGTCCTGCTTCCCCATGAGACCCAGGCTCCTCCAGCGTGGGTGGGAAGTAGACAGAGCCTCCCCAGGGAAGGCCCTCCTCTGTCAAGCACTCAAGCCAGGACAGGCTCCAATGCCACCTGAAGAAATAAAACTCCGCTGGGCGCGGTGGCTCACGCCTGTAATCCCAGCACTTTGGGAGTCCGAGGCGGGCGGATCACGAGGTCAGGAGATCGAGACCATCCTGGCTAACACAGTGAAACCCCGTCTCTACTAAAAATACAAAAAATTAGCCGGGCGTGGTGGTGGCGCCTGTAGTCCCAGCTACTGGGGAGGCTGAGGCAGGAGAATGGCGGGAACCCGGGAGGCGGAGCTTGCAGTGAGCTGAGATCGCGCCACTGCACTCCAGCCTGGGTGACAGAGTGAGACTCTGTCTCAAAAAAAAAAAAAGAAAACTCCATGATTCATGAGGTAAGACCTGGGAGCTGCCAGGTCTCAGAGTCTTGGGGACACCCAGGCAAGGACAGCTGGGTGCTCCGGGGCTGCAGAGGCACTCAAAGGGCTCTCCACGTTCCCCTTCGCAGGGACCGTAGCGCCTGGGGTACTTCGTCGTGGGCTTGGCCAAATGGGCACTAAAGGTACAGGTTTGGGGAAGCCAAGAGGGCCAAGGTCAGCAGCCCTGGGGGCCCTGCCCAGCGCTTCCAGTCCTCATGGCTGTGTCTGTTCCAAGAATGGGGTCCTGGGGCTTGGCACAGGCCTGCTGGGGTAGTGGCCCCACATCTCACCTGTGTCCCCCCATATTATGCCCAAGGGAGCAACAAAGGCCACCCCTGGGTCCAGTCCTCAGGAACTCATAGGAGCCCTCAGCCCAGAAGATAGCAGCGCCCTCACGCCATCCTCAGCAAACCTGCCAGAGCCCAGCAGGTGGAGAGGACTCCGGGGAACAGCAGGAGCCCCTCTGCCTCCCTTCCTCTCCCCTCTTCTCACTTACAAAGTTAGCCGTGTGATGGCCAATGTGGCTTAACGCGATAAATTTTTAAAGATTTCTGGAAAAGACTTAAAAGACATGTGCTTGACAGTGAGAAAAGATTTCAAGGCTGGGTAGGCCTGGTGGCTCATGCCTGGAATCCCAAAGCTGAGGGAAGCCACGACAAGCAAATGGCTTGAGCCCAGAAGTTCAAGACCAGCCTGGGCAACATGGTGAGACCCCGTCTCTACAAAAAATAGAAAAAATTAGCCGGGCATGGTGGTGCACACCTGTAGTCCCCGCTACTCCAGAGGATGAAGTGGGAGGATCCCTTGAGCCGGGAGGTCGAGGTTGGAGTGAGCCAAGATCGCACCACTGCACTCCAGCCTGGGTGATACAGCAAGGCCCTATCTCAAAAAAAAAAAAGAAAAAAAACTCTAAATACATGAAACTGGCAACCATTAACGTCAAGTCATGACAAAGGTGTCCGGGACGTAGGAGGCCCAGAGTGGGGTGGCCCTGGAAGGAGCCTGCAGCGTGGGGATGAGGCCTGTAGATGCCTCCGCCTCTTTGACTAATCCCACTTCTGAGACTCTGCCCCAAGGAAATAACCCAAAAAGCTAATTGGTTCCAAGATGTTCCTAGCACTGCTATGGCTAACAGTGACAAACAGAAAAAGACCCAAACACCTGACAATTCAAAGATGGCCCAGAAAACCGTGAAGTATTAAAACTGAGCAAAACCCAATTCCAGGAACATTAAAAATGCCAGTTACGTGGATGCTTAGAAGTTTATCAGAAATTGACGGGAAGAAATGAGAACAGAAAGCCCAGCCGCCCATGTCCACGCAGGCTCACACGAGGCGACCACACTCAGGATAGGCACCAAACCCCCGCTTTCCCTCACAAACCAAGGTCGTTATTTATAAAACACAAACAATCCCAGCACTTTGGCAGGCTGATCACCTGAGATCGGGAGTTCAACACCGTCCTGACCAACATAACAAAACCTTGTCTTTTTTTTTTTTTTTGAGACGGAGTCTCGCTCTGTCACCCAGGCTGGAGTGCAGTGGCCGGATCTCAGCTCACTGCAAGCTCCGCCTCCCGGGTTCACGCCATTCTCCTGCCTCAGCCTCCCGAGTAGCTGGGACTACAGGCGCCCGCCACCTCGCCCGGCTAGTTTTTTGTATTTTTTAGTAGAGACGGGGTTTCACCGTGTTAACCAGGATGGTCTCGATCTCCCGACCTCGTGATCCGCCCGTCTCGGCCTCCCAAAGTGCTGGGATTACAGGCTTGATCCACCGCACCCGGCCTTGTCTTTTTAAAAATACTAAAATTAGCCAGGCGTGGTGGTGTGCACCTGTAATCCCAACTACTAGGGAGGCTGAGGCAGGAGAATCATTTGAACACAGGAGGCAGAGGTTATAGTGAGCCGAGATCACGCCACTGCACTCCAGTCTGGGCGATAGAGTAAGACTCTTGTCTCAAAAAACAAAACAAAAAAATAAAAATAAAACACAAATGCCGAGAGCATGCCCACCAGCACAGGTGCAGGGTAGGACAACTCCACGGTAAATCAGCACCCAGGAGGTGAACACATCGTGAATATGAAAGCAATCTATGTTTCCCTTTCCTTGCTCCTGCGGGAACTCCAGCAGCAGGGCTGGAGGGCACCAGCAGGCGTCCATCCTCCTCTCTGACTTTTCACAAACCCAACAGGCAGGCAGAGTCTGCCTCTCTGGGTACCAGAACCCCACAGGATGGGCATGAGCCTCCCCCCGCCCAGCCCACAGGGGCGAGTCTGGTTCCCAGAACCCCACAAGACGGGCATGAGCCCCTGCCGCCGCCCAGCCCACAGGGGCGAGTCTGAGTCCTAGAACCCCACAGGATGGGCATGAGCCCCCCTGCCTAGCCCATAGGACAGGCATGAGCCCCCCCCCATCCCAGCCCACAGGGGCAAGTCTGTGTCCCAGAACCCCACAGGACGAGCATGAGCTCCCCCGCCCCTGCCCAGCCCACAGGGGCAAGTCGGTCCCAGAACCCCACAGGATGGACATGAGCCCCACAAGGGGCAAGAGACGACAGCAGGTGGACAAGATGTGAGCCACCAGCCCACCAGGACCTCGGAGCCGCCACGGGGCGGGTCTCCCCGAAGAGTCAAGCAGCCTTCCTCTCCCTGGCCCCACTCCAGCTCTCATACAGAAGACACCACAACCCCAGGCCTCCCAGCTCTGACTTCCAGAAGCAGAAGGAAGTTCTTCCGAAGGGCAGCAGGGGCCCTGGCAGGATACAACTGTCACCTCCTCTGAAAGTATTTCCAGGAAGCCCACTGTACCCATGGCCACGGGCAACGCAGAGAGCGAGAAAATCTCAGGGGGTGCAGAGAGGAGGCGGCCCACAGGTGACACAGACAGCTGACCCTGACCCCCAGGCCCAGCAGAGATCTGCACGTGTGAGGGTCAGCTCTGAGCTGGGCGACGGGACAGCCGGCTCACCTTGCAGCCAGGTGAGCTCTACTCTGCTGAGAGCTGCGACTGTCTGACTCTCTGCCACACGAGGATTCAGGACACAGTGGGCAGGTGAGCCATGCTGCAGGAACAAACCCTTTTCATCCAGCTCTGCCATGAGTCAAAATATTGGAATCACAGCCCCTGTCACTTAGTAGCACATCGATTTCACCAACTCCCACTTTTCTACCAGGTCTGGCTCATACATTGTTCAGACCAACTACTTGCCTGGGGAAAAAAAACTAAAAATAGCTCTTGACTCCAAACAGGGAAGCATTAAAATATTCAAAAGAACTGACCCTGCAAATATTGAAACAAGGCTTTAGTGCTGACCCACCAAAGAGGCGGTGATGTTTTTGTAACAAAACTCTCACTAATAGGAAAACTCCAAATTCAGGCAAAATTTGCATCAACTTTTCCTACATAAAAAAAGAGAAGCAATGGTAAAGTACATTTGCATTTTTAGTAAAAACTAAATGAAAATCAACTTGAAATAAGAAAATTAACGTTAAAATTTTTCACAAGGCCAGGCAAGGTGGCTCAGGCCTGTAATCCTAGCACTTTGGGAGACTGAGGCGGGCAGATCACAAGGTCAGGAGATTGAGACCATCCTGGCTAACACGGTGAAACCCCACCCCTACTAAAAATACAAAAAATTAGCCGGGCGTGGTGGCAGGCGCCTGTAGTCCCATCACTTTGGGAGGTGGAGGCGGGAGAATCACGAGGTCAGGAGTTTGAGACCAGCCTGGCCAACATGGTGAAACCCCATCTCTACTAAAATACAAAAAATTAGCCGGGCGTGGTGGTGCATGCCTGTAATCCCAGTGCTTTGGGAGGTGGAGGCGTACGAATCACGAGGTCAGGAGTTCGAGACCAGCCTGGCCAACATGTTGAAACCCCGTCCCTAGTAAAAGAAATACAAAAAATTAGCCAGGCATGGTGGCGGGCGCCTGCAGTCCCAACTACTTGGAAGGCGGGAGAATGGCGTGAACCCGGGAGGCGGAGGTTGCAGTGAGTCAAGACCACGCCACTGCGCTCCAGCCTGGTGACAGAGCCAGACTCCATCTCAAAACAAAAAACAAAACAAAAACACAGCTGGGCGTGGTGGCTCACAGCTATGTAATCCCAATACTTTGAGAGGCTGAGGCGGGCGGATCATGAGGTCAAGAGATTGAGACCATCCCGACCAATGTGGTGAAACCCCGTCTTTACTAAAAATACAAAAAATATTAGCCGGGTGATGACGCGCACCTGTAGTGCCAGCTACTTAGAAGGCTAAAGCAGGACAATTGCTTGAACGCGGAAGGCGGAAGTTGCAGTGAGCCGAGATCGTGTCACTATACTCCACTATACTCCAGCCTGGTGACAGAGTGAGACTCCCATCTAAAAAAAAAAAAAAGGCACAAAAATATGAAACAATCTGTGTTTTAAAATACATTAAGTTGGGGCCAGGCATGGTGGCTCACACCTGTAATCCCAGCACTTTGGGAGGCCAAGGCGGGTGGATCACCTGAAGTCAGGAGTTCGAGACCAGCCTGGCCAACATGGTGAAACCCCCTCTCTACTAAAAATACAAAAATTAGCCAGGTGTGGTGGTGGGAGCCTGTAATCCCCGCTATTCTGGAGGCTGAGGCAGAAGAATCACTTGAACCCGGGAGGCAGAGGTTGTAGTGACCCAACACTGTGCCACTATATTCCAGCCTGGTGACAGAGCGAGACTCCATCTCAAAATACAGAATAAATAGATAAATAAAATACATTAAATTGGAAATGCCAATGTAAGCATTATGGCTCCACACCAGAGCAGCTGCTCCCCGGCCACTGACCTGCGCAGGCGAGTCCCAGCCCTCCCGCCTCTACCTGGTTCTACTGTCGGCTCAGGCACGAGTTCAAGGTCACGAGGATGCACCCAGTCAGACCATCAGCTAGGAAACGTCACAGAACCAATAATTCAATTGCAGACCTTCAGCTAGGAAACGTCACAGAACCAACAACCGATCCTTCCACAAATAAGGAGCATGAAACCAAGAGAAGAAATGCAATTTCAGGGACATCAGCACCCATGTGCAGCGCGTGGCCCTCATCCCAACTGTGATTCAAGTAAAGCCACAGTGAAAATGTGCAGGCCACAGTCAAGAACACTGAGCCCAGCCCAGCATCGTGACGCTGAGGAAATGTTGTGGGGTGCCCAGCTGTGTGTGAGCCACACACAATGAAGCCCTTGAGGGTAAAACTGAGATTTGCTTTAAAATACTTGAGAGAAAAAACAGTGGGAAGGGCCGGGCACGGTGGCTCACACCCATAATCCCAGCACTTTGGGAGGCTGAGACAGGCGGATCACGGGGTCAGAAGATCAAGACCATCCTGGCTAACACCGTGAAAACCCGTCTCTACTAAAAATACAAAAAAATTAGCCGGGTGTGGCGGCGGGTGCCTGTAGTCCCAACTACTGGGGAGGCTGAGGCAGGAGAATGGCATGAACCCAGGAGGCAGAGCTTGCAGTGAGCCGAGATCACGCCACTGCACTCCAGCCTAGGCGACAGAGGGAGAATCCCTCTCAAAAAAAAAAAAAAATGAAAGAAAAAAGAAAAAACAGTGGGAGAGAGTGGGAGATATGAGTAAGACAAGAGCAGAGAACTGGGGGTTCCCGCAGCCAGGCGATGTGGACGTTCTCTCTAATTTTGTGTGTGTTTGAAAAGTTCCAAAATAAGTTTTTAAAAATATAATTAGGTTTTAAAATAATAATAAAACTTTTACAAAACTGAGAAACTATATAATCCAGCGATGCAAATGGGGTGAAAGAGAATCTCATCTGGAAATCCAGAGGCAGCCCCGCCCCTCAACAGGAAGCCCAAGACCTGCCTTTGCTGGGAAGTCTGTCTCCTCCCACCCCCAGGCAAGGGTCCTCATTTAGGGGTCTGGAAACCCACAGGCAGCCCCGTCCCTCAACAGGAGGCCCAAGACCTGCCTATACAAGGGGAGCCTGCCTCCTCCCACCCCCAGGCAAGGGTCCTAATTTGGGGGTGACCTCCCAGAGGAGTGCAGCAAGCCTGGGCCTCAGGAGTCTGACTGTGGGTGACAAGCCACAAACACAGCCATGTCCACATTGCACCATGGCCACCGCAGGCAATTTACAATGCTCTTGACACTCATCCTACTTCGGAATTAGGATATCAGACGTACCATTCACAATGTTATTTGCTAAATTAAGAGTCCACATGTTACTACCTCACAAACCAAACTTTCCTGAATTTTAGCAATGATATTTCAGTAGTTGCTACCCTTCATTTTCCAGGAATCTTACTGGATGCACTAAAAATGCTCTTGTGAGCTGGTCATGGTCTCACATGCCTGGGGTCCCAGCTACTCAGGAAGCTGAGGCAGGAGGATCGCTTGAGCCCAGGACGTCAAGGCTGCAGTGAGCTAAGATCGCACCACTACACTCCAGCCTGGATGACAGAGCAAGATCCTGTCTCAAAACAAACAAAACACGCTATTCTGAAAAGGGGCCACAGATCTCACCAGCTGCTGAGAAAACACAAAAGTCCGAGAGCCCAAGTCAGAGCTGGAGGCACAGGTGCAGTGGGCACGAGTGCAGGTGCAGTAGATTCAGTGGGCGCAGGTGCAGTGGGTGCAGGTGCAGTGGGCACAGGTGCAGGTGGGTGCAGGTGCAGTGGGCGCAGGTGCAGTGGGCGCAGGTGCAGTGGGCGCAGGTGCAGTGGGTGCACGTGCAGTGGTTACTGTGGGTGCAGGTGCAGTGGGTACAGTGGAGGCAGTGGGCACAGGTGCAGTGGATGCAGGTATAGTGGGTGCAGGTGCAGTGGGTGTAGGTGCAGTGGGTGCAGGTGCAGTGGGTGCAGGTCCAATGAGCAAGGCAAAGGGGGTGCGCAGAGGAGGGCCCGAGTCCTGCTTTGGATGGGGAGGCCCAAGCAGCCACGATAACTCAGCTGCCCCTCTTGGCTCCAACTCTGCTCACCCCAAAATGACTCCCTCCCACCCCCGTGTCTCTCCTCACAGGCTGGAAGGCTCACATAACCCGAGACACTCAAAGCGTCTCCCCCGTCTGCATAACCCAGCAAAGCAAGGACTCCATAAGCTGCTGTGTACCCAGGGCAGGAACCCGACCTGCCATAGGCCCAGGGCTGCGTGCACACTGGCTGAATGCATTAGTTAACATTTTGGTGATGCTGGTTACTTGCCACCTCTGCTGTAAATAACAGCAGTGTCAAGGATACAGTGGCCACAAGAGGCGGCAGCTGCTGACGCGTGGAGAAGCCTCCGTAGAGAAGTATGTGTGGAAGACGCATCAAGAAAGCCCAAGCTCTGGTGCTGTTAAGGGCTGAAATGTGTCTGCTGAAGTCCTAAACCTGCAAATGTGACCTTATTTGGAAATAGGGTCTTTGCAAATATAATGAGATTAAGATGAGGTCATAGTGGATTAGGGCAGGCCCTCCCTCAATAGGACCGGATTCCTTAAAAGAAAAGGAAAAGGCCAGGCTGGGCACGGTGGCTCAGGCTTGTAATCCCAGCTCTTCGGGAGGCTGAGGCGGTCAGATCACCTGAGGTCAGGAGTTCGAGACCAGCCTGGGCAACATGGTGAAACCCTGTATCTACCAAAAATACAAAAATTAGTCAGGCGTGGTAGCGTACGTCTGTAATCCCAGCTACTTGGAAGGCTGAGGTGGGAGAATCGCTTAAACCTGGGAGGTGGAGGCTGCAGTGAGCTGAGATGGTGCCACTACACTCCAGCCTGGGCGGCAGAGTGAAACACTCTTGTCTCAAAAAAATAAATAAATAAATAAATAAATAGAAGAAGGACAAGAAAGAAGAGGAAACCTGGACACCCGCAGGGGAGACTGTGTGAAGACAGAGGTAGAGGCTGGAGCGAGGCGTCTACAAGCCAAGAGGCACCAGGGACTGTGGTCAACGCCTGCAGCTGAAGAGGCGGGAGGACCTTGCCCTGGAGCCTTGGGAGGAAGGGTGGCCCCGTCCACACCCCGATGCTGGGCGTCAGCCTCCAGCCGTGTGTCAGAATATGGCTCTACCGTTTTCAGCCACTCAGGCCATGGTCCTGTGTGACATAGCCCCAGGAATTTGCCCAAACAGCAAGCTCACCAACAGAGACTGCATGGCACCACGCTCTGAGTGGTGGCACTGGGGGTCTTTGCCCAGGATTCACATGGTCCCATCTGCCAGGGCCCCTGCCTTTTGAGTCTGTAGTTTTGAGGTGCAGTGCAAGGGGCCCTTTGTAGAGGCCTTGGTGGACAAGGGTGCTGGGGTGAGAGCAACTGGCACCATCCACACTGCCCCTGCCAGGTGAGGCACGCCCTTCCCACAGTCCTGCTGGACAGCATGTGGCAAAGCCACCCGGAAACCAGATGCAAAGCCCAGAAGCCCTCGGTGTAGCCCTGCATCCAAGCCACGGTCCCCTCCAGCTGGGCTGCATAAGGAGGGCCAACCCTGGGTCTTCATAAGGAGGAGAGCAGTGCAGGGCCGCCCCGCAGGCAGCTCTGCAGAGGGAGGGTGGGCCAGACCAGCCCAGACCCCCATGGCGTGTTCTGCAGTGACAGCAGCCACAGCTCCGGCCAACACCTGGGCACTTACCATCTCTCCTGATAGTTACGTGTTCACATCAGCGTGTCAAGAAAAGCATCACTGGCCAGGCACAGTGGCTCATGCCTGTCATCCCAGCACTTTAGAAGGCCGAGGTGGGCAGATCACAAGGTCAGGAGTTCGAGACCAGGCTGGCCAACATGGTGAAACCCCATCTCTATTTAAAAACAAACTACAAAAATTAGCCAGGCGTGGTGGTGGACACCTGTAATCACAGCTACTGGGGAGGCTGAGGCAGGAGAATCGCTTAAAACTGGAAGGCAGGCCGGGCGCGGTGGCTCAAGCCTGTAATCCCGGAACTTTGGGAGGCCGAGACGGGCGGATCACGAGGTCAGGGGATCGAGACCATCCTGGCTGACATGGTGAAACCCCATCTCTACTAAAAAATACAAAAAATGGCCGGGCGCGGTGGCTCACGCCTGTAATCCCAGCACTTTGGGAGGCCGAGGCGGGCGGATCACAAGGTCAGGAGATCGAGACCACGGTGAAACCCCGTCTCTACTAAAAATACAAAAAAAAAAATTAGCCGGGCGCGGTGGCGGGCGCCTGTAGTCCCAGCTACTCAGGAGGCTGAGGCAGGAGAATGGCGTAAACCCAGGAGGCGGAGCTTGCAGTGAGCCGAGATCGCGCCACTGCACTCCAGCCTGGGCGACAGAGCGAGACTCCGTCTCAAAAAAAAAAAAAACAAAAAAAAACAAAAAATTAGCCGGGCGCGGTGGCAGGTGCCTGTAGTCCCAGCTACTCGGGAGGCTGAGCCAGGAGAATGGCGTAAACCCGGGAGGCGGAGCTTGCAGTGAGCTGAGATCCGGCCACTGCACTCCAGCCTGGGCGACAGAGCAAGACTCCGTCTCAAAAAAAGAAAAAAAAAAAAACTGGAAGGCAGAGGTTGCAGTGAGCTGAGATTTCACTCCAGCCTGGGTGAAAGAGCGAAACTCCATCTCAAAGAAAAAAAAAAAAAAGAAGGCCGGGCATGGTGGCTCAAGCCTATAATCCCTGCACTTTGGGAGGCCGAGGCAGGCGGATCACGAGGTCAGGAGTTCAAGACCAGCCTGACCAACATGGTGAAACCCTGTCACAACTACAGAATACAAAAACTGGCTGGGCATGGTGACGTGCGCCTGTAATCCCAGCTACTCAAGAGGCTGAGGCAGGAGAATCGCTTGAACCCGGGAGACGGTGGTTGCAGTGAGCTGAGATCACGCCACTGCACTCTAGCCTGGGCGACAGAGCAAGACTGTCTCAAAAGAGAAAGAGAGAAAGAGAAAGAGAAGAGAGAAAGAGAAAGATTAAGAGAAAGAGAAAGAGCAGAGCATCACTAAGACACCAACTCATGACTTCCTGGATACACTTCCTTCTTAAGACAAGGCAAAAATCAGGTGAAGTAAAAAGTGAGGTTGTTATCAATACAAAGCAAACAGAGAGAGCACCCGAGAAGCTAATGGATGCTGCCTGCCGGCTTTGCTTCCCCCAGAAGCGCATCCCGAGGAAGATGAGCCAGCCCTCGCCAGGATGCAGGTGTGTGTCTCACTCTCACCCTTCCTGACCCTGAGTCTCAGGCTCATCTGGAGGCGTACATGATCACAACTCTGCTTCCTGTGAGGGCTCTGCCATGGGCCCTCGACAGGGCCTTACACAGAAACAGGGTCCCACAGATGATGGGACCTTCTACCCTCCCTTCTCCCAAGGTCTCTGGCAGTTTCCACACTGAAGAAAGCAAAAACAGCAACAGTGCCCCAGGGGCCAGACCAGAGGCAAACGGATTAAAAAGACCACTTCTCGGCCTCCCTGAATGTTACTGCAACCTCTGGTGAAATCCAGTGAGCAGCCGTGAAAATGGCTTTAACTAAATGGGGTATCAGAGTGAGTGCCACCTCGTAACTCCCTGCCTCACTCAGCCAACAAGAAAGAAAAGCAACTGGGACGCTCAGAGCACTGACAGCCACTTTGTCAGTCTTGGGACACGCATTTCACCATCCAGCAGAGGGTGTCTGCTAATGATTTCCGAAAAGTTCTTCAAAAGACTCTGAAGTTAAAGAACAAGTCTACATACAAACTAAAATAAAAGCAATAAAATACTATAGATGTGCTTCCATATATCACCATAGGTAACGAAACATAACCATTTCCTCAAGCAAAAACATGCAAACTCCCAATGTATGATGTTACCAATGTATAACGTATAACCAAGAAAAGAAAGCAAAAGTCGTAAAAATAGTAAATAGGCACACTTTTTTTTCCTTTGAGACGGAGTCTCCCTCTGTCACCCAGGCTGGAGTGCAGTGGTGCGATCTCGGCTCACTGCAAGCTCTGCCTCCTGGGTTCACGCCATTCTCCTGCCTCAGCCTCCCGAGTAGCTGGAACTACAGGCGCCCACCACCACGCCCGGCTAATTTTTTGTATTTTTAGTAGAGACAGGGTTTCACTGTGTTAGCCAGGATGGTCTCGATCTCCTGACCTCGTGATCCGCCCGTCTCGGCTTCCCAAAGTGCTGGGATTACAGGCATGAGCCACCGCGCCCGGCCTTTTTTAATTTTTTTTTTTTTGAGACGGAGTGCCCAGAGCTGGAGTGCAGTGGTGCAATCTTGGCTCACTGCAAGCTCTGCCTGCCGGGTTCACGCCACTCTCCCACCTCAGCCTCCTGAGTAGCTGGGACTACAGACACCCGTCACCACACCCAGCTAATTTTGTTTTTTTTTTTGTATTTTTAGTACAGACGGAGTTTCACTGTGTTAGCCAGGATAGTCTCAATCTCCTGACCTTGTGATCTGCCCGCCTCAGCCTACCAAAGTGCTAGGATTACAGGCATGAGACACCGCGCCTAGCCAACGTAAACAGGCACGCTTTTTAAGAAGTATATTATTATTGCCGGGCGCGGTGGCTCAAGCCTGTAATCCCAGCACTTTGGGAGGCCGAGACGGGCGGATCACGAGGTCAGGAGATCGAGACCATCCTGGCTAACACAGTGAAACCCCGCCTCTACTAAAAAATACAAAAAACTAGCCGGGCAAGGTGGCGGGCGCCTGTAGTCCCAGCTACTTGGGAGGCTGAGGCAGGAGAATGGCGTAAACCCGGGGGGCGGAGCTTGCAGTGAGCTGAGATCCGGCCACTGCACTCCAGCCTGGGCGACAGAGCGAGACTCCGTCTCAAAAAAAAAAAAAAAAAAAAGAAGTATATTATTATTATTATTATTCGAGACGGAGTTTCGCTCGTTGCCCAAGCTGGAGTGCAGTGGTGCAATCTCGGCTCACACAATCTCTGCCTCCTGGGTTCAAGCGATTCTCCTGCCTCAGCCTCCCTAGTAGATGGATTACAGGCATGCGCCACCATGCCCAGCTAATTTTGTATTTTTGGTAGAGACAGGGTTTGCCATGTTGGTCAGGCTGATCTCGAACTCCCGACCTCAGGTGATCTGCCCACCTGGGCCTCCCAAAGTGCTAGGATTACAGGCGTGAGCCACTGCGCCCGGCCTATTATTTTTTTAGATGGAGCCTCACACTGTTGCCCAGGCTGGAGTGCCATGGCACGATCTTGGCTCACTGCAACCTCTGCTTCCCCGGTTCAAGCAATTCTCCTGCCTGCTGCCTGAGCCTCCCAAATAGCTGGGACTATAGGTGTCTGCCACCATGCATGGCTAATTTTTTTTTTCTTTTTTTAGATGGAGTTTTGCTCTTGTCCCCCAGGCTGGAGTGCAATGGCGCGATCTTGGCTTACTGCAGCCTCCGCCTCCCGGGTTCAAGATATTCTCCTGCCTCAGCCTGCCAAATAGCTGTGATTACAGGCACGCGCCACCACGCCCAGCTAATTTTTGTATTTTTAGTAGAGATGGGTTTCACCATGTTGGCCAGGATGATCTCAATCTCTTGACCTCGTGATCCACCTCAGCCTCCCTAAGTATTACAGGCGTGAGCCACTGTGCCCGGCCTTTTATTATTATTATTATTTTTTAAGTAGAGATGGGGCTTCACTATGTTGGCCAAGCTGGTCTCAAACTCCTGACCTCAGGTGATCCACCCACCTCGGCCTCCCAAAGTGCTGGGATTACAGGCCTGAGTCACTGTGCCTGGCCATTATATTACTATTATTATTTTTCATTTTAGAGAAGGTCTTGCTGTGTTGCCCAGGTTGGCCTTAAACTCCTGGGCTCAAACGATCCACCTGCTTTTTTTTTTTTTTTTTTTTTTCTGAAACGGAGTTTCCCTCTTGTCACCCAGGCTGGAGTGCAATGGCGTGATCTCTGCTCACTGCAACCTCCGCCTCCCAAGTTCAAGTGATTCTCCTGCCTCAGCCTCCTGAGTAGCTGGGATTACAGGTGTGTGCCACCATACCCAGCTAATTTTTTGGGGTTTTTTTGTATTTTTAGTAGAAATGGGGTTTCACCATGTCGGCCAGGCTAGTCTCGAACTCCTGACCTCAGGTGATCCACCCACCTCGGCCTCCCAAAGTGCTGGGATTGCAGGCGTGAGCACCATGCCTGGGCCAGGCTCGCTTTTAATAATGTGATGCTAACCAGAAATACTTAAAGTACAGAGTGACATTAACCTGAAATGTTTCATTCACTTTGGACAAAAACAACAGCCACTGTTTAGGAAGCACCGAGGCAGTTTTAAATATCCTGACTCCCTTAGTTTCCCTTCAGAAATAAAAACCTTTGTGATATCACTAACAATTCTCAGAGCGCAAGGCTGTCCCACAGCCTGCCCCAAGCACTTACTCACCAGGAAAACCCAGCCAGTCACTCAGCACACTGCGAGAACTTACACCTTTAACTTCCTCTATCTAAGAAGCTTTTTGCAGGAAAAATTACCATCTGTGCTTTTACTCAATAGTGAGTTCTTACCGTTAACATTTTAGAAACATGAACACAGCCCTGATCAAGCGGAACTGATACACTCCCGAAACAGGCAGAAAATCCGAAACACACTTGCAACGCCAGCCAGCAAAGCTGCACTCACAGTGTCAGAGGACTGGAGGTGGCTGGGAGAACCAGGAATAAATGACGGGGCACATGTCCAGCCTTCCTGAGTTCAAGCGCCCTGAATTAACCCAGCAGCACACCCATGGGGGAGATGGGCACTTCTGTGTGTGACACGGGCCCCCCGTGAGAAAAGCCTGGGGTGCTCTCCCTATAGCTGACACGTGTACATGCATGCAAAACCCAGCCCTGGGACTGAGGGGCTCTAGGCCCCAACAGAGGAGCACAGGAGGCCTGTTCCATTTCAGTACAACGGGTTCTGTGATTGGCCAAGGCTGGGCTCAGTCCTACACCAGACTGACAGCTTCCTCACCCTCCCACGCTTGAGTTTGAAGACATGTCCACAGGAAGATGCACCATCAGTGAACGGCTGCTGTTAGGAGAAACAGGAACAGCACCGACCACACGGCGAGCGCGGGACACGGCCAACGCGGTGAGCACAAAAACACAAGAGAGTGCTAGTGGAGCCTATGGTGAGTCTCGGAATTCCAGACCACGGGCCAGGCGTGCTATGGCTCACACCTATCATCCCAGCACTTTGGGAGGGTGAGGCACGATGAATGCTTGAGTCCAGGAGTTTGAGACCAGCCTGGGCAACACAGTGAGACCCTGTCAGTACAAAACATGTTTTTAAAGTGGAAACAAAAGGTTGGGCGCAGTGGCACACGCCTGTCACCCCAGCACTTTGGGCTGAGGCAGGTGGACCATTTAAGCTCAGGAGTTCAAGACCAGCCTGGGCAACATGGACAAACCCATCTCTACTATTCAAGACCAGCGTAGGCAACACGGACAAACCCCGTCTCTACTAAAACTTACAAAAAAAAAAAATCAGCTGGGTGTGGTGGCGTGCACCTGTGATCCCAGTTACTCGGGAGGCTGAGGCAGCAAGAGAATCACTTGAACCCGAGAGAAAGTTGCAGTGAGTCGAGACTGCACCACTGCACTCCAGCCTGAGCGACAGAGTGAGGCTCCATCTCAAAAAATAAGTAAGTGAAATAAAAATAAAAATGGGAACAAAAGGCCAGGCACAGTGGCTCACGCCTGTCATCGCGGTACTTTGGGGATTCGAGGTGAGCAGATGGGGGTGCACTTGCGCTTAGGAGTTCAAGACCAGAGTGGGCAACATGGCAAAACCTGGTCTCTACTAAAAAAAAAATACAAAAATTAGCAGAGTGTGGTGGCACACACCTATAATCCTAGCTACTCAGGAGGCTGAGGCACAAAAATCACTTGAGCCCAGGAAGCAGAGGTTGCAGTGAGCCAAGATCACGCCACTGCACTCCAGCCTGAGCGACAAGAGTGAGACCCTGTCTCAAAAAAAAAAAAAAACTAAAACAAAAATAAAATTAAAATATTAGCCAGGTGTGGTGGTGCGTGCTTGTAGTCCCAGGTACTCAGGAGGCAGAGGTGGGAGGATCGTTTGAGCCCAGGTCAAGGCTACAGTGAGCCATGATTGTGCCACTGCACTCCAGCCTGGGTAACAGAGTGAGACCCCTTCTCAAAAAAAAAAATTAAATTCAGGTCAGAAAAAAAGACAATATCCACTGTCACATCACACTGCATCCCTGACCACACACTTCCCAGAACAAGTTTTCTCATTGTGCTGTCTTCCAGTTCCTTTTCCTCCGTCCTGGTTCCTATCCTGACCTTTGTCCTCTAGGAACTGCGTGTGTGTGTGTGTGTGTGTGTGTGTGTGTGTGTGTGTGTGTGTGTGCGCGCGCTCTGGGACTGCTCCATTTTCTGTTTGTAAAAGGAGATGTAAACCGTGGAATGGGCTCCCCACAGGACTAACGTAAATGACCAGATTACATTTGAGAAGTGGAAATTTTGAGTGCGGAGAGGAGGCTGTAGGCGACTCAAGACTTCTTTTTTTTTTTTTTTTGAGACGGAGTCTCGCTGTGTCGCCCAGGCTGGAGTGCAATGGCCGGATCTCAGCTCACTGCAAGCTCTGCCTCCCGGGTTTTTACGCCATTCTCCTGCCTCAGCCTCCCAAGTAGCCGGGACTACAGGCGCCCGCCACCTCGCCCGGCTAGTTTTTTGTATTTTTTTTTTTTAGTAGAGACGGGGTTTCACCGTGTTAGCCAGGATGGTCTCGAACTCCTGACCTCGTGATCCGCCCGTCTCGGCCTCCCAAAGTGCTGGGATTACAGGCTTGAGCCACCGCGCCCGGCCTCTTTTTTTTTTTTTTTTTTTTTTTTAAGACAGAGTCTTGCTCTGTCGCCCAGGCTGGAGTGCAGTGGTGTGATTTCGGCTCACTGCAAGCTCCGCCTCCCAGATTCACGCCATTCTCCTGCCTCAGCCTCCCAAGTAGCTAGGACTACAGGCACCCACCACCATGCCCAGCTAACTTTTTGTGTTTTTAGTATAGACGGGCTTTCGCTATACTAGCCAGGATGGTCTCAAACTCTTGACCTCGTGATCCTCCCGCCTCAGCCTCCCTGAGTGCTGGGATGACAGGCGTGAGCCACCGCAGTGTTGGGATGACAGGCGTGAGCCATCATGGTGCTGGGATGACAGGCTGAGCCACTGCGGTGCTGGGATGACAGGTTGAGTCACCATGGTGTTGGGATCACAGGCTCAGCCACTGTACCAGGCCAACTCAAGGCTTCTTTAGAGACCAGAGGCTCAGAGCAGGGTCACAAGCCAAAGTGCTCTGTTTCCTTGAATGGGTAACAAGCAGACATGTCCCACCTAAGCATCAGGACCACCTTAGAGGTTCAGTGCCTCTGATCTGCAACTGAACCAGGCCGGTCTCCCTGAAGCATGGGAGATCCTGAGTATTGTGGGTCTGCAGATTCCACCCTGAAATCGGAGGAGGAAGAAATGGGGCTGGACCTGGACAAACTAGAGCCTTCTTCAGCCAATGTGTTCTCCGCCCCTAACGGAGCCGGATAATCTATTTCTTTCGAAAATGCCTAAGCTGGCTTTGAACTTGCCAAATAAAAGGATATTGCCATTCACCAGATTCAGTAATTTAAATGGGATGGAAAGAGAATACCCACTTTTTTCAACTAGGGCCACACCGAGACAAGAAAGACTACAGACCATATTGTCTTTAAAACTCATTTAGCAAGTGTCAGATAAACTTACTTGGTGGTTGCCACACAGGCCCTGAATCATGCCCTTTTCCCTGAGCTCAGGGTCTGTGGGACAACTCAGTGGTTCTAATCCCACTCAAAATTTCATGTGGCCAAGGAACACTTACCACCTTCCCCCACCCCGTTCTTCTGGGTGCTCCAAGAGGTGATGTTTCAATCGTTGCACCCCCATCTCACTATCATCCAACCCTCTCTCCCCCATCTTCCCATCACTGCACCCCCATCTCACCCTCCTGGCTGGGTGCGGTGGCTCACACCTGTAATCCTGGCACTGTGGGAGGCCGAGACAGGGGGATCACTTGAGGTCAGGCAAGACCAGCCTGGCCAACATGATGAAACCCATCTCTACTAAAAATACAAAAATTAGCTGGGCATGGTGGCAGGTGCCCATAATCCCAGCTTCTAGGGAGGCTGAGGCAGGAGATTCTCTTGAACCTGGGAGGCGGAGGTTGCAGTGAGCCGAGATCTAGTCACTGTATTCCAGCCTGGGGGACAGAACAAGACTCCATCTCAAAAAAAAAAAAACAAAAAACAAAAAACCCTTCCTCCCACCCACCATCTCACTACCATTGAACGCCTCCCTGCCCCCCTTCCCAGGGCCAGTTGTCCCCACTCTGCACAAACAGCCCTGGGCGCTTTGTGTCAACAATTCTGTTTTCTGGTTCTGTCCCTGCACTCGCTGTTCCTCCAACCAGAACGGCCTTGCTCCACTTCTCAGCCTCTGCCAAGCAGCTGGCTATGGCCACTGAGTGGATTATGAGTATGTTTCTAGAAAGCCTGTGTGTCTGGATGTGCCCCTCTACAACCCAGAAATCAACAACCAGGCCTTCGAGTTTCTTCATAACTCAGAAGCTCCTAATTAATCTCTGTGACTTTTTGTGGGATTCTCTCAGGGAAGTCAGTTAGGAAAGCAGTGAATCAACACTGCAGACAGGTAACGCTTAGCCTGGGCCGAGTTCTTCTGTTGCCCAATTCAGAGCCATAGTTTTGCTCCCCATGCCCCAGCAGATATGCAAAGCCTCCGTCCGTCCGGCAGGTGACCCACACTAAGAAGACTTGCCCAGAGTAACATGGGCCACATGGGCCAGGTGTGTCCACCTCTCCCAAAGGCAGCTGTCAACACCTGGAGTTCCTAAACCCTCTGCACGTAGCCCAAGGCACAGTGGTGCCCTTCTCCACATCTCCACAGAGGAGCACCTACGCAGGCCTCATGTGCAGCAATATGCCAGAGTACGGGAAGACTTTCTGTGCAAGAGGCTTCATTTTCTTCATTTTCTTCAGAGTGTTTGGAAGGAAGAGACGATGTGATGTATTTTTATAAACGAAAATGTTTTACAAACAAAAAAGTATCTGTATGTCCCGCGCAAGTAGCAATGCTGCCTGACTTTCAGAAAAATGAAAACATTTTTCAAAACTGATTGTTCACACACATATGTGGCTCTTTTCCATTTTGGGGGAAACTGAGAAGGACTGAGGCGCTAGTAAGTCAGAGATGCTCAAAGAGAAACCAAGAGGAGCCCGAGGGCGACACGTGGGCGGGCAATGACAGGGCCAAATAAGAAATGCTTCGGCTGGGCGTGGTGGCTCACGCCTGTAATCCCAGCACGTTGGGAGGCTGAGGCAGGCAGATCACAAGGTCAGCAGATAGAGACCATCCTGGCTAACACGGTGAAACCCCGTCTCTACTAGAAAAAAATACAAAAAGTTAGCCGGGCGTGGTGGCTGGCGGCTGTAGTCCCAGCTACTCGGGAGGCTGAGGCAGGAGAATGGCGTGAACCCAGGAGGCGGAGCTTGCAATGAGCCGAGATCGCACCACTGCACTCCAGCCTGGGCGACACAGCGAGATTCCATCTCAAAAAAAGAAAAAAAAAAAAACTTCACGGGTGACTTTTCCAAAAAGACAGCGAGTGTCCTTGGGAAGGCACTGTGTGTGCTGAACCAAGTCTTCAGAAGGTACAACGTGAAACTCAACCGCTCCTCATGCCTACCCCCACAGCTGACCAGCTCCCAAAAGCTGCCTCCTACGGTGGCCCTGCCCTCTGGCCAGCAATCCGCTCTCCGAGAAGCAGGGGTTGGAATATGACTCGCTCCACCAGGACTGCACGGCTGCCAGCTCTGGAACCGTGGGGGCGGATCTCCAAGTGGACCCCCTTCCCTCGAGTCACCTTTGGGCTCCAGTGCCACTCCCCACAGCAGTCTAGGCACCCTCCTCCCAGCCTTGGGCCGTTTCTTACCAGCCTCTGCCACCACACTGGGCCACATCAGTGCTTTCTGTGTGCCCTCAACCCACCTCTGTGGGAACTTTGTTACCAACCTGGCCCAAAGTCTGGTCCATGGAAGGCCCTCAGTAACACCAAAGAGCTGTCACGAAAACGAAACCCCACGTGTCTCCAGTAAGACTCAAAAGCACATCTGTCAAAACACAAAAGATCTGCAAATGCTTTTGAAAAATACACTAATGTTTCTCAACTTTCTATTCTAAAATACCTATGGTAACAAATTTTTTTTTTTTTTTTTTTAGACAGAGTCTTGCTCTGTCGCCCAGGCTGGAATGTAGTGGTGCAATCTCAGCTCACTGCAAGCTCCACCTCCTGGGTTCGCACCATTCTCCTGCCTCAGCCTCCCAAGTAGCTGGGACTACAGGCGCCCACCACCACGCCCAGCTAATTTTTGTACTTTTTTAGTAGAGACGGGGTTTCATCACGTTAGCCAGGATGGTCTCGATCTCCAGACCTCGTGATCCGCCCGCCTCGGCCTCCCAAAGTGCTGGGATTACAGGCATGAGCCACCGCGCCCGGCCTGTGGTAGCAAATTTTTAATCCAGATGTTTAGAAGCATTTAATAATTTCAAATTGTAAATTAGAGTAAAATGACACTGCTGATACTCAACTATGCAACAGAACTATTCAACTGTTCAACAGAAAACTTTGCATAAATCATACTTAGGTCAAATTTCACTGGTTTCACTTGTTTTTATGTTTTAACAGGACAATGTTTATTTGTTTTTTTATTACTTAATTTTATTGTTTTAGAGACAAGGTCTTGCTCTGTTGCCCAGGCTGGAGTCCAGTGGCACAATCATAGTTCATTACGGCCTCAAACTCCTGGCCTCAAGCGACCTGCCCGCCTCAGCCTCCCAAAGCACTGGGATTACAGGCGTGAGCCACCACGTCCAGCCTCAGAACCACTTTTAGTTAAAAAACATCCTTTCTCTTTTCCATCTATAAACAACACCATTGGAACCCTTTGTCATCACCAGCAAACCAGAACACCAAGCCTGGATCTGTCTATGTGAGGCACTCAAAGTGTTTAAGTGATAACAGTAGAAAAGCAGGAAAATCCCTCCCACAGACCCCATGGCCTAAGACCCCAGCACTGCAAAAGTTCACAGCCATGCCGGAGCCATGGCAGAGGGCAGGAGGACCATAGTCAGGATAAGACAGCCACATCTCAAAGCCCTGAATAAGTCTGTGGCCTTAATAGAGATTTTTAATCAAACATTTATTCTTAGGAGTCAGGCCATTCAAGCAAACTTAGCAGCAACAAGATGAATTTTTCCCCCAGGGGAGGGGACAGATTCAAAGGATAATTTTTTTTTTTTTTTTTTTTTTTAATCTGCTAGAAAAACCAGTGGAGGTAAGTATCAGCCATCACTCAAGGTCACTCATGAGACTTCCAGGTAAAATCCGCAAAGTCCAGGGAGAAGCAGCAGCCTGAATTTTTACAAGAATGATACTTGGGCAAGAACATGAAGTCCCCGGGAGAGGGAACGTAACATGGCAGACACCGCAACACTGGGTGTGGGGATGGGAAGGGGCAATGGCTTCCAGACCTTTCCTCTCACTTTAACTCAGCACTGGAGCGGGCACCTGGGCACCAGTCACGGCAATGGGAGGAACTAGTTCCAGCTCTCGGGCTGTGATGCCGTCTAGGCACCGTGCACGAAGTGGGTCTCCTGGGCTCTGAGAGGCCAGGCTAAGACCTCTGATGGAGAACACAGCACTGGAGCTGCACCGCTGTCCCAGAAACACAGGCCACAGGGACAGAGTGGCCCAATTTCCCTTAATTTAAAAACCCCACGTCAGGGCAGTGTTGGAAAGTTCACTCTGCTAAAATTTAATTCAGTGTTTGTAAATACGTCTGACAGTAACTGTGTACCCTCCACAGCATTTTCTCTAAATCCTTGGAGCAGTTTCACCGTTCACAGTGGTTACCTCCTGACCTCTGTGACCACCAGGCGCTGGGAAGGGACGGAGAGCGCAGGGCACTGGGTCAGCCTGGCCCTGGTGGAACTGACCTGGGGGCTCTTAGGTAACAGTCCACCCAACCCTAACATCGGAAACAGGAGTGGAGCTCAGGTCTGAGCACAGAATGACTCATCTTCACACGAAACAGCTAAACCCGAACAGAAATCGCCTCATCTAAGCAAAAAGAAACTCACGTTCAGGATAATGCTGTCAGTGAGAGGCTTAATTAAGTGCTTGTCCCCAGGCTGGCCTGAAGGCAAGGTGGAATTTTGGATTTCTGAACACCGCAAAGTGAGTGCATTCCACCCCCCCGCCCCCCCCCCGCCAAGGAGAAATCCGACAGTAACTCCCCAGCCCTCTTCCTTCAGTTACGGAGTTGAAGATGTCTAGCTTTTTGGGGGGCACGGTGTGTAAGTTCCCATCTGAATTTGCAGTAATTTGTGCCCAAGTACTCCCCCCACTCCTCAGTCTTTTCTGCAGTAGTAACCAGGCTGAGGTGCCCAAACGTGTCAGTTGGAAACACGTAAAACGCACCGAGCAGAAAGGTTCTACTCTGATAAATACCGTGGCTTGCTTCATTATTCATGTGAAAAAACCCTTCTATACATTTCCTTTTGATGAACAAACTATTTTCCACTCTTGTAGAGTGAAATAGTGCCTTGCAGAGGCAGCGTGAGTGCCAGCAGCAGAGATGTATCCAGTCTGTTACCCAAACGGGAAGTTAGCTCTGATAATAGAGCCAATAAGAAAGATTCTACAATCGATACAATTAAAATGCCCGTGAGTTCGCGGCGCACAGGTGTCTGCGCCCAGGCCGTGCGCTAAACACGTTTCTAATTAGCATTTCTTTAAACAATGCTGATCACAGTCTTGCCACCGTAATCCACTCCAAATGCATCGCTGAGATTGCAGCACGGAAAGCGAGAGGAAATTCGCTGCGAATCTCAGTCAAACTTTCTTTTGTTTATATTTCTTCGCTGTCAGAAAATATCTGTTCTTCGCCCCATCTGGTCTGTACCCTGGCTCCTCGATCCAGCCCTATTGTGTGCGCTTCGTTAAACCTACGAACAGTGAATCTGTCAGTGGGGCCAGGGGAACCCCAACTAGCCGGAGCCCTCCCTCTGGCGCAGAGAATTCCCCGTTTGCCTTCGGGATTGAGTTGTCAGACACCGGCTCGCGCTCCCCCGCGAAACTGACATGTCTATTTACAGAGAAACAAAGACGCGGCTCGCTGCGGACCCCGCTCCCTCCGCGCGCCCCGTCCGCCCCGCGCGCCCCGCGCCCTCCGCGCCCCTCGCCGCCCCGCCCCGAGGCCCCTGCGCCCCGGTTCGGCCGGCGATTAACATGGAGACCAGGCCGGCGCCCGGCGTCCGGGGAGACAATGACCCCCGGCCCCAGGACGCCGGGACCCGCCCGCGCCCACCTCCCGCAGTTCCGACTCTTGGCAAACTCGGCGCGGGCGGCTCCGGGTGCGGCTGGGCTGCGCCGGCTGGGGGCGCGGGCGGGGGGCGCCAGGACGCCCCCGGGCTGCCTCGGGGCCAGGCGTTGACGCAGCAGAAATTACCAGCTGGAAAATTCCCCTCTCGGAGGTGCCGGGGAGGGAGCGCGGCGGCAGCGGGAGGTGCCGGAGACCGAGGGGCCGGGGCAGCCCCGCCGCCTCCGCGCGCAGCCCCGCGAGGAACCCGCGCCGCCCCCGCGCGCCCCGCCCCGCGCTGCCAGCCTGGGGGGTACCCGCGGGGGCCGGGCCGGGGTCTCCGCCGCCGCCCCCGGAGCCCGCGCCGCAGCCGGGCGCGCCGATGGCCCCGGGAGGGCGCCCCCGCGGGGCGGGGCGTGGCGGGGCGGCCGGCGGCGGGGGCGCGCCCGGGCTCGCAGCAGCCCCGGCTCCCTGCTCCCGGCTCCCCGCCCGGCCCCCGCCGCGATGCGCCCGCCCGGCCGCGCGGACAATGAGCCGGCGCCGCTTACCTGTGACCCCATGGGGCGCGGGCGAGGGCGGGCGCCGCGGCCGCCGGGCCGGCGCCGGTGATCGCCGCCGCCGCCGGGCGGGCGCTGCGTCCGGGCGGGTCCGAGCTGCGCGCTCGCCGGGGCTGCTCGGTCCGTCAGTCCGTCCGTCGGTCCGTCAGGCCGGCGCGCGCCCCCGCGCCCGCTCCAACCCCGCGGCCCCCGCCGCCCGCGCGCGCGCGCGCCCCGCCCGCGGACCCTGACCCCGCCCCCCGGCGCGCGCCCGGCCGCCGCTGATTGGCCCGCGCCGCGCCCCGGCCGCGGCCACCGCCCCGGGCCCCGCCCACGCCGGCCCGGCCGCCGGCCCCGCCCCTCGCTCGGCCCCGGGCGCCGCGCCGCGGGGTCGCAGGGGGCCGCGCCGGGGGTCCGTTCTCCCCCCCGCGGGCGGCCGGACAGCGGAAGTGCGGGCTGGAGCTCGCTGGGCATTGTGGGAAGCCCCCTCCCCTGGGCTGGCGGGGGGCTGGGGCGGCGCGGCGCGGGGGTCCCCCTGGTCTCGGCTGCGCCCTTGCCCCGCGGGCGCGGAGCAGCCTGGAAACCATCCCACGGGCGCGGCGACCCCGGCGAGGGCACCCAATCCCTTCCCGGGCCGCGCACCGGGCCCTGCCCACGCGCAGGTTCCTCGGGGGCGCGCGGGTGCCCGGGTCACGGGCCGTCCCCGCGCCCGACGCACCGTTGCGCTGCGCGCGTCTCGCAAACTTGGCGACTCCCTCAGCCCAGCCGGGCATCTCCGCGGGCCGCTTGCGGTGCGGAAAAGGCGCCCCCAAGGAAGGCTGCCCGGGGCGCGGGGTCCGGAAGGGCCTGGGCACCGCGCGCGCCCAACCTCGGGGGCCTCGGCGCACCGGGAGATCAGCGCACCTCGGGCACGGGCCTCGTGGGGGTGCCCGCCAGTGGGGCTCCTTTTGGCTGACTAGGGACACCGGCGGCAGCGCGTGGGTCCCTCCCGTCGTGTCGTCTGCCTCACGGGGACGAAGGGCTCCGGGAGGGGAAGGGAACCAGCGGCCCGGGTGCAGCCCCGACCCAAGCGGCCCGGGACGCGTCTCCACCACTGGGCGCCCGGACCCTGTGCGTCGCTTCTCGCCTCCGCGTCCTCAGCCCTCGGGCGGGTGGAGTGGGAAGCGCGGCCCCGCATTCCTGGCCGGCCTGCGCGGGGGTAAAGGCCACCTCGCTTCCTCTCCCCGGGCGCGGCGGCGGGAAGGGAGGTGAGCCTGTGGCCGGCAGCCGCGCGAGGGAGTCGAGCCCGACCGGGCCAACCAATGGGGAGGCGCCCGGGCCGTCCAGCCTGCCTCCCTGCGGGCCCAGCGCGGCGGATTCCTCGGGAGGTGGGAGGCGGCGGCCCTATGGATGCTTTCAAATCAGGATGTGTGAGGCGCATTCAGGAGCGGCGGTGGGAGGCGGCTGAGGGCTCTCCATGAGTGAGCAAAGGCGAGCGAGGTCTGGCTGCTGGGACCGACGCCTGGGACACTCCCTTAACTGCCGTCGCGGGCGCCTGGAAATGGCTGTGCGGACAACCCCTTCCCATCCCCTCGCCAAGGTCGCCGGGATGGCACTGCGGCCCAGGAAGCCTCGTCCCCGGCCTACCTCGCGCAACACCCTTTCGGTGGCACCGCCTGCTCTGGTCTGAAACAGCAGGCCCAGCGTCACCGACCTTCGGGAGGTGGGGGCTGAGCACACCACCCTGAAAAGAGGCAGCTTCCAGGAGGGTCTGGCAGGTCACATGCCTCCCCTTTGGAGGGAACAGAGGGCACTGCTTGCAGCAGCCCCCACCTGCCCACCCAGAGCCCAGTAGTACCCCGTGGAGGAAAGGAGGCCTGGGGAGACAGGAGAGCTCGGGCCCACCCAGCCAAAGTAAGGAGGACCAGAGCCCCGATGCCTGCCCCAGGGGCCTCCCGCAGAGCCTGCCCATGAGTCTCTCCCAAGATGTCTGGATCTCCCTAGACAGCCTCCAAGGAGAGCAGTGTTAATGGTTTGCCATGTCCATTGTCCATGCAGGGATGGAGAGCAGCAGCACCTGCCTGGCAGAACACACAGTGACACTCAGTCATTGCTTAGGAGGCCTGCTCGTAAAAACCAAGCCTTGATCTCACCACGACCAAGGCCAACCCCACTGCCAGGTTAGGGCTGCCTATCTTGGTAGAAACTTTCTGAGTTCTAGAATGAGCCGGGCAGATGAGGCTCTGGGCCCTCTCTCACCTGGGAGTCCCACTCCTCCCTCCTACCCCGTCAGCAACCCTGCCAGTGATGGGGGACAGAGAGACTCCTGACTTCTGCTCCAAGAACCAATGGAAGGTCAAGCAGCCCGGAGATGAAGCCAGTATGTCACAAAGGAAGAACCAAGACCAGTCTCAGAGACAGCATCCTGGTTAAGTCCTGCCTAAAGCCCACCCTACCTGCAGACCGTTATTCCAAGAGCTAATAAACCCCATTACTATTTAAAAGAAAAACAAACGAACAAAAACCAGCAGCAGCAACTGCGGCCTCTCAGCCGAACTGATAGAAGGAGGAGGGTGGAGTAGCTGGGCTCCTACAGCCACCGGGTGTGTCTGCTGCAATGGGCGTGCTGGCCCCGTGGCCCCAGAAACCTCAGGTTTGTTGGAGCCCAGCATCTGCTGAGCTGCTGCTGGGATTAGACATGAGACGGGGATGCCACGCTGGGCCGTAGTGCCCCCTCTCTTCCCAGGACCCGGGACACTTGTGCGGGTGATGCGTGCCAGGCCTGGGGTCCACAGACGCAAGAAAGGATCTGCTGCCTGGCAGCCGGCTGGGAGGCAGCTCTGGGAACAGAGGATGTGAAGTGTGGCCTCAGCAGTGTTGGGATCAGGGCTGGGAGGCCAACACATGGGTGTCTGGGAGGGTCCCGAGGGTGGGGTCTCTGAGGGTGACATGATGAACTGGACATAGTCCCTGACCTCGCCAAGTGAACAAATGGTCAGGTCTCTGTAGGGCACACTTGTCCACGCTGCATGAGGTGGTCATTCCTGAAAGTCACCCCCAGCCATCTGGGTGAGCATGTTGGGAGCCTGGCCAAGGGACCCTGAGGCCTATGAGGGATGAGCAGCAGCAGACCAGGAGTTCTGGAGGATGGGGGGCTCAGGGCAAGGTGCAGAGGCTGGGCAGCCCCACGGATGTACCTGCTAAGGGACATGCCCCCCGCAAACCCCTGGAACAAATCAACCAGAGACACAAATGGAGAGCCATCTGGCTGGCAGGGCCCCCGGAGGGTCCTGGCACAGCCTCGTGCTATGGCCTCTCCGCAGACCTGTGTTCACAGACTCCCTGCACCACTTACCCTGCCAGCCGGCCACCTGCCCTCCACCCTCACTGTGTGGCTTCTAGGGGCCGGGGGTCTGGGAGGGGACAAGCCCCATTCCAGGTGCTCTGACCCACCAAGAGAGTGGGGACCTGCCTCTCATCCTCAGGAAGGATGACCTGGGAGGAGCTTTGGGAAAGAAAATTGCCGAGGAGGAACAGATACCCCTTCCTGTCTATGTCCCCCAGAGCAACAGACACCCCTTCCTGTCTGTATCCCCCCGAGCAACAGACACCCCTTCCTGTCTGGGTGCCCCCAATCAGCTCCCCAACCTTGCCAGGGCCTTTACCGCCACCCCCTCTTCTCCCAAGGAGGCATTTCCTTGTCCACCCCCAGCTGGGATTTCTATGGTTGTCTTTGTCTCAGTCACTGGTCAGGGAACCTGCCTGTTTATTCACCAGCCAGTGATGTTACTCAGTCGTCCCCATGGCAACAGCCCTGGGAGTCCTGCCCCCTCCCAGGGAACTGCCCAGAACCTGTCCCTGCCCTCTCCAGGCCTCTGCTGGGAGCCCAGACAGAGGGAGAGGCAGAGGGCAGGGCGGGGACAGAGGCCCGCCGCCCGCCTGAGGATGCTGGGGCTGTCCAGGGAGCCGCCCACCGCACGTCATCCTGGGTCCTGTGGGTGGGCTGGAGGCCGGCCGTGGGCGCAGCAGAGCCCCACCCACGGGCTGGGGGAGGTGGCCTGGTCAAGGCTGGATGGAGGTGGGCCTCCTCTCGGGCTTGGCTTGGCCAGGTTCAGTGCCAGCTGGCCCTGCCCTCCCACCCAGGCCTCCCTGAGACCACCCTCCAGAGCTGCTCTGGGGCCAGGGGCTACCTGCCAACCCCACGGCTGCCCCACCCCAACTGTCCTCCGGGCCTGTGCCCCTGCCAAGCCCCAACTGCCGCTCCAGCTGCCACAGCCAACTGTCGACCGGTCTCCATTCCAAGCGCCTGCTCACCCCCAATCGTCCTTCCAAAATGCTGCTGCCAACTGCCAGCCCCCTTCCTTCCTGAGCCCTGGCTCCTACCACCACTCCAGGCCACCACACCAGGGATCTGCATTCCAGACCTTCCCTCGGGACAGAGGCCACGCCACACCTGCCGTGTGCCTGCTGGGATGGGATGGGGTGGGGGAGGCACTGAAGGTCTGAGACCTAAGGCGTCAGCACACAAGGGCAGAGCAGGCGATGGGGCCAGGCCCTAGCAGACAGAAGGCAAGGGGCAGGGAGAGCACAGGCTAAGCAGGGGAAGGCAAGAGGGCAGGGCAGCCCATCCTCAGTGCCAGGGGCCACGCCAGGCCCAGCACAGGGGTGGGAAGACCGCCAGAGTACAGCCCGAGCAGGCCCTGGGAGCTGCAGGGCGGAGCTGGGCTTTCCCTCAGAGGGTCTGTGAACAGCTTGGCCTGACCACAGACCCCGAGAGGGTCCTCCCAGCCATGTCGGGGGGAACTGGCCTCTCCCCACCAGCCCTGCACAACTCGGGGTGGAGTCAGCCCCCAGGCCTCAGCTGTCCCAGGCCAGCCTGGACTCCTTCCTGCTTCACCACCTGGCACGCGGGGCTGGCCTGAGTCCCTTTAGGTTCCAACGTGTGGCCTCTCAGTCCCAGCCCTGGCCTTGCTGCCCCTTCCCTCCTTGGAGCTTTCTTTCTACATTCATCCCAGTGGTCCCTGATCCTCACCTCCAACATGAGATCCCCCATATCCCCCAGCCTGTGAGACCCTATCCCTCAAATCCCTCAAACACAGCAGGTGCCCGCAAGTTGCCTCGCCAGGCCTAGGGGAGGCACTGCTGCCCTTGAGGGTCAGACCTGGGGCTGTAATTCCATCCCAGGCTCTGGACCAGCCGGTCAGCACCAGGAGGTGATGGGGGCTGGGGCCTCAGTCCCGGCTGAAGGGACACAGCTGCTCCCCAGGGGCCTCCGGCCTCTGAGGGCTCGCGTTGCAGAGGCGGGTGATGGCTCTGCAGATAGCCACGGCAGGTGAAATGGACACCTGGCTCTCCCTGGTGTCCCCTCCAGGAGCTGCTACTGGGCAGTCTGCCTTCCAGGATAGGACAGTGGGGCAGGCACAGGGAGCCATGTCAGCCTATCTGTTGGGCTGGCCCTGGAGGTAGGGAAAGACGGACGTGTTTGCTGAGCACCTATGGTGTGCCGGGAATCTTCCTACTTGGGGAACAGGGCGGGGAAGGACTCTCCCAGGGTCACCTGGCCCACCTCCGGTGCTGGGGCCTAGGAAGGAGAGAGAAGGGAGGTGGCTGTGGCCCCTCCCCTCCCACCAGAGGGGGTCTGCTGGAGTTCCCTTGGTGGATATGCAGAGGCCCCAGCCCTGCACAAGGCCAGCCTGTTGCCTCAGCCTCGTTCACTCACTCACTCGTAGGGCAGCATTCACAGATCATGGAACCTGTCGCACGCCAGGACGTGCTAGGTCTGGAGAGCCAGACAAAACCCCTTGTATTGCAGGAGTGGGGAGTCGGTGACAGGTCAGCAAATTCATAAACGAGCTCTTCTGAGATAAAAAGGAACTGGGGACGGGCCCCTTGGGGACGTGGCTGGTGCTGGGGCAGAGCAGGAAAAGCAAGCTGAGTTCCTGGCCATGGCGGGGACGACACGGGGCAGGAGGGCCAGGCCCACGGGCCATGGCGGGGACGACACGGGGCAGGAGGGCCAGGCCCACGGGCCATGGCGGGGACGACACGGGGCAGGAGGGCCAGGCCCACGGGCCATGGCGGGGACGACACGGGGCAGGAGGGCCAGGCCCATGGGGCCATGGTGGGGACAACAGGGGCAAGGAAGGCCAGGTCCACGGGCACGGGGGCCCCAGGGAAGAGAACAGCAGAACCATGCCGTGCTGGCTTATGACCCCAAGCTGGGGCATGTGCTAATATAAAAAATAAGAACAATTACATGCAAGAAATACACCAACCTGCCCTACAAAAGAAATCCAAGTAATACCTGTAGGTTCCAGGAGCAGAGATTACCCCTATGCACACACCAGGAGTGAGGACTGGGTCTAGGGACTCCTTTCCAAAGAGCAGAGTCAAGACAGGCAAAGAGGAACTCAGCCGAGGAGACGACTGGCAGGCACCACTTTGGCCAGGTGACCAGGTGACCATCGCCAAGCAATCGTGCGGACGTCCCGCAGCTCTGATAAGATGTGACGCGAAGAGCACCTCACCTCTGTGAAATTCTTCCCAAACTCAAAACCTCAGTCTGCTCCTGAGAAAGGGCATGAGACAAACCCAAACTGAGGAGCTTTCTTTTGTTGTACTTGTTTTTGTTTTTGAGACAGAGTCTTGCTCTGTCACCCAGGCTGGAGTGTAGTGGCAAGATCTTGGCTCACTGCAACATCCACCTCTTGGGTTCAAGCGATTCTCCTGCCTCAGCCTCCTGAGTAGCTGGGATTATAGGCACCTGCCACCACACCTGGCTATTTTTCGTATTTTTAGTAGAAATGGATTTTTAGTAACCAGACCATGTTGGCCAGGCTGGTTTTGAACTCCTGACCTCAAATGATCTGCCCGCCTCAGCCTCTTGAAGTACTGGGATTACAGGCATGAGTTACCATGCCTGGACACAAACCGAGGGACTTTCTACAAAAACACCTTGTCGGTGATCCTCAAAGGTCACCAAGAACAAGGAAATCTGAGAAACTGTCTGACAGGAGAGCCTGAGGAGATGGGACAGCTCTAAGCATTGTGGCACCCGATGAGGCCCTGGAGCCGAAGAAGGCCATCGATGGCAAGACTGGTAGACTTCGAACAAAATCCGCTCTGCGGTGGAGATCAACAGATCCCAATGTGGGCTTCCTGAAGCACCCAGCAACACAGGATGGCGACGTCAGGAAGACAGAGGTTTCCTGATGGGTGCATAGGACTGTCTGTGCTTTGCAGTGTCACACGTTCTATTGTCCAGGCTGGAGTGCAGCGGCGTGATCTCAACTCACTGCAACCTCCACCTCCCGGGTTCAAGTGATTCTCCTGCCTCAGCCTCCTGAGCACCTGGGATTACAGGTGCCTGCCACCGTGTCCAGTTAATTTTATTTATTTATTTATTTATTTATTTATTTATTTTGATGGAGTCTTGCTCTGTCACCCAGGCTGGAGTGCAGTGGCATGATCCCGGCTCACTGCAACCTCTACCTCCTGGGTTCAAGCAATTCTCCTGCCTCAGCCTCCCGAGTAGCTGGGATTACAGGTGCACGCCACCATGCCCAGCTCATTTTTGTATTTTTAGTAGAGACGGGGTTTCACCATCTTGGCCATGCTGGTCCTGAACTCCTGACCTCATGATCCACCCGCCTTGGCCTCCCAAAGTACTGGGATTACAGGCGTGAGACTGTGTGCCTGGCCAATTTTTTTATTTTTAGTAGACACAGAGTTTCACCATGTTAGCCAGGCTGGTCTCAAACTCCTGACCTCAAGTGATCCACCCACCTCGGTCTCCCACAGTGCCAGAATGACATGCATGAGCCACCTCGGTCTCCCACAGTGCCGGGGTGACGGGCGCGAGCCACCGCACCCCTCCTGCACTATGTCGCCTACTTTCTGAAATCTAAAATTATTCCAAAATAAAGTTTATTTTTTAAAAAGGAAAAAAATACAAAACCAAACAGTCAAAGAAAACCACCTTCTTTTGGCCCTGGCGTTGGGAGTTAAGCAGCCTCTCCAGGCCTATCTCAGCCAAGATGCTCATTTTTGGTTGCAGAATTCGGGAGTTCAGGGTGCTCCTGGTTCTGCCCAGCTTGGAAGCACACACAGGCCACGGGGACCACAGAACCTCCAAGCTGAGTCCGGGTGCGCCCCGTGAGGAAGGAAGGCTGGTCCCCACGTTCACGTGAACCTGTGTGCTGCGAGCTGTGAACGCTCACATTGCAGAGGAGCCAGAACACTGCCGAGAGACTTCCCCAAAGCTCAGCCTGGCGTTGGCCTGCGGGAGCCTCATCCCTAAAGGTGATTCCAGCTCTGTGCTGCGTCTTTGCTCAAGATGACAAAATGCTGCCAAAATGCAAAGTGCAGACGCGATCCCAATGCAAACTTTCCACAGCTAAACCACGTTCCATATTTTCCACTCAGCCCTTCTGTGATTTTCCATTTTTCTCCAGCACCTTTTGGGTTACCCCTTCGTTACTTCCCCATACCCCTTCTTTTTCCTTTTCTGTTCTCGCTTTAAAAACCTGGGTTGGCCCGGTGCAGTGGGTCACGCCTGTAATCCCAGCACTTTGGGAGGCTGAGGCAGGCAGATCATGAGGTCAGGAGTTTGAGACCAGCCTGGCCAACATGGTGAAACTCCGTCTCTACTAAAAAATACAAAAATTAGCCAGGCGAGGTGGCGGGCGCCTGTAGTCCCAGCTACTTGGGAGGCTGAGGCAGGAGAATTGCTTGAACCCGGGAGGCGGAGCTCGCAGTGAGCTGAGATCGCGCCACCGCACTCCAGCCTGGGGGACAGAGTGAGACCCCGTCTCAAAAAAAAAAAAAATACTGCAGTCTTCCCCCACGCCGCAGTCTGAGTAAAACCCGTCTTTCCGCTGTCGGGTGTCCGGGGTTGGGTCTCATTCCGGGTCCCACGCTTCTGCCTGCGTCTCAGCCGCGTGTCCGTGCTGCTGCCCGCGTGGGCTTGATCACGTGTGTCTGTGGATGCTGACTGTGTGTGCCTGCGTGCGCCCTTGTGTGGTGGGCCTGTGTGCTGCTGGTGCTAACCACGTCTGCGAGTGTGTCGTGTCCACTGCATGCACCTTCCGACGTCATCTGCCAGCCACATCCCGTTCTGGACACTGGGCAAAATACTGTCCTGCCCTTCAGGGGCCCGTCCTACCAAGGGTGAGCTGTGCGCCAAGTCTCAGGACGGAAGGCAAGGTGCCCTCTGGAGGGAGGTGGGGCTCTGGGAAGCTTCCTGGGGGCTGGGGCCATGGAGATGTGGGGCCATGGGGAGGGCCCAGCCTGAGCTGGACAGGGTTGGGCCAAGCCCTGAGCAGGTGCACGAGGAGCACAGATGAGGCTCAAAGGCCTTGCTGGGACCGTGGGGAATGAGCCATTTTCTAAGAATTTGCTGCCAAGCCAGGGCTTCTGGGCTTTTCCGTGGGCTGAAGATGCTATTAGGACTGTATGTATGTATGTATGTATGTATGTATTTATTTATTTTGAGAAGGAGTTTCGCTCTTGTTGCTCAGGCCAATGGCATGATCTCGGCTCACCGCAACCTCCGCCTCCCGGGTTCAAGCGATTCTGCTGCCTCAACCTCCCGAGTAGCTGGGATTACAGGCACCCGTCACCACACTCAGCTAATTTTTTTTTGTATTCTTAGTAGAGATGAGGTTTCACCATGTTGGCCAGGCTGGTCTTAAACTCCTGACCTCAGGTGATCTGCCCACCTTGGCCTCCCAAAGTGCTGGGATTACAGGCGTGAGCCACCACACCCAGCGTATTTATTTATTTATTTATTTTATTTTTTGAGACGGAGTCTTGCTCTGTTGCCAGATTGGAGTGTGGTGGTGTGATCTCGGCTCACTGCAACCTCTGCCTTCCGGGTTCAAGCGATTCTCCTGCCTCAGCCTCCCAAGTAGCTGGAACTATAGGCACGTGCCACCACATGCAGCTAATTTTTGTATTTTTAGTGGAAACAGGGTTTCACCGTGTTGGCCAGGATGGTCTGGATCTCTTGACCTCATGATATGCCCGCCTTGGCCTCCCAAAGTGCTGGGATTACAGGCATGAGCCATCGCACCCAGCCCCTTGTTTAGTTTTTGAAACAGAGTCTCACTCGTTGCCCAGGCTGGAGTGCAGTGGCGCGATCTCAACTCACTGCAACCTCCACCTCCTGGGTTCAAAGTGATTCTCGTGCCTCAGCCTCCTGAGTAGCTGGGATTACAGTAGCACATCACCATGCCTGGCTGATTTTTATATTTTTGGTAGAAACAGGGTTTCACCATGTTGGCCAGGCTGGTCTTGAACCTCTGACCTCAGGTGATCTGCCTGCCTCAGCCTCCCAAAGTGCTGGGATTACAGGTGTGAGCCACCGCGCCCGGCTGCTTTAGGACTTCAGAATGAGAGAACAGAGTTGATCTAATAATGATTAGTCAGATACATTTTTAGGATGTAGGGCCGATGTGCCCTGGGATTGTGTGGAAGTTGGAGATGGGAGAGAAGTCAAAGGAGGGCTGACATCTCTTCACAGGCAATGTGGGTGGTGGCAGATGGTTCATGGCACAGGAAGCGGAGGGGTGTGGACGTGGTACCCGGGCTGGAGGAGAGAGGCCAGGGCTGCAGGTGTATCCTGAGGGGAGGAGGCTGGGGAAGTCCCTGGAGGAAGCCAGAGGGAGCAGAGCCGTGACCCCCGGGGTTCACAGAGGCTGGGGTCGGGGAGCCATGCAGTGGTGAGGGGACCTCAGAGCACTGCTTCCTCTTCCCTGTTTGGGGTTTCAGAGGTCCCTTGTGCAGGGGCTGGGGCAGAGCCCCATCCTTAGGACACCTAGGCCCCAAGTGGACTTCTACAAGCTGCTTCCAGAGGATAGAGACAGAGCACCCAGTCCAGATTATAGCTTGACCCAGGGCTCTGTCCCGACCTTGTTTGGGGTTTGGGACAGCAGAATCTGTGCTCTGGGCTTCTGGGTCCCCATCAAACTGGAACAAGATGACCTGCAGCCCCAGTCAGGTAAGACTAGCCCATTCTCCTGCACAGTTCTGGCTAAAGCCTCCACCCCCAAGAAGGTGATATTCCTTCCCCAGATGTCCCACACAGCTTGGACTCTGGGGTCCCTTCCAGCTTAGCACAGTCTGATGGGAGAAGCAAACATCTGAAATGAAAATTGAACGCCTGTGGGCCAGGCGCGGTGGCTCACACCTGCAATCCCAGCACTTCGGGAGGTTGAGCACAGGAGTACGAGACCAGCCTGGGCAAGATGGTGAGACCCGGTCTTTACAAAAAATATAAAAATTAGCTGGGTGTGGTGGCACATGCCTGTGGTCCCAGCTTCCTGGGAGGCTGAAGTGGGAGGATCACTTGAGCCAGGTGGTTGAGATTGCAGTGAGCTGAGATTGCACCACTGTGCTCCAGCCTGGGCGACAGAGCAAGACCCTGTCTCAAATAACAAAAAAACAGGAGAATACCACCTCTCTCTCCCTGCTGCCCACCCACCTGCTCGGATGGCCTTGGCTCCACCTCTGACCTGTACCTGTGTATGCCTCATGAAACGACAATCCCAGGCCTGCACACCCTGCTTCTGTCGAGAGAGGTGGCCAGCCTAGCCACTGTTTGTGGCCCGCTTGGCCACAGCCTCAGCCTCTCCCACCAGTCTGGCTATACCACCCACACTGCTGCCCAGCTCCTTCCCCACTCTGGGCTTTGCACCTGCCCTTCCGTCAGCCTGGAACACCCCTCCTGCCCACCTGGTGAATCCCAGCATCCCAGAAGATTCACCTCCAGCCCCAGCTCCAGGCCATCACGACACAGCCCTCCCCTCCTGCCTTAGGATCCCACAGGCCCAGACCCCAGCCCTGCCTGCACTTTCTGTCCTTCCCCTTCCCCTCAAAAATAGCCCAGGGCCTCTGGAAGTGAAAAGGGTGGGATGGAGGGAAGTGAGCAGGAGGCATCCTGGCTGCCCAGCCGAGGGCTGGTTCCCCAGGTCCCATGCCAGTGCTCCAAGGCCAACCAGCCTGGCTCCAGCATGGTGAGCCCCACATCTGCAGCCCCACTTGTGTGTGCCCCTGAGTCCTGAGGGCTCTGGAGCTGTCCTGGCTAGAACTGGAGTTACCACCCACTGTGGGGCAGGGTCTCAGCTGCTCTGAGCACCAGGCTGCACCAGGAGCACTCACCTCATGGAGCGAAGGCCCAGAAGCACTGCCTTTCTTGTGGGCATCGCTACCCTAAGTGGGTCAGCAATGATGAGGAGGCACCGAGGGCCACTCCCTGGCTGTGAGCTGTGCTTGCACATCTTGGATGCCCTGTGGGCACTTCCTTCCTGTTGGGATTTGGGCTCAGGTTTATCCCTGGCTGCTTCTGGGAACCCTGGGGGCTAAAGGACCCTGCAAGACGGCTGGGTTGGAGGAAAGGGGCTTGCCTGGTCCTGGGAGCTGGGCAGATATGTGGGTGGCGAGCAAAAATTGGGAGGGCTTCTCATCTGGGCCCCCTGCCCGAGGGTCCGTCCTGGTACAGGATCAGGTAGCATCAAAGGGAACACCTAGGACGAGGGACTGGAGGGGGACTGGGGCCTTGGCCAGGGCCTTGTGGGGAGTGCCCTGCCCAGGGGTGGGGCTGCAGGAAGGAGAGGCCATTCTACCTGAGTTGGCCGCCCCTGCCTCATGGCCCCCGACCCAGGGCGCTCCGAGCTGCCTTCTTCTGGAGCCTTACGGGAGGCCCTGCTGCTTGGGGGCTGGTGTGCACCACCTAGGGCTGGGTTCTGTAGCCTCCACTGCCACAGGCTGGGCGGGCTCTGGCCCCTCCTCCCTTGGGGGGTCCTGGTGCCGGGGTGGTTTTGAAAACCAGAGACTGGAGGCCTTATCAGACCACAGGTTTTCCTGAGGAAGGAAGGGTGGGTGTGGGCCTCCGGGATGGGCGCCTCCTCTGGGTGTGCCCAGCCTGGTGGAGGGCGCACATGCACTGCCCATCCCTCCTGGGGGACCCCAGTCCAAGGCCCTGCCCCACCAGAGACAAGCAGACTGCAAAGGCTGGACCCGGTAGGGTGTGGGTCCAGGGCTCAGGCCTGGGGTGGGGTGTGAACTCCCTGAAATCACAGCAGATGCCAGCATCCTCCGGGAGAGCATGCCTGGCTCCCCCAGCTGAGGCTCAGAGGAATTTGCGGCCAGTTCACTGGCAGTTCCGCTCCTAGGGATGTGCCCAGTGAGAATCTATACTTGGGTTCACCAAAAAACAAGCAAGAGCCGGGCGCGGTGGCTCAAGCCTGTAATCCCAGCACTCTGGGAGGCCGAGACGGGCGGATCACGAGGTCAGGAGATCGAGACCATCCTGGCTAACACAGTGAAACCCCGTCTCTACTAAAAAATACAAAAAAATAGCTGGGCGAGGTGGCGGGCGCCCGTAGTCCCAGCTACTCGGGAGGCTGAGGCAGGAGAATGGCGTAGACCCGGGAGGCGGAGCTTGCAGTGAGCTGAGATCCGGCCACTGCACTCCAGCCTGGGCGACAGAGCGAGACTCCGTCTCAAAAAAAAAAAAAAACAAAAAAAAAAAACAAGCAAGAATGTTCCAAGTGACCCTTTTCATAATAGCCCCAACCTGGAAAACCCGAATGCCCATCAATGCTGGGTGTGGCCTGTCATCCAGGGGATAGTGACTGTAGCCAGGAGGAGCCACCCAGCTTCCTCCACGGCCTCCACATCAGACAACGGGAAGCAGAGGCCAGAGCGCAGGCAGAGCTGGTGCCCAGCATGGATTAGGTTCAGGAACAGGCAGGACTAGTGCAGGTGGACGGGGTCCATGAATGATGGCCTCTGGGGCATTGGCCAGCAGGGCCTTAGGGGCCTCCTGGTTTTGGCAACGTCCTGTTTTCTTGATCCAGGTGCTGGTGACAAGAGGCGTTCAGTCTATGGAAATTCAGGAAGCCACATACTTAGGATGGGTATGCTTTTCTGCATGTATGTGAAACTTCTGTGATGCTTTTCTGCCTGTATGTGAAACTTCAATAAAAAGTTTCACACACAGGCCAGGCACAGTGGTTCATGCCTGTAATCTCAGCACTTTGGGAGGCCAAGGCAGGCGGATCACAAGGTCAGGAGATCAAGACCATCCTGGCCAACACAGTGAAAACCCATCTCTACTAAAAATACAAAAAATTAGTCAGGCGTGGTGGCGGGCACCTGTAGTCTCAGCTACTTGGGAGGTTGAGGCAGGAGAATGGCGTGAACCCGGGAGGTGGAGCTTGTAGTGAGCCGAGATCGCGCCACTGCACTCCAGCCTGGGCGACAGAGCGAGACTCCCTCTCAAAACAAAACAACAAAAAAAAAGAGTTTCATACACAGGCCAGGCACAGTGGCTCACGCCTGTAATCCCAGCACTTTGGGAGGCCGAGGTGGGAGGATCACAAGGTCAGGAGTTCAAGACCAGCCAGGCCGACATGGTGAAACCCCACCTCTACTAAAAACATAAAAATTAGCTGGGCGTGGTGGCGCACAGCTGTAGTCCCAGCTACTTGGGAGGCTGAGGCAGGAGAATTGCTTGAACCCAGAAGGTGGAGGTTGCAGTGAGCCGAGATTGTGCCACCGCACTCCAGTCTGGGTGACAGAGTGAGACTCGTCTCAAAAAAAAAAAAAAAAAGTTACACACAAGCAGAAACCCTCTGCTGACCCCTCCAGAGGGCGGAATGTTCCCTGAGGCCCCTGCTTTCCTCCTGCCCCATCCTGTCTGGGCCCAGCCCCTCAGGCAGCCTCGTTCCCTCCAGGGAAGTCGAAGTCGCTGGGCGGACTGGGCTGAAAGCCAGGGAGAGACTGCCAGGTCATGCCCCGGACCCTTCCCTTCGTGGAGGGAGCGCAGAGGAGGCAGCCGGAGAGAGCAGCCCCTGAGGGAGGTGTGGGTGGGGCTGGGCTCAGAGCGGGGCAGCCAGGCTGACGCCCCGGGCCCGCTCTGCCTTTCTTGGAAGAGCCTGGAGGAGCCTTGTCGGGTGGGGGTGGCTACAGCCGAGCAGGTGGGGCTGCGGCTGTAGGGCTCACCCTGCTGAAGCCGGGCCTGCGGGCCGGGGAGTGGTGGCTTGGGACCTGGGGAACCCGCCCTCGGCTGGGCAGCCAGGATGCCTCCTGCCCTCCTCCCTCCATCCCACCCCTTCACTTCCAGAGGCCCCGGGCTATTTTTAACTTGGCTGTGCAGCCAGAGCTGAAGGTGGACCTAGCCCTGCAGGGAGTGGGGAGGAGGGAGGAGCTGCAGCTGCTGTCCTGCCCCCACCCCTCCCACAGCTCGGGCTTTCTACCCGGGTGGGTGGGGGGTGCTGGTCATTCTTGACCTTAGAGGAGAAACCCCATTCCACCCTGCAAATATGGTCACACTCGGAGGCCACACAGACACTCCAAGATTCAAACACAAGCCTGAGACACAAACTCAAAAACACACACCTAGGGGTACACCCAGGCTCACTTGGTCACACACACAGAGACACGCACACAGACACTGACACACACAGAAACAAACACGCAGAGATACACATAGACGCTGACGCACACAGACACACACGCAGAGACACACACACACACACAGACACACAGACATACACAGACACAAACACGGAGAGACACACAGACACTGAGGCACACACACACAGAGACACACACACTGACACACACACAGACACACACAGAGACGCACAGACATAGACACACACACAGACACTGACACACACACAGATACTAACACACACACAGACACACACATAGACACTGACAAACACAGACACACACACAGACACACACAGAGACACTGACACACACATACAGAGACACTGACACACACACAGACACACACAGAGACACTGACACACACACACAGACACACAGAGACACTGACACACACACACAAACACACACAGAGACACTGACACACACAGACACACACAGAGACACTGACACACACACACACACAGAGACACTGACACACACACAGAGACACTGACACACACACACAGACACACACAGAGACACTGACACACACACAGAGACACTGACACACACACAGACACACACAGAGACACTGACACACACACACAGACACAGAGACACTGACACACACACACACACACAGAGACACTGACACACACACAGAGACACTGACACACACACACAGACACACACAGAGACACTGACACACACACAGACACACACAGAGACACTGACACACACACACAGAGACACTGACACACACACAGAGACACTGACACACACACACAGACACACACAGAGACACTGACACACACACACAGACACAGAGACACTGACACACACACACAGACACACACAGAGACACTGACACACACACACACACACAGAGACACTGACACACACACACAGACACACACAGAGACACTGACACACAGACATACAGAGACACTGACACACACACACACAGAGACACTGACACACAGACACACAGAGACACTGACACACACACAGAGACACACAGAGACACTGACACACACAGATACTAACACACACACAGACACACACAGAGACACTGACACACACACACACACACAGACACACACAGAGACACTGACACACACACATACAGAGACACTGACACACAGACACACACACACACATAGACACTGACACACACACACACAGACACACACAGAGACACTGACACACACACAGAGACACTGACACACACACAGACACACACAGAGACACTGACACACACACATACAGAGACACTGACACACACACACAGACACACACACACAGAGACACTGACACACACACACACAGACACTGACACACATACAGACACACACAGAGACACTGACACACACACAGATACTAACACACACACAGACACACACAGAGACACTGACACACACACACAGACACACACAGAGACACTGACACACACACAGATACTAACACACACAGACACACACAGAGACACTGACACACAACAGAGACACTGACACACACAGACACACACAGAGACACTGACACACACACAGAGACACTGACACACACACAGACACACAGAGACACTGACACACATACAGACACACACAGAGACACTGACACACACACATACAGAGACACTGACACACACACAGACAAACACAGAGACACTGACACACAGACACACAGAGACACTGACACACACACATACAGAGACACTGACACACACACAGACACACACAGAGACACTGACACACACACAGAGACACTGACACACACACAGACACACACAGAGACACTGACACACACACATACAGAGACACTGACACACACACACAGACACACACACACAGAGACACTGACACACACACACACAGACACTGACACACATACAGACACACACAGAGACACTGACACACACACAGATACTAACACACACACAGACACACACAGAGACACTGACACACACACACAGACACACACAGAGACACTGACACACACACAGAGACACTGACACACACACAGACACACACAGAGGCACTGACACACATACAGACACACACAGAGACACTGACACACACACATACAGAGACACTGACACACACACAGACACACACAGAGACACTGACACACACACACAGAGACACTGACACACACACATACAGAGACACTGACACACACACAGACACACAGAGACACTGACACACACAGACAGAAACACACAGAGACACTGACAGACACACAGAGACACTGACACACACACACACAGACACACACAGAGACACTGACACACACACATACAGAGACACTGACACACACACAGACACACACAGAGACACTGACACACACACACAGACACACACAGAGACACTGACACACACACAGACACACACAGAGACACTGACACACACACAGAGACACTGACACACACACACAGACACACACAGAGACACTGACACACACACACAGACACAGAGACACTGACACACACACACAGACACACACAGAGACACTGACACACACACACACACACAGAGACACTGACACACACACACAGACACACACAGAGACACTGACACACAGACATACAGAGACACTGACACACACACACACAGAGACACTGACACACAGACACACAGAGACACTGACACACACACATACAGAGACACACAGAGACACTGACACACACAGATACTAACACACACACAGACACACACAGAGACACTGACACACACACACACACACAGACACACACAGAGACACTGACACACACACATACAGAGACACTGACACACAGACACACACACACACATAGACACTGACACACACACACACACAGACACACACAGAGACACTGACACACACACAGAGACACTGACACACACACAGACACACACAGAGACACTGACACACACACATACAGAGACACTGACACACACACACAGACACACACACACAGAGACACTGACACACACACACAGACACTGACACACATACAGACACACACAGAGACACTGACACACACACAGATACTAACACACACACAGACACACACAGAGACACTGACACACACACACAGACACACACAGAGACACTGACACACACACAGATACTAACACACACAGACACACACAGAGACACTGACACACAACAGAGACACTGACACACACAGACACACACAGAGACACTGACACACACACAGAGACACTGACACACACACAGACACACAGAGACACTGACACACATACAGACACACACAGAGACACTGACACACACACATACAGAGACACTGACACACACACAGACAAACACAGAGACACTGACACACAGACACACAGAGACACTGACACACACACATACAGAGACACTGACACACACACAGACACACACAGAGACACTGACACACACACAGAGACACTGACACACACACAGACACACACAGAGACACTGACACACACACATACAGAGACACTGACACACACACACAGACACACACACACAGAGACACTGACACACACACACACAGACACTGACACACATACAGACACACACAGAGACACTGACACACACACAGATACTAACACACACACAGACACACACAGAGACACTGACACACACACACAGACACACACAGAGACACTGACACACACACAGAGACACTGACACACACACAGACACACACAGAGGCACTGACACACATACAGACACACACAGAGACACTGACACACACACATACAGAGACACTGACACACACACAGACACACACAGAGACACTGACACACACACATACAGAGACACTGACACACACACAGACACACAGAGACACTGACACACACAGACAGAAACACACAGAGACACTGACACACAGACACACAGAGACACTGACACACACACACACAGACACACACAGAGACACTGACACACACACATACAGAGACACTGACACACACACAGACACACACAGAGACACTGACACACACACACACAGACACACACAGAGACACTGACACACATACAGAGACACTGACACACACACACAAACACACACAGAGACACTGAAACACACACATACAGAGACACTGACACACACACAGACACACACAGAGACACTGACACACAGACACACACAGAGACACTGACACACACACATACAGAGACACTGACACACACACAGACACAAAGAGAGACACTGACACACAGACACAGACACTGACACACACACACAGACACACACAGAGACACTGACACACACACATACAGAGACACTGACACACACACAGACACACACAGAGACACTGACACACATACAGACACACACAGAGACACTGACACACACACAGACACACAGAGACACTGACACACACACACACAGACACACACAGAGACACTGACACACATACAGAGACACTGACACACACACACAAACACACACAGAGACACTGACACACACACATACAGAGACACTGACACACACACAGACACACACAGAGACACTGACACACAGACACACACAGAGACACTGACACACACACATACAGAGACACTGACACACACACAGACACACACAGAGACACTGACACACAGACACACACAGAGACACTGACACACACACATACAGAGACACCGACACACACACAGACACACACAGAGACACTGACACACAGACACAGACACTGACACACACACACAGACACACACAGAGACACTGACACACACACATACAGAGACACCGACACACACACAGACACACACAGAGACACTGACACACAGACACAGAGACACACACAAAGACACTGACACACACAGACACACACAGAGACACTGACACACACACATACAGAGACACTGACACACACACAGACACACACAGAGACACTGACACACACACACAGACACACACAGAGACACTGACACACACACAGATACTAACACACACACAGACACACACAGAGACACTGACACACACACACACAGACATACACAGAGACACTGACACACACACAGAGACACTGACACACAGACACACACACACACACATAGACACTGACACACACACACACAGACACACACAGAGACACTGACACACATACAGACACACACAGAGACACTGACACACACACACACACAGAGACACTGACACACACACAGACACACACAGAGACACTGACACAGACACATACAGAGACACTGACACACACACAGACACACACAGAGACACTGACACACACACACAGAGACACTGACACACACACAGACACACACAGAGACACTGACACACACACATACAGAGACACTGACACACACACAGACACACACAGAGACACTGACACACACACACACAGAGACACTGACACACACACACACAGAGACACTGACACACAGACACACAGAGACACTGACACACACACACAGACATGAGACACTGACACACACACACAGACACACACAGAGACACTGACACACACACATACAGAGACACTGACACACACACAGACACACACAGAGACACTGACACACACACACAGAGACACTGACACACACACAGACACACAGAGACACTGACACACAGACACACAGAGACACTGACACACACACACACAGACATGAGACACTGACACACACACACAGACACACACAGAGACACGGACACACACACACACAGAGACACTGACACACACACAGACACACACAGAGACACTGACACACACACACACACAGACATGAGACACTGAATCACACACACAGACACACACAGAGACACGGACACACACACACACAGAGACACTGACACACACACAGACACACACAGAGACACTGACACACACACACACAGACATGAGACACTGAATCACACACACAGACACACACAGAGACACGGACACACACACACACAGAGACACTGACACACACACAGACACACACAGAGACACTGACACACACACAGACACACAGAGACACTGACACACACACACACAGAGACACTGACACGACACACACACAGACACACACAGAGACACTGACACACACACACAGACACACACAGAGACACTGACACACACACATACAGAGACACTGACACACACACATACAGAGACACTGACACACAGACACACACAGAGACACTGACACACACACAGACACACACAGAGACACTGACACACACACATACAGAGACACTGACACACACACACAGACACACACACACAGAGACACTGACACACACACACACAGACACTGACACACATACAGACACACACAGAGACACTGACACACACACAGATACTAACACACACACAGACACACACAGAGACACTGACACACACACACAGACACACACAGAGACACTGACACACACACAGATACTAACACACACAGACACACACAGAGACACTGACACACAACAGAGACACTGACACACACAGACACACACAGAGACACTGACACACACACAGAGACACTGACACACACACAGACACACAGAGACACTGACACACATACAGACACACACAGAGACACTGACACACACACATACAGAGACACTGACACACACACAGACAAACACAGAGACACTGACACACAGACACACAGAGACACTGACACACACACATACAGAGACACTGACACACACACAGACACACACAGAGACACTGACACACACACAGAGACACTGACACACACACAGACACACACAGAGACACTGACACACACACATACAGAGACACTGACACACACACACAGACACACACACACAGAGACACTGACACACACACACACAGACACTGACACACATACAGACACACACAGAGACACTGACACACACACAGATACTAACACACACACAGACACACACAGAGACACTGACACACACACACAGACACACACAGAGACACTGACACACACACAGAGACACTGACACACACACAGACACACACAGAGGCACTGACACACATACAGACACACACAGAGACACTGACACACACACATACAGAGACACTGACACACACACAGACACACACAGAGACACTGACACACACACACAGAGACACTGACACACACACATACAGAGACACTGACACACACACAGACACACAGAGACACTGACACACACAGACAGAAACACACAGAGACACTGACAGACACACAGAGACACTGACACACACACACACAGACACACACAGAGACACTGACACACACACATACAGAGACACTGACACACACACAGACACACACAGAGACACTGACACACACACACAGACACACACAGAGACACTGACACACACACAGACACACACAGAGACACTGACACACACACAGAGACACTGACACACACACACAGACACACACAGAGACACTGACACACACACACAGACACAGAGACACTGACACACACACACAGACACACACAGAGACACTGACACACACACACACACACAGAGACACTGACACACACACACAGACACACACAGAGACACTGACACACAGACATACAGAGACACTGACACACACACACACAGAGACACTGACACACAGACACACAGAGACACTGACACACACACATACAGAGACACACAGAGACACTGACACACACAGATACTAACACACACACAGACACACACAGAGACACTGACACACACACACACACACAGACACACACAGAGACACTGACACACACACATACAGAGACACTGACACACAGACACACACACACACATAGACACTGACACACACACACACACAGACACACACAGAGACACTGACACACACACAGAGACACTGACACACACACAGACACACACAGAGACACTGACACACACACATACAGAGACACTGACACACACACACAGACACACACACACAGAGACACTGACACACACACACAGACACTGACACACATACAGACACACACAGAGACACTGACACACACACAGATACTAACACACACACAGACACACACAGAGACACTGACACACACACACAGACACACACAGAGACACTGACACACACACAGATACTAACACACACAGACACACACAGAGACACTGACACACAACAGAGACACTGACACACACAGACACACACAGAGACACTGACACACACACAGAGACACTGACACACACACAGACACACAGAGACACTGACACACATACAGACACACACAGAGACACTGACACACACACATACAGAGACACTGACACACACACAGACAAACACAGAGACACTGACACACAGACACACAGAGACACTGACACACACACATACAGAGACACTGACACACACACAGACACACACAGAGACACTGACACACACACAGAGACACTGACACACACACAGACACACACAGAGACACTGACACACACACATACAGAGACACTGACACACACACACAGACACACACACACAGAGACACTGACACACACACACACAGACACTGACACACATACAGACACACACAGAGACACTGACACACACACAGATACTAACACACACACAGACACACACAGAGACACTGACACACACACACAGACACACACAGAGACACTGACACACACACAGAGACACTGACACACACACAGACACACACAGAGGCACTGACACACATACAGACACACACAGAGACACTGACACACACACATACAGAGACACTGACACACACACAGACACACACAGAGACACTGACACACACACATACAGAGACACTGACACACACACAGACACACAGAGACACTGACACACACAGACAGAAACACACAGAGACACTGACACACAGACACACAGAGACACTGACACACACACACACAGACACACACAGAGACACTGACACACACACATACAGAGACACTGACACACACACAGACACACACAGAGACACTGACACACACACACACAGACACACACAGAGACACTGACACACATACAGAGACACTGACACACACACACAAACACACACAGAGACACTGAAACACACACATACAGAGACACTGACACACACACAGACACACACAGAGACACTGACACACAGACACACACAGAGACACTGACACACACACATACAGAGACACTGACACACACACAGACACAAAGAGAGACACTGACACACAGACACAGACACTGACACACACACACAGACACACACAGAGACACTGACACACACACATACAGAGACACTGACACACACACAGACACACACAGAGACACTGACACACATACAGACACACACAGAGACACTGACACACACACAGACACACAGAGACACTGACACACACACACACAGACACACACAGAGACACTGACACACATACAGAGACACTGACACACACACACAAACACACACAGAGACACTGACACACACACATACAGAGACACTGACACACACACAGACACACACAGAGACACTGACACACAGACACACACAGAGACACTGACACACACACATACAGAGACACTGACACACACACAGACACACACAGAGACACTGACACACAGACACACACAGAGACACTGACACACACACATACAGAGACACTGACACACACACAGACACACACAGAGACACTGACACACAGACACAGACACTGACACACACACACAGACACACACAGAGACACTGACACACACACATACAGAGACACCGACACACACACAGACACACACAGAGACACTGACACACAGACACAGAGACACACACAAAGACACTGACACACACAGACACACACAGAGACACTGACACACACACATACAGAGACACTGACACACACACAGACACACACAGAGACACTGACACACACACACAGACACACACAGAGACACTGACACACACACAGATACTAACACACACACAGACACACACAGAGACACTGACACACACACACACAGACATACACAGAGACACTGACACACACACAGAGACACTGACACACAGACACACACACACACACATAGACACTGACACACACACACACAGACACACACAGAGACACTGACACACATACAGACACACACAGAGACACTGACACACACACACACACAGAGACACTGACACACACACAGACACACACAGAGACACTGACACAGACACATACAGAGACACTGACACACACACAGACACACACAGAGACACTGACACACACACACAGAGACACTGACACACACACAGACACACACAGAGACACTGACACACACACATACAGAGACACTGACACACACACAGACACACACAGAGACACTGACACACACACACACAGAGACACTGACACACACACACACAGAGACACTGACACACAGACACACAGAGACACTGACACACACACACAGACATGAGACACTGACACACACACACAGACACACACAGAGACACTGACACACACACATACAGAGACACTGACACACACACAGACACACACAGAGACACTGACACACACACACAGAGACACTGACACACACACAGACACACAGAGACACTGACACACAGACACACAGAGACACTGACACACACACACACAGACATGAGACACTGACACACACACACAGACACACACAGAGACACGGACACACACACACACAGAGACACTGACACACACACAGACACACACAGAGACACTGACACACACACACACACAGACATGAGACACTGAATCACACACACAGACACACACAGAGACACGGACACACACACACACAGAGACACTGACACACACACAGACACACACAGAGACACTGACACACACACACACAGACATGAGACACTGAATCACACACACAGACACACACAGAGACACGGACACACACACACACAGAGACACTGACACACACACAGACACACACAGAGACACTGACACACACACAGACACACAGAGACACTGACACACACACACACAGAGACACTGACACGACACACACACAGACACACACAGAGACACTGACACACACACACAGACACACACAGAGACACTGACACACACACATACAGAGACACTGACACACACACATACAGAGACACTGACACACAGACACACACAGAGACACTGACACACACACACACAGAGACACTGACACACATACAGACACACACAGAGACACTGACACACACACACACAGACACACACAGAGACACTGACACACACACACAGAGACACTGACACACACACACACAGAGACACTGACACACACACAGACACACACAGAGACACTGACACACACACACAGACACAGAGACACTGACACACACACACAGAGACACACACAGAGACACTGACACACACACATACAGAGACACTGACACACACACACAGACACAGAGACACTGACACACACACACAGACACACACAGAGACACTGACACACACACACACACACAGAGACACTGACACACACACACAGACACACACAGAGACACTGACACACAGACATACAGAGACACTGACACACACACACACAGAGACACTGACACACAGACACACAGAGACACTGACACACACACATACAGAGACACACAGAGACACTGACACACACAGATACTAACACACACACAGACACACACAGAGACACTGACACACACACACACACACAGACACACACAGAGACACTGACACACACACATACAGAGACACTGACACACAGACACACACACACACATAGACACTGACACACACACACACACAGACACACACAGAGACACTGACACACACACAGAGACACTGACACACACACAGACACACACAGAGACACTGACACACACACATACAGAGACACTGACACACACACACAGACACACACACACAGAGACACTGACACACACACACAGACACTGACACACATACAGACACACACAGAGACACTGACACACACACAGATACTAACACACACACAGACACACACAGAGACACTGACACACACACACAGACACACACAGAGACACTGACACACACACAGATACTAACACACACAGACACACACAGAGACACTGACACACAACAGAGACACTGACACACACAGACACACACAGAGACACTGACACACACACAGAGACACTGACACACACACAGACACACAGAGACACTGACACACATACAGACACACACAGAGACACTGACACACACACATACAGAGACACTGACACACACACAGACAAACACAGAGACACTGACACACAGACACACAGAGACACTGACACACACACATACAGAGACACTGACACACACACAGACACACACAGAGACACTGACACACACACAGAGACACTGACACACACACAGACACACACAGAGACACTGACACACACACATACAGAGACACTGACACACACACACAGACACACACACACAGAGACACTGACACACACACACACAGACACTGACACACATACAGACACACACAGAGACACTGACACACACACAGATACTAACACACACACAGACACACACAGAGACACTGACACACACACACAGACACACACAGAGACACTGACACACACACAGAGACACTGACACACACACAGACACACACAGAGGCACTGACACACATACAGACACACACAGAGACACTGACACACACACATACAGAGACACTGACACACACACAGACACACACAGAGACACTGACACACACACATACAGAGACACTGACACACACACAGACACACAGAGACACTGACACACACAGACAGAAACACACAGAGACACTGACACACAGACACACAGAGACACTGACACACACACACACAGACACACACAGAGACACTGACACACACACATACAGAGACACTGACACACACACAGACACACACAGAGACACTGACACACACACACACAGACACACACAGAGACACTGACACACATACAGAGACACTGACACACACACACAAACACACACAGAGACACTGAAACACACACATACAGAGACACTGACACACACACAGACACACACAGAGACACTGACACACAGACACACACAGAGACACTGACACACACACATACAGAGACACTGACACACACACAGACACAAAGAGAGACACTGACACACAGACACAGACACTGACACACACACACAGACACACACAGAGACACTGACACACACACATACAGAGACACTGACACACACACAGACACACACAGAGACACTGACACACATACAGACACACACAGAGACACTGACACACACACAGACACACAGAGACACTGACACACACACACACAGACACACACAGAGACACTGACACACATACAGAGACACTGACACACACACACAAACACACACAGAGACACTGACACACACACATACAGAGACACTGACACACACACAGACACACACAGAGACACTGACACACAGACACACACAGAGACACTGACACACACACATACAGAGACACTGACACACACACAGACACACACAGAGACACTGACACACAGACACACACAGAGACACTGACACACACACATACAGAGACACCGACACACACACAGACACACACAGAGACACTGACACACAGACACAGACACTGACACACACACACAGACACACACAGAGACACTGACACACACACATACAGAGACACCGACACACACACAGACACACACAGAGACACTGACACACAGACACAGAGACACACACAAAGACACTGACACACACAGACACACACAGAGACACTGACACACACACATACAGAGACACTGACACACACACAGACACACACAGAGACACTGACACACACACACAGACACACACAGAGACACTGACACACACACAGATACTAACACACACACAGACACACACAGAGACACTGACACACACACACACAGACATACACAGAGACACTGACACACACACAGAGACACTGACACACAGACACACACACACACACATAGACACTGACACACACACACACAGACACACACAGAGACACTGACACACATACAGACACACACAGAGACACTGACACACACACACACACAGAGACACTGACACACACACAGACACACACAGAGACACTGACACAGACACATACAGAGACACTGACACACACACAGACACACACAGAGACACTGACACACACACACAGAGACACTGACACACACACAGACACACACAGAGACACTGACACACACACATACAGAGACACTGACACACACACAGACACACACAGAGACACTGACACACACACACACAGAGACACTGACACACACACACACAGAGACACTGACACACAGACACACAGAGACACTGACACACACACACAGACATGAGACACTGACACACACACACAGACACACACAGAGACACTGACACACACACATACAGAGACACTGACACACACACAGACACACACAGAGACACTGACACACACACACAGAGACACTGACACACACACAGACACACAGAGACACTGACACACAGACACACAGAGACACTGACACACACACACACAGACATGAGACACTGACACACACACACAGACACACACAGAGACACGGACACACACACACACAGAGACACTGACACACACACAGACACACACAGAGACACTGACACACACACACACACAGACATGAGACACTGAATCACACACACAGACACACACAGAGACACGGACACACACACACACAGAGACACTGACACACACACAGACACACACAGAGACACTGACACACACACACACAGACATGAGACACTGAATCACACACACAGACACACACAGAGACACGGACACACACACACACAGAGACACTGACACACACACAGACACACACAGAGACACTGACACACACACAGACACACAGAGACACTGACACACACACACACAGAGACACTGACACGACACACACACAGACACACACAGAGACACTGACACACACACACAGACACACACAGAGACACTGACACACACACATACAGAGACACTGACACACACACATACAGAGACACTGACACACAGACACACACAGAGACACTGACACACACACACACAGAGACACTGACACACATACAGACACACACAGAGACACTGACACACACACACACAGACACACACAGAGACACTGACACACACACACAGAGACACTGACACACACACACACAGAGACACTGACACACACACAGACACACACAGAGACACTGACACACACACACAGACACAGAGACACTGACACACACACACAGAGACACACACAGAGACACTGACACACACACATACAGAGACACTGACACACACACAGACACACACAGAGACACTGACACACACACACAGACACACACAGAGACACTGACACACACACATACAGAGACACTGACACACACAGACACACACAGAGACACTGACACACACACACAGACACAGAGACACTGACACACACACACACAGACACACACAGAGACACTGACACACACACATACAGAGACACTGACACACACACAGACACACAGAGACACTGACACACACACAGACACACACAGAGACACTGACACACACACATACAGAGACACTGAGACACACACAGACACACAGAGACACTGACACACACACAGACACACACAGAGACACTGACACACACACATACAGAGACACTGACACACAGACACACACACACATAGACACTGACACACACACACACAGACACACACAGAGACACTGACACACATACAGACACACACAGAGACACTGACACACACACATACAGAGACACTGACACACACACAGACACACACAGAGACACTGACACAGACACATACAGAGACACTGACACACACACAGACACACACAGAGACACTGACACACACACACAGAGACACTGACACACACACAGACACACAGAGACACTGACACACAGACACACAGAGACACTGACACACACACACACAGACATGAGACACTGACACACACACACAGACACACACAGAGACACTGACACACACACATACAGAGACACTGACACACACACAGACACACACAGAGACACTGACACACACACACACAGAGACACTGACACACACACAGACACACAGAGACACTGACACACACACACACAGAGACACTGACACACACACACACAGACATGAGACACTGACACACACACACAGACACACACAGAGACACTGACACACACACACACAAAGACACTGACACACACACAGACACACAGAGACACTGACACACACACACAGAGACACTGACACGACACACACACAGACACACACAGAGACACTGACACACACACACAGACACACACAGAGACACTGACACACACACATACAGAGACACTGACACACACACACACAGAGACACTGACACACATACAGACACACACAGAGACACTGACACACACACACACAGACACACACAGAGACACTGACACACACACACACACAGACACTGACACACACACAGACACACACAGAGACACTGACACACACACAGACACACACAGAGACACTGACACACACACACACAGACACAGAGACACTGACACACACACACACAGACACACACAGAGACACTGACACACACACAGAGACACTGACACACAGACACACACAGAGACACTGACACACACACACAGACACACACACAGACACTGACACACACACAGACACACAGAGATACTCACACACACACACACACAGAGACACTGACACACACACACACAGACACCCACACAGACACTGACACACACACACAGACACACAGAGACACTGACACACACAGACACACACACAGAGACACTGACACACACACACAGACACACAGAGACACTGACACACACAGACACGTGACACACAGAGACACTGACACACACAGACACACACACAGACACTGACACACACACACACAGACACACTGACACACACACAGACACACACAGAGACACTGACACACACACACACAGACACACACAGAGACACTGACACACACACACACACAGAGACACTGACACACACACATACAGAGACACTGACACACACACAGACACACACAGAGACACTGACACACACAGACACACACACAGACACTGACACACACACACAGACACACACACAGAGACACTGACACACACACATACAGAGACACTGTCACACACACAGACACACACAGAGACACTGACACACACACACACACACAGGGACACTGACACACACACAGACACACACACACAGAGACACTGACACACACACAGACACACACAGAGACACTCACACACACACACACAGAGACACTGACACACATACAGACACACACAGAGACACTGACACACACACACAGACACACACACAGAGACACTGACACACACACAGACACACACACAGAGACACTGACACACACACATACAGAGACACTGACACACACACAGACACACACAGAGACACTCACACACACACACACAGAGACACTGACACACATACAGACACACACAGAGACACTGACACACACACACCGACACACACACAGAGACACTGACACACACACAGACACACACACACAGAGACACTGACACACACACATACAGAGACACTGACACACACACAGACACACACAGAGACACTCACACACACACACACAGAGACACTGACACACATACAGACACACACAGAGACACTGACACACACACATACAGAGACACTGACACACACACACAGACACACACACAGAGACACTGACACACACACAGACACACACACACAGAGACACTGACACACACACAGACACACACAGAGACACTGACACACACACAGACACACACACACAGAGACACTGACACACACACATACAGAGACACTGACACACACACAGACACACACACACAGAGACACTGACACACACACATACAGAGACACTGACACACACACAGACACACACAGAGACACTCACACACACACACACAGAGACACTGACACACATACAGACACACACAGAGACACTGACACACACACATACAGAGACACTGACACACACACAGACACACAGAGACACTGACACACAGACACACAGAGACACTGACACACACACACACAGACATGAGACACTGACACACACACACAGACACACACAGAGACACTGACACACACACACAGACACACAGAGACACTGACACACACAGACACACACACAGACACTGACACACACACACAGACACACACAGAGACACTGACACACACACACAGACACACAGAGACACTGACACACACAGACACACACACAGACACTGACACACACACACAGACACACACAGAGACACTGACACACACACACAGACACACAGAGACACTGACACACACAGACACACACACAGACACTGACACACACACACAGACACACAGAGACACTGACACACACACACACACACACACACACACAGAGACCCTGACACACACACACACAGACACACACAGAGACACTGACACACACACACTCTGCCTGGGGACAGCTCAGGAGTGTGTGAGACTCAAGGAGCCTCAGGACACAAGGAAGATGTGTGTGGACGCTGTGGGCAGACCTCACCAGATGCCCGGAGACTCACAGGCCCTGAAGGCGAGCCCCACCCCTTCATGGACACACATAGGCACAGATACCCAGAGACCACCAGCTGTGGGGCTTGTGGGGAGGCCCGAGGTGGGGGAAGCTTGGGGGTGGAGCTGCCCACTCTGCCCACTCTGGCCTTTCCCCCAGCACCAGTCCAATGTCCCTGAAGCCCACTGAGTGGATGGACAAGCCCCAGGGGTCTCCACACCCTTCCCACCAAAGGGCAGGCCTGCGAAGGGCGGGCTTGTGGCCTTCCCTCTCCTCTGTGCTCGCCCCCACACTCTCAGGGCAGGAAGCCCCAGGAGAGGGCGGCTGCAGGGGAGGCAGTGGAGAGCTGACCTCAGAATGTGCTCAGCCCGGCCCCTTCCTTTCCCTGCTCCCCACTTCCCCTCTCCTCCCCCAGCCTTTGTTCCGTGGAGCAACTGCCCCCTGACCCCCGCTGAGGGAATTGGAGTCAGTCCTGGAAAAAACCCCAGGTGCTGGCTGGGGCCACTGCCTCCGGATCCAGCGAGAGGAGGGAGCTGGGGGCTGGGAGAATTGGGGCTCAGGTGCCAGGGTGAGGGGCAGGGGCTAGCTTCCCGTTCCAACCCGTCCACCTCACACCCCACCTCCACCCCAGGAGGCCCAGGGCAGCTCCTGGAGGAATGTGGAGGGCGGGGGAGGGGACAGGACATCCTCTTGGCAGGACACAGGACGCCCAGTCCAGCCCAGTCCGGAGGTCCAGAGGTTCCCAGCCCCGGGCAAGGCCACAGGGGAAAGGGTCACTGGGGCCTGGGGCTCCCCAGTTCCAACCTCAGCCAGCAGTGTCCCTGGCCAGTCCAGGTCACCTCCAGTGGGGGCTGGAGGCCGGAGTGGAGTGGCCACCCCCGCCCCCAGGGGGATACATCCCTAAGGGGTCCCACGTGTATGGGAGGGGCCAGCAGGCCTGGGTTTGTCCTCAGCTCTGCAAATCTTGGGGTCGCCACCTGCAGGAGAGGCCTCAGGCTGGCCCTGGCCCTCTTGGGCCCAGGACAGGAAGTCCAGGGACAGTCGGTTGGCAGGACAGCCATGGGGACCCCAGCTCCTGGGAGCTGAGCAGCAGTAGAACCAGACCCTGCTCACTGCGCTGGGAGACGAGGGACCCTGGAGGGGCCTGAAGGCATTAGAAAGAGAAAGACCTGCCTCACCTCACCGGTTTAGCCAGGACCACGAGACCCTGCCAGTCTGGGAGGCCTGGCAGGTTCCACCCCTGCTCCCACATGGTCTCTTGGTTGCAGCCTAATGCCCACCATGCCAGCTGGCTGGTCATCTCCGAGCGCTTCTGCCAGTCCGTCCCAATCACCTGAGCGGCAAATGATGCTCCTCGTCTAAAAGCAGACTTTAAAACCGATGACCAAAGGCTGGGCGTGGTGGCTCACACCTTAATCCCAGCACTTCGGGAGGCTGAGATGGTGGATCGTCTGAGGTCAGGAGTTCGAGACCAGCCTGCCCAACATGGTGAAACCCCTGTCCCAACTAAAAAAAACAAAAAAAAAATTGGCCGGGCGCGGTGGCTCAAGCCTGTCATCCCAACACTTTGGGAGGCCGAGACGGGCGGATCACGAGGTCAGGAGATCGAGACCATCCTGGCTAACACGGTGAAACCCCGTCTCTACTAAAAAATACAAAAAACTAGCCGGGCGAGGTGGCGGGCGCCTGTAGTCCCAGCTACTCGGGAGGCTGAGGCAGGAGAATGGCGTGAACCCGGGAGGCGGAGCTTGCAGTGAGCTGAGATCCGGCCACTGCACTCCAGCCCGGGGACAGAGCGAGACTCCGTCTCAAAAAAAAAAAAAAAATTAGCCGGGTATGGTGGTGAGCGCCTGTAATCCCAGTTACTCAGGAGACTGAGGCAGGAGAATCGCTTGAGCCTGGGAAGCAGAGGTTGCAATGAGCTGAGATCGCACCACTGCACTCCAGCCTAGGTGGCACAGTAAGGCTCTGTCTCAAAAAAAAAAAAAAAGAGAAAAGAGAAAAATAATGGCCTCAACACAAACCTTGAGTGTCAATTTGCCTGTTTCCCTAGGAGTTAAAATTACGTAAGTGCAGTCACCATATGACCCAGGATTTCTGCTCCCCAGTGTCCAAACAAGAGGAATGCCTGCCCCAAAGTGAGGCACACTCCAGGCCACACCTCTGCCAGGGACGCCATCTCCTTCCTCCACCACCTCTCCCCTTGTGTTTTTTTGTGGTTCCCCTCAAAATCTTTACTTTTTTTTTTTTTTTTTGGAGACAGAGTCTTGCTCTGTCACCCAAGCTGGAGTGCAGTGGTGCGATCTCGGCTCACTGCAAGCTCTGCCTCCTGGGTTCACGCCATTCTCCGGCTTAGCCTCCTGAGTAGCTGGGACTGCAGGTGCCCGCCACCACGCCCAGCTAATTTTTTGTGTTTTTAGTAGAGATGGGGGTTTCACCATGTTGGCCAGGATGGTCTCGATCTCCTGACCTCATGATCCACCCGCCTCGGCCTCCCAAAGTGCTGGGATTACAGGCGTGAGCCACCGAGCTGGGCCATCCTTACATGTTTTTAAAAATTGAGTTTTATTGAAGCATAATTTACATACAATGATATTTACCAATGTTTAGCACCTGCTTGAACAGCCTGGACAAAGGGAAAGCAGGAAACCACCTCCACTGCCCCAGGGGCCCCACCCCACCAACCATGCATCTGCTTTCTGCAAGGAGGCCCTAAGCACGTGGTCTTTTTTTGTGTGGCTTCTCTCACTCAGCATCCTGTTTTGGGGATTCACCCTGTAGCGGCAGCCTTGCCTTCCCAGCATAGGGATGAGCCGCAGTCCGCTCATCCACTCGCCGGCTGATGGATACTTGGTTTTCCCAGTTTTGCAAACGCTGCTGCTGCAAAGGTTTGAGGCCAGTCTTCCTGTGACGTGTGTCACCTCTTTTGGATAAATACCTGGGAGTGGACGCTCAGTCACGCTCCGTCTCCTTTTTTTTTTTTTTTTTGAGACGGAGTCTCACTCTGTCGCCCAGGCTGGAGTGCAGTGGTGTGATCTCGGCTCACTGCAAGCTCCGCCTCCCGGGTTCCCGCCATTCTCCTGCCTCAGCCTCCTGAGTAGCTGGGACTACAGGCGCCGCCACCACGCCCGGCTAGTTTTTTGTATTTTCAGTAGAGACGGGGTTTCACCGTGTTAGCCAGGATGGTCTCCATCTCCTGACCTCGTGATCTGCCCGCCTCGGCCTCCCAAAGTGCTGGGATTACAGGCGTGAGCCACCGCGCCCGGCCTATTTTTTTTTTCTTTGAGACAGTCTGTCTCTGTTGCCCAGGCTGCAGTGCAATAGCGTGATCTCGGCTCAGTGCAACCTCCTCCTGCCGGGTTCAAGCAATTCTCCTGCCTCAGCCTCCCGAGTAGCTGGGATTACAGGCGCCCACCGCCATGCTAATTTTTTTGTATTTTTAGTAGAGACAGGGCTTCACCATACTGGTCAGGCTGGTCTCGAACTCCTGACCTTGTGATCCGCCCACCTCGGCCTCCAGAAGTGCTGGGATTACAGGCGTGAGCCACCACGCCCGGCCTCTGAATCTCTTTATATGTTTTGGTCACCCCATGACTGCATCCCTTGCAAGGGCCTTGCCTGTGCTGCTTGCTGCAGTGACCAGAGCTCAACATGCCGCCGCGCCCGGAGGGACTTCTGAACAGACATTCGCCCACTGGGTGAACGGCAGCGGTGCCAGGGTGGGTCCTGGTGAGGCTAATGGGGAAGTGGCGACGGGCTGGAGGTACCACCGAAGATGCTGACGGTGGCTGCGGTCAATGAGGCGGCAGCAACAGTGGCTGGCAGCAGTGACGCAGCTGTGGGTGGCTGTTTGTAAAGGGGAAGACCTCACACAGCCTGGAGATGCCTCCTTCATCCCTCCTTGAAACTAAACTCTCCTGGGGAGATGTCGTGTGGTTCCTCCACTTCCCCCCACTTCAGGCACCCAGGCTCACTCACACCTTGGAGCCGGCTGTCACCAAAACCCACACGCTCCGAAATGACTGCTTCCAGTTTCCCCGTCTGTGGCACAACTGCCCCCTCCCCGGCTGTCACACCTCACCAAGCGCTTCGCTCCAGGGCAACCCTCCTTTCTCCAGAACAGGCGGCCTTCCCCTTTCTTGGGCTTCCTTCTTATCCAGTTCAGATTTTGTGGTCCACTCTTAGTCACTCTCTCGAAAATGTGGGAAGTCTCCCTCTGTGCCTCCTTTCGTGGTACCTTCTGAGAACTCCAGCCTTGCCAGCACCCAAACCGCTGCCCATTGTAGGGAAAGTCAAGCCAGGAAGATGGGGGCCACCCGAAACTCACGTCTGGGCGCTCTGCTGCACCCACTCCTGGGGGTCCACGCCTGGGAAACGGAGACGTCTGTCCGCTCAGTCCCCACCCACTGCACGCCCTGGCCTTTCCCAAGCACTCCGGACTTGGTCTCTGGATGGTCTTGTATGTTAAGCTATTCCCTGCCCTACAGCCTTCCCACCAGCATTTACCACCCATTATCTCTGACACACAGACAGGAGCCTAGAAATGTTCAGGAGAGAAATTTTCAGGAGCTTCTTAGAAGTGGCTTCCTTTCAGCCGGGCGCGGTGGCTCAAGCCTGTAATCCCAGCACTTTGGGAGGCCGAGGCGGGCAGATCACGAGGTCAAGAGATTGATACCAGCCTGGCCAACATGGTGAAACCCTGTCTCTACTAAAAATACAAAAGTTAGCTGGGCGTGGTGGCACACACCTGTAGTCCCAGCCACTCGGGAGGCTGAGGCAGGAGAATCACTTAAACGAGGGAGACGGAGGTTGCAGTGAGCCGAGATCGCACCACTGTACTCCAGCCTGGCGACAGAGCAAGACTCTGTCTCAAAAAACAAACAAACAAAAAAACCCCAAAAAACTGGCTTCCTTTCCAACTCCTTGCCCCAGTTTGCAAAGCCCTACCTATCTTCCCACTCCCCATCCCTAGCCTCATTCCTCTTGACCCCTAAGGTCCCAGCCACTCTGACCTCTGTTCTTATTCCTTCAGCACTAGGGCCTCTCCCAGGGTCAGCCCAAATCCACAGCCTAATTCACAGGGCGAATTCCTACCCATCGCTCTGGTCTCAGCTCCTGATCCACCTCCCCTCCAGAATGGCAGCTGCTGGTGTTTGCTTCCTGCAAAACCTTTCTTGACCGGGAGCACTGGCTCATGCCTATAACCCCAGCACTTTGGGAGGCTGAGGTGGACGGATCACCTGAGGTCAGGAGTTCAAGACCAGCCTGGCCAACATGGTGAAACCCCGTCTCTACTGAAAATACAAAAATTAGGCTGGGTGTGATGGCTCACACTTGTAGTCCCAGCACTTTGGGAGGCCAAGGTGGGTGGATCACCTGAAGTCAGGAGTTTGAGACCAGCCTGGGCAACCACGGCCAATATGGTGAAACCCCATCACTACCAAAAATACAAAAATTAGGCCAGGCATGGTGGCTCATGGCTGTAATCCCAATACTTTGGGAGGCTGAGGTGGGAGAATCACCTGAGGTCAGGAGTTGGTGGCACGAGTCTGTAATCTCAACTACTCGGGAGGCTGAGGCAGGAGAATTGCTTGAATCCAGGAAGCAGAGGTTGCAATGAGCGGAGATCGCGCCACTGTACTCCAGCCTGGGCAACAGAACAAACTCTGTCTCAAAATAAATAAATAAATAAAATTAAAACATAAAATAGGCCAGGCTCAGTGGCTCATGCCTGTAATCCCAGCACTTTGGGAGGCTGAGGGTGGGCAGATCACCTGAGGTCAGGAGTTGAGACCAGCCTGGCCAACATGGTGAAACCCCATCTCTACTAAAAATACAAAAGTTAGCCAGGCGAGGTGGTGGGCACCTGTAGTCCCAGCTACTTGGGAGGCTGAGGCAGGAGAATCGCTTGAAACCGGGAGGCAGAGGGTGCAGTGAGCTGAGACCATGCCACTGCACTCCAGTCTGGGCGACAAAGTGAGATTCCATCTCAAATAAATAAATACACAATAAAAATAAAACAAAATAAAACAAAATCCCTCTTTGGGTTAAATCCCTACTTGCGCACGGCAAGCACTCTGAGGGCAAGGATGGGACCAGCCAGTGCTTCACCCAGCCAGCAGGCCCTCGATACATGTCCACTGAATGAATGATTCCCACTAAGGATGGGAAATGGGGAAGGTGGAGAGAGTGGGGAGATCAGGTCATCACCAGATGCAGAGAACGGCGGAGGCAGGGAGAACGGCCTTCGTCCTGCCCTCCTGGTATCCACGGCAGGAGACCACCCAGGCCCAGAAGGACGTCAGCTGGTGGAAGGGGAAGCCCACCTGGAATGTGACGGGCTCCAGCCTGGTCCTGCCTCCCTCACCCTCCTGGTCCTGCCACCCTCACCCTCCTGGTCCTGCCTCCATCACCCTCCTGGTCCTGCCTCCCTCACCCTCCTGGTCCTGCCTCCCTCACCCTCCTGGTCCTGCCACCCTCACCCTCCTGGTCCTGCCACCCTCACCCTCCTGGTCCTGCCTCCCTCACCCTCCTGGTCCTGCCACCCTCACCCTCCTGGTCCTGCCACCCTCACCCTCCTGGTCCTGCCACCCTCACCCTCCTGGTCCTGCCTCCCTCACCCTCCTGGTCCTGCCTCCCTCACCCTCCTGGTCCTGCCACCCTCACCCTCCTGGTCCTGCCTCCATCACCCTCCTGGTCCTGCCACCATCACCCTCCTGGTCCTGCCTCCCTCACCCTCCTGGTCCTGCCTCCCTCACCCTCCTGGTCCTGCCACCCTCACCCTCCTGGTCCTGCCTCCACTCAGACACTGCCTGGGGCTTTCCAGGGGGCTGAGCAGCTGACCAGGAGCCTTTGCCGGGGCGGCCAGGCACTTCCTGTAAGGCCTCCCTCCTTGCAGCCCCAGCTCCAGGGCCTGCTCCTTCCTCCTCCGCCCCAGGGGCTTTCCGCAAAGCCTGAGGCCTGCTATTTTTAGCTGAGGGAGAGGGACCAGTTCCTGGCCCCATTGCCGCCCTGAAAGAGCCTGGACTAAACTGGGGCTGGGGTTGGGCCTAGGGGTTGGGGGAGAGGCTACAGTCCCCAGCCCAGGCACACCTGGGGTGCAGAGGGGACGCTGCAGGCTGGGCTCCCAGCCCAGTTGGTGGACCAGGCGCTTACCCTGGGGAGGTGGGACTTAGGGCCTGGGTGGGCTGCCGCCCACTTCCTGTGGCCGCACCCCAGCACTTCAAAGGCTGCTGGCAGCCCTGCGGTTAATCCAGGCTCCCACGCAGCTGGAGGGGCTGGGCGGGCACACGCACCTCTGGCAGCTGGCCCCCCCTCCCCTCAGGGCAGCTTCAAAGCAGCACGGGTGGGCAGACCCGTGGTTCGCACGGATCCCAGGGCTGGGACAGGAGACACAAGGCGGTAATGGAGGCCCTGGCAGAGCCTCCTCTGCTCCTATGCTCCCCATCCCACTGCCTTCCTGGGTTGGCTCGGGGCAAAGGCCCAGGTACCTTCCTGGCCCCCAGATCCTGTCTTGAGGCAGGGCCACCTTTAGGGGTACCTGTGTATCTGCTTGGTGCCTGTGGGTTTCAGTGGCCTGGCCATGGAGTCAGTCCCAGTTAGAGAAGCCACAGGAACCGTGGTGGGGGCACCCCTTCCAGACCCCTCAGGACAGCCTCTCTTTCTTCCTCCTTTCCTCTCTTCCTCCCTCCCCACTCTCCAACTGGAAGGGGGGCGGGAGGGGAGGGGCCATAAAGAAGAAGGGGCTCCCTGTCCAGGCCTCCGGGCTGTGGTGGGCTTGACCTGGCGCCAGCTCCCCAGGGACGGCCTGGGCGGAGGTATTGGAGGCGGGGACCTCGAAGCAGCCGCCCCAGAGTCCAGCCGACGCTGAGAACAGAGAGTGCCTGGGGGGTGGGGGGCAGCTTTCAGGGTCCCCTGGGGTCAGCTCTGGGACAGTTGCTGTTTTTAATCTGCACAAGTGATTTAGAAGGAGCCGCCAGGGCTGCAACCTAGATCCGCTCAGAGCGAGCTCGGGAAGTGCGGGAGGTGCGGCCCAAGAACTGGCCCCCCCGAGCTGTGGCCACAGGGCAGTGGGGGCCCCGGACGAAGCTTCCTCCTCTCCTGCCAGCCAGAACCTGGGTTCCTGGTGACCTTGCATGTCCGAGGTCTGTCCATCCCGCCCCGGACTGGCTCTCCCCTCCCTGCACCCCCCACTCCTCCTCCACTCTCAGGTCCAGGGACCGCTGCCCAGCCTGGCTGCCGGGACGGAGGCTCCCCCAGATCTAGGGCTTTGAAGGAGCCCCGGTCCCTGAGCTCACAGCACAGACGCCCGGGCCCTAGCGGACGCTGGCTTTCAGCCCACCCACCCGGCAGGTGGGAGCCACGCACCCCAGGAAGGAAGGCCTGGGGTTGGGCCGCGCATCCAGCTCGCCGGGACCTTGACTTGGCTGTCAGTGACCACCCCGCCCCTGCTGACACAAGCTGGGTGTGCCTCCCTCCGTCTCTGGGCTCTCTGGGCGTAGGGAGGGAGGGAGGGCTGGGTCTCCAGTCCCTCTGACCACTCCGCTGGCCTGCGCCTGCTTAGGGCCCGTCCCCACCATCCACCACCCACCACCCTGCAGGTGCGGTGGAGGCGGGGAGGGGAGAAGGTGCAGGGGCACACGGGCCGTCACCCTGAGGGATTTTCGATGGTTCCACGACTTGGGGAAACCAGGAAAAAGGGGCAACCTCTGTGGCCTCCTGTGGACTTGGTGCCCCTGGTGGAGTCGGAGTCCCCACCAGAGACTCCTGTTTGGGCCCTCTGGGCTGGGATGCAGGCTGGCGAGGCCAAACCCAGGGGCCAGGAAGCACCGAACCGGCTAAGCTTAAGCCAAGAGCCAAGGGACCCCTGCCCTTTCCATTCATCCCCCAATCCGGGCTCAGCGTCATCTCCCCTCCTCGCCCACACCCAGGGCTGACTGTCCGAGATCCAGGCCGTGGTTTCCATCTGGTCACCACACGCCCCCCAGGTGAGGGTCTCCGAGGGGCAAGGAGTGAAAAGCTGGAGTGGATTGCCTCACGGGGTGGAATGGCTGCTGGTGCCAGCCTGGTCAGAGGCGGGGATCAGTATTCGCTGAATACACAACACAGAGGGACCACTAAAAACGCAGATAAAAGCGTGGAGCCGCCAGTGTGACAGAAGAAGCCTGCAGAGAAGCTCCCTCAAAGACTCACAGGTGACACAGTCACACCCTGTGGAAAAGCAACTGGGGCAAAGCTCTTGGCTTTAAGAATACCCCCTCGGATTGAGCATCGCGCTGCTAGAAATCTGGCCAGTAAGAAAAGCCCGGCCGGGTGCAGTGGCCCACGCCTGTCACCCCAGCGCCGCGGTGGCCCACGCCTGTCACCCCAGCGCTGCGGTGGCCCACGCCTGTCATCCCAGCACTTTGGGAGGCCCACGCCTGTCATCCCAGCGCCGCGGTGGCCCACGCCTGTCATCCCAGCACTTTGGGAGGCCGAGACGGGCGGATCACGAGGTCAGGAGATCGAGACCATCCTGGCTAACACGGTGAAACCCCGTCTCTACTGAAAATACAAAAAATTAGCCGGGCCTGGCGGAGGGCGCCTGTAGTCCCAGCTACTCGGGAGGCTGAGGCAGGAGAATGGCGTGAACCCGGGAGGCGGAGTTTGCAGTGAGCTGAGATCACGCCACTGCACTCCAACCTGGGTGACAGAGCGAGACTCCGTCTAAAAAAAAAAAAAAAAAAAAAAAAAAACAAAGAAAAAAGAAAAAGAAAACCCCTAGAGGCCAGGGTCCTTGAACAAAGGTGCGCGATGCCCCAAGTCTGCAGTGGGGAGAGGTCTCGAGCCCGTGTGTCCAACAACAGAAGTGGACACAGTGGTGCCAGGGCAGGAACTCCAGGGGGCATTTGCAGGCCTGTGCTGTGAGACTGCAGGACGCTCAGGACGCACCTCGGAGAAGAGCAAGCCTGCTGCAGAGTGACATGAACACCAGGCCTGTCTCCGCACGAGAAAGTGACAGAAGACCCCTAGATAAGATTCTGTGTGGGCGGGCCGTGGTGGCTCACACCTGTCATCCCAGCACCGCGGTGGCTCACGCCTGCAATCCCAGCACTTTGGGAGGCCGAGGCAGGCAGATCACGAGGTCAGGAGATTGAGACCATCCTGGCTGACACGGTGAAACTCTGTCTCTACTAAAAATACAAAAAAATTAGCCAGGCGTGGTGGCGGGCGCCTGTAGTCCCAGCTATGCGCTATGCGGGAGGCTGAGGCAGGAGAATGAGTGGACCCAGGAGGCAGAGCTTGCAGTGAGCCGAGATCGCGCCACTGCACTCCAGCCTGGGTGACAGAGCGAGATTCCGTCTCAAAAAACAAAAGACTCTATGTATGTCTATGTTTGTAGGCAAATAGAGGAGGGTGTGAAAGACACGGTCCAGAATAGCAACTCTGGACATCTAGGAGGGAGTGTGGAAAGAACAGTTAATCACCTTATATCCCTGTGCCACTGGATGCAATGAGAATGTTACATTTCGAATAACAAAAATAAGCACTCATATCAAAAACTGGTTATTGCAGTGAGAGAAAGGGCCCTGCTCTAGGGTCTTCTAAGCCAGGGTGAACCTGGGCCCTGAACATACCCTTCAAAGTGTGTGTATGGAGCCCAGTGGACGATTTCTGCAGCGGTGGTGCAGACTCTGCCCCTGAAGAATTCAGCCGACGTCACGCAGGCCAGCAGGATTTGTGTGTGTGTGTGCAGCAGTGCCATCATAGCTCACTGCAGCCTTGAACTCCTGGCCTCAAGCAATCCTCCCACTTCAGCCACCCAAGTGGCTGGAACTGTAGGCTTGACCCACCATGCCTGGCCCCTGCAGGACTCTTGACCCCAACCCAGACTTTACCTTGATGTGGGCAGCTGTCCCCACTCCCTCCCCTGACAGTGCAGGGGATTCTGTCAAGGATTCTGGAGAGACCCTGGCTCATTCCCAAAGGAGACGGGGAGCAGGCCTGGGGAGGAGCCGAATGCCAGTGTGGGGGTGCCGGAGGCTCCAGTGGCAGTGCTCGTAGGCAGGGAGGACGGTGAGCCCTCCACACATACACAGCATGGCCACCCAGGGGTGTGTACTGAGATGGGTGTTGGGGGGCACTCTGGGGAGCGCTGCTTACCAGTGTCCTTCATCCTGGGCAGGAGAGAGGCCCAGAGTACAGGCCCTGCAGGGAGCCAGGATGGAGAAGGCTCCAGTGTGCGCCACTCCCCCACCAACCCCACCGTCCTGAGGGCGCTGAGTAATTAATTCTCTGTGACTCCAGATGTTCAGCAGCTGTCTTGGCCATTTCCGCCCCTTCTCCTGACCCTGCATCCTCCAGGAAGCATCCCCTCCTGTCCTTGGGCTCCAAGCCACCCCCACCTTCCCTGCACCCCATTTCCTGAGCAGAGGCGTTTGTGCAGACTCAGCTCCCGCACCCACCAGGGTAGCTTCAGTTTTCCCAAGGCCTGGGCACTGCTCCCTGCGTCCGGAGCTGCTGAGGTCAGCTCACTCCCTGATGGATGCCCTCTGCCAGGGGCTCTGATCCTGGTTCCTGCCCCTCCGGCCTCTGGGACTGGTTTTCTCTCTCTCCTCTCCTTCCTTCTCCAAGGTTGGCTCTGCAGGCTCCAGCGGCATAAATCAAGGGCCTCCAGGGAGGCCTAGCAGAACTGGCCAGCGGGAGAGCCCTGCCCCAGTGCAGGAGGGTGGGAACCAAGGGGTGGAGGGCTCAGAGACTGGCAGGCCCTGTGGGGGTGGGGTGCACGCTCAGATGTCTGCCTGGAGGGCACTGGGGTGCGGGGTGGGGTTGCCTCCACACACGGATTAACAGGGACACAGCCCCCCCACCACCTTGTGGACACTTCCCTGAGCTGATGGGGGTGGGGGCACAAGAGGTCACGGCTGCTGCAGCTGGTCCAGTCTGGGGGCTCTTCTAGAGAGGGGACAGCTCCCTTCCTGTCACATGCTTTCCTGTCTCAACAGAGCTGGGGGTTCTGGGGCACTTGGACTCCCGTGGGCTGGTGGGGTCAGGGGCTGGGCCAGACACAGGATAAGGCATGGAACCCCTGGGGGCCAGCGGCTCCAGCCTGCTGACCTTTGCCCTCAGAATCCGGTCCCAGGCTCTCCCCTCCTCCTCTCAAGAACTTCCTGCTCTCTCTGTGTGTGTGTGTGTGGGTGGGTTGTTGTGGGGGCAGCTAAGGGCAGGTGGGCCTGGCTAAAGAAAAGCCTCCATTTCCAAACAAGTCCCTGAGCGGATCAAGCTGGGAGACTGCCCCCAGGAGGACGAGGCTCCTCCAAGCAGGACCTGTTCAGGGGAATCAAAATAAGTTTAGTGCATCCAACATCCTACGTGTACAGTCCTCCAGGACTCCTGCTGCTGCCAGGATCTGAACTGAGGAGGCAGGGACCCCCGATGAATCCTCGGCTCTGTTGCTGGGTTCACTCCTGTGGTCTCGCACGAAATGGGCCAAGAGCCTTTGGGCCCACAGCCCCAACCCGCCTAGAGTAAGCAGCTGCTGAGTTTATGAAAGAGGCTCCTGGGAAAGGCATCATCTCCCCCCGCTGCAGAAGTTTCCATCCCCACCCCTAACCACAACAGGCTCCTTTCCCCACAGGGTCAGGGGCGGACACTTGAGCAGGACCAGAACCACCAATCCCCAGGGGAAGCCTTGCCCATCCCTTGGCCCCAGGGGCAGTATCCTGTGGGTTTGCTCCTGAGGCAGGGCTCCTGTTGCTGCCCAGGACCCAGTGGAAAGGATGGTGTGACAGGTGCACCAGTGGACCCTGAGACACTCTTTGTCCTCAGGCCTTGACCAATGAGCATAGCAGCCAATCCGAGATCAAAGCTGGATAACCAGGAACATCTGGATCTCAACTGAATGTGTGCCTGGGGGTAGGACTGCCAGATTTAGCAAAACAAAAACAAATTTAAAAACAGGATATATCGGCCGGGCGCGGTGGCTCAAGCCTGTAATCCCAGCACTTTGGGAGGCCGAGACGGGCGGATCACGAGGTCAGGAGATCGAGACCATCCTGGCTAACACGGTGAAACCCCGTCTCTAATAAAAAATACAAAAAAAAAACTAGCCGGGCGAGGTGGCGGGTGCCTGTAGTCCCAGCTACTCGGGAGGCTGAGGCAGGAGAATGGCGTGAACCCGGGAGGCGGAGCTTGCAGTGAGCCGAGATCTGGCCATTGCACTCCAGCCTGGGTGACACAGCAAGGCTCCGTCTCAAAAAAAAAAAAAAAAAAAAAAAAAAAAAACAGGATATATCTAGGCCAGCGTGGTGGCTCATGCCTGTAATCCCAGCACTTTGGGAGGCCGAGGCGGGTGGATCACCTGAGGTCAGGAGTTAGAGATCAGCCTGACCAACATGGTGAAACCCCGTCTCTACTAAAAGTACAAAAAGTAGCTGGGTGTGGCGGCAGGCACCTGTAATCTCAGCTACTCGGGAGGCTGGGCAGGAGAATCGCTTGAACACCCGGGAGGCAGAGGTTGCAGTGAGCCGAGATTGCACCAATGCACTCCAGTCTGGGCAACAAGAGTGAGACTCCGTCTCAAAAACAAACAAACAGACAAACAAAAAACAGGATATCCAGTTAAGTTGGAATTTCAGATAAACAATTTTAAAATATAAGTATGTCTCAAGCGGTAGTTGGTACATACTTACACCTAAAAATTATTTACTTGTAATTCCAATTTAACTGGCATATTATTCTGTATTTTATCTGGCAACCTAGAATGGGGGTAATAGCCCCCCAAATCGCTCCCTTTGTTAATTGGTCCCTGTCCTTCTGTCCCCCAACCCCTAAAGACAGCAGCAGTCCTCAGCGGACTCCCGAACCAGGGGCGGGGCCTGTTTGGGTCAGGTAGTGCCTCTAACCCAGATACTGAGCAGGAGAGCACAGAGAGGGTGCTTCAGCCTGAAACTACCCCTTCCCCAGAAGGCTGGGGTCTCAGGCAGGCCTGGCACCTGGGCTCAGAGGCTCTGGCTGGATTTGCCAAACTCCCTGATTGTGCATTTCTGTTTCTGGTCTGGGGAGCTGTTGAGTCCCCAGAGCTGCCCCCTTCCCTGGGGCTCCCCCTGGCGGGCGGCCTGTGACCCTGTCCTCAGGTGGGCTGCCCCTTTCCAGGGCAGGGAAAAAGGGGAACCCACCCTACCCCTCCAGAAAAGGGGGAGGCGCTGCCTGGGAGTGGGGGCTCAACCCGGGAGTGAGAAAGAGGAACCCCAGCCAGGCAGGACCCGCCCGAAAAGGTCACTGCTGTTGCTGGCAGCCAGTGAAAAGAGGATCCAGAAAAGAAGGGGGCTTGTTTCTGGTCTGCACGGAAGAAGGAAGGTGTGGAGGGGAGGAACCAGCAGGCCGGGAGCAAATGCCACCTTTCTGGCGCGGCAGCAGCCCTGCTCTGACCCTGCCCTCCTGGGGAGATGAGGTTTAAACCAGCGGACCCTGAAGGGGTGGGGGCGGGGACCCATAGCAAGCCCGGTACACGCGGAGGAGGCCTTGCTGTCCCTTTCTGGCCTGTGGGGTTGTCCACCTTAAATTTAAGGAAGAGGGAGGCTGGGCGCAGGGACTCACACCTGTAATCCCAGCACTGTGGGAGGTGGAGGTGGGAGGATCGCTTGAGCCCAGGAGTTCAAGACCAGCCTGGGCAGCATAGCGAGACCGCATCTCAATTTAATAAATAAATAAGAAAGAGGGAGAGAGTAGCTGCTCAAATAATGGGTGGGAAAGCTGGGCCTGGGAGCGTTTGGCCGGTGGGGTCTTGGCGAAGGTGGGGGAGGGGCAGAACCTTGGGCCCATCATCTCTGGGAACCCTTTGTGCCCCACCACCTAGCAACAGGATGCAGCCTTCCCTCGGCCCTGGAAGGCCAGGTCACAAAGGCCATCAGGGCCTGGCTGGGAGCCGGTATCCCCTAACACTGCCCTGAGCCTCTCGCGGCGACCCCGGCCCAGTGGCTGGGCGTTGGGGCCACCACCCATGTGCGTCATCTGCTTCGTGAAGGCGCTGGTGCACGTGTTCAAGATCTACCTGACCGCCAGCTACACCTACACATTCCGCGGCTGGCCCGTGGCCTTCCGCTGGGATGATGTGCGCGCTGCGGGCGGGAGCAGCAGCCACCGGGCGCTGACCTGCGCGGCCGCCGCGGCGGGCGTGTGGCTGCTGCGGGACGAGGCGCTGGGCGGGGACGCGCTGGGGCGGCCTCCACGTGGGGTGCGCAGCCAGGCGCAGTGTCTCTTGCAGCAGCTCCGCGAGCTGCCCGGCCAGCTCGCTAGTTACGCGCTGGCCCACTCGCTGGGCCGCTGGCTCGTGTACCCCGGCTCGGTGTCCCTGATGACGCGCGCGCTGCTGCCGCTGCTGCAGCAGGGCCAAGAGCGCCTCGTGGAGCGCTACCATGGCCGGCGCGCCAAGCTGGTGGCCTGTGACGGCAACGAGATCGACACCATGTTCATGGACCGCCGCCAGGACCCGGGCAGCCACGGGCACGGGCTGCGCCTCGTCATCTGCTGCGAAGGCAATGCCGGCTTCTATGAGATGGGCTGTCTGTCTGCACCGCTCGAGGCCGGCTACTCCGTGCTGGGCTGGAACCACCCCGGCTTCGGCGGCAGCACTGGCGTGCCCTTCCCTCAGCACGACGCCAACGCCATGGACGTGGTGGTCCAGTACGCACTGCACCGCCTGCACTTCTCGCCCGCGCACGTGGTGGTCTACGGCTGGTCTGTTGGCGGCTTCACGGCCACCTGGGCCACCATGACCTACCCGGGGCTGGGTGCACTGGTGCTGGACGCCACCTTCGACGACCTCGTGCCGCTGGCGCTGAAGGTCATGCCCCACAGCTGGAAGGGGCTGGTGGTGCGCACCGTGCGCGAGCACTTCAACCTTAACGTGGCCGAGCAGCTGTGCTGCTACCCGGGGCCGGTGCTGCTGCTCCGACGCACGCAGGACGACGTGGTCAGCACCTCGGGCCGCCTGCGCCCCCTGTCACCCGGCGGCGTGGAGGGCAACCGGGGCAACGAGCTGCTGCTGCGCCTGTTGGAGCACCGCTACCCCGCCGTGATGGCGCCGGAGGGCCGTGCAGTCGTCATCCGCTGGCTGCGCGCTGGCAGCTTGGCGCAAGAGGCCGCCTTCTATGCACGCTACCGCGTGGACGAGGAGTGGTGCCTGGCGCTGCTGCGCTCCTACCGTGCACGCTGCGAAGAGGAGCTGGAGGGCGAGGAGGCCCAGGGGCCACACGGACCCGCCTTCCCATGGCTGGTGGGCCAGGGCCTGAGCTCGCGGCGGCGCCGGCGGCTCGCACTGTTCCTGGCTCGGAAGCACCTCAAGAACGTGGAGGCGACTCACTTCAGCCCTCTGGAGCCTGAGGAGTTTCAGTTGCCCTGGGGGCTGTAACCTATACGCCCCAGTGGGGGATCACGCACTTGAACACCTTCCTGGCCTTCTTGGTTCACCTCCCCATACCCCCAACCACTGCGGGGGTGGGGCGGGGGGAAGGGGGCACTCCCCATCTGCTGTCTCAGGGAGGGTAGGCAGAACACGGGGACTTAGTGCTTTCCTTCCTTCACAGGGGCGTTCTGACCTTATCCCCCAACCCCGCCCCGTTCTTCCTTGCTCCATCCCCTCCTTTCTCTCTTCCTCCCACAAATACTTTTGGATGCCCCCACCCAGCTCCTAAAGGGAATGAAAGGTTAACCTGACCCGGTTTATGGCAATACTCTGTGATGAGTGCCTTCATCACCACAAAAGGATGATGGGAACAGGGACTGTGGGGTCCCAGGGAGGAGCCCTTCACCTGGCCTGGGTTACAGGATGGCTCCTGGGAAAATGACGCCAGCTGTGCGCTTAAAGTCTGTGCAAACTCCTCCTGTGAAAGGAGGACATTGGCATCGCAGGGCTGTGGGCAGGTCTTAGCGGCTGGGCATTCCCAGGAGTTCACACTGGCTATTATTTTGTAGGGCTCCCTCTCACCTCCAAACTCCTGGCTTCTACACCAGGGCATTCACAGACAGACTTCAGACTCACATGGTGGCATGTGAGGCTACGGATACACCTGCACGGGCCAGAGGACACTACTGGGTGTCCCCCAGAGCCAGGCCTGGGCTGGACTTTGTTCCTGGCTTAGGGATGCAACACAGAATGAGACCAGGCTTCTGCTCAACACAGTCTGTAATGTCACATCTCTGTGGTCTGCCCTGAACTGCCTGAAGCAGGTGTCTGTATACGTCCCTAGTCCCTGGGCTGGCCTGGTTGGGTTGAGCAAGGATCTCTGGAAAGAATGAAAGGCAGCAAATGGAGAAAACATTACTGAGAGCACCAGAGCAGGATAGGCAGTGGTGGTAAGGGACTCAGGCCTGTGCAAGAGTACCCGGAAGACACCTGTGGGAGGAGGTGGCCGGGTGAATGAAGGGGCAGTGGGAGGAGCTTCCATGCCTAGGGACCAGTACCACCCCAGGCTGGAAGCCCAGAGTGCAGTCCTAGGACATCTGATCCTAAAGGGCTTGAATACCATTTAAGGCTTTTCTTCCAGGAGCAAGTAGGAGTCAAAGAAAGGAAGTTGTGGGACTTGTTTCGTGGGGCCAGTTGCCTGGTGGTTACACGCCTCTCCTCTGAGGTCAGGCATCCTGTTCCAGAGTATCCTGGTAGCGCTTCAACTTGCGGAGTGACCTAGGGCAAGTGACTTTAACCTCAGCTTCCTCATCTGTGGAGTGGGGAGGGCGCAGTGCCGGCTTGGTCGACCTGAACAGGAAGTGAGACAACCTCGGGGTGCACGCGCTCAGGCCGCAGGGTCCACACCCGAGGCGAGGCGGCAGCGGCGCCTGCAGGGCGAGGGGACGAATCGCGGTCTTTTTCAGCGCAACCCGCATACAATAAAAAGTCCCCACCAAAAGGACAAACTAGCCAGGCGTGAGGGGTAGCTGTAATCCTAGCACTTTAGGAGGCCGAGGCGGGTGGATCACCTAAGGTCAGGAGTTCGAGACCAGCCTGGCCAACGTGGCAAAACCCCTGTCTCTACTAAAAATACGAAAACTAGCCGAACGTGTTGGCGCGCGCCTGTGATCCCAGCTACTCGGGAGGCTGAGGCAGGAGAATCGCTTGAACCCAGAGGGCAGAGGTTGGAGTGAGCCGATATCGCGCCACTGCACTCCAGCCTCGGCAACAAGAGGGAAACTCCGTCTCAAAAAAAAAAAAAAGACCAACTAAAAAAAATAATATAAATACAGGACTTACGAGGGGAGGCTGACCCCTAAAGTAAGGGGTCGGGCTGGAAAGGATCTCACGGGGTCAGAGTTTGAGCCGCCGAAGCGCGCGAGCCCCAGCACTCGGGGGCAGCTGCCTCCGACCCGGAAGATCCCCTGGGGCCCTGCGCTGGCTTTCCACAGCGCCATGTTGGACAGTCCGCCCACTTCCCACCTTCCTCGTCCTCCCGCGACTCCGACCGTTCTACCTGTGACTCTCGCTGGTGGAGCCAACCTGGAATGGATTCCCTTCGAACCACGCCTCCCTTTCCTGCTTCGCCCACAGTTTCGGCCTATCAGATTGAGTCGGATAAACCAGGACTGGCCAAACGACGTTCTCATTGGACATCACTGGTGGGGGCGGGACGAAGGCGGAGCATGTGCCCGGGCGGAAGTAGCCGTCGCGTCGCTGATTACGTAACGCCGCGGGGCCGAGGCAGTTCCGCTGGCTAGTGTGTACGCGGCCAGGTACTCCCGGCGCCGCCCGCTCGGCTCCCACAGCGTCCGCGACAGCGGCCAGGACGCCGTCTGAAGATGGACTCCGCCGGCCAAGGTACCTGCCGGGCCCGGCGCCTCCGCAGCAGATGGGCCCAGGCCGTCCGGTGTTCCCCGTCTCCCGGGGTCGTTTGCGACTCTCGGTCCTCTCAGTCTCTGCTCACCCACCCCGCGGCCCCTCTACAGCTCTCGGGCCACTGACCTCGAAGCTTGTGATGGTTGCGGTGTGTGTGTCTTTTGCCCGCGGCCCAGACCGCTTCCTGGGCTCTCTCCAGCCGCCCTCCCGGTCTCCCCTGGGACCGCTCCGAGTGTGGTTCCCTGGCGTCCGCCGTTGCTCCCGTAGTTGGGGTTCCCTCGCTCCAAGCAGCTCTCGTTTATGCCGCCCACCCCGCGCCCGGCTCTTGCTTGCTCTGCCACCCCCCGGTCCCTGCGCGGGGCCCTCGGGTTCACGCTCTGGCCCTGGACCCAGTCCGAGGTGTGGAGGGCGGCTCCCGAGCAGAGAAGGGATGGTGAAACAGTCTTCGCGTTCAGCAGAGCTCCCCTTGGGTAAGCAGCTCTGCTCGGAGCTCAGCCTACTTAGGGGTTGCCTCATGGAGAGGGGCGGAGTGAGTCAGGGGCACACCCAGCTTACCAGGCCTGTTTCCAGAACAGTCACCCCGGAGCAGTAGGAGATGGCCCCTGAGGGGCATGGAGCCAGCCCAGGAGATTAAAATCTTGAGAATATGATACAAGTTTGTCTTCCATTTTGGGGCTGAAGAGAGGGATGTTAAATTTCTTTCCCCCTCCCCCTCCCCTCCCCTCTCCCCCCGCCTTCCATCCCGTCCCCTTTCCCCTTTCCCCTTTCCCCTTTTTCCTTTCCTTTCCTACGGAGTCTTGTCCTGACGCCAGGCTGGAGTGCAGTGGCGCGATCTCAGCTCATTGCAACCTCCACCTCCCGGGTTCAAGCCATTCTTCTGCCTCAGCCTCATGAGTAGCTGGGACTACAGGCGCCCGCCACCACGCTCAGCTAATTTTTGCATTTTTACTAGAGACGAGGTTTCACCATGTTGCCCAGGGTGGTCTCGATATCTTGACCTTGCGATCCACCCGCCTCGGCGTCCCAAAGTGCTGCGATTACAGGTGTGAGCCATTGCGCCTGGCCACATCTTAAACTTTATAATTCCTGGGTGCTGCATTATTCTGGAGGGTGTTTTTTGTTTGTTTTTGTTTGTTTTTGTTTTTTTGAGTTGGAGTCTCGCACTGTTGCCCAGGCTGGAGTGCTGTGGCGCCATCGGGGCTCACTGCAAGCTCCGCCTCCCAGGTTGACGCCATTCTCCTGCCTCCGCCTCCTGAGTAGCTGGGACTACAGGCGCCTGCCACCACTCCGGGCTAATTTTTTGTATTTTTAGTAGAGACGGGGTTTCACCGTATTGCCCAGGCTGGTCTTGAATTCCTGACCTCAGGTGATCCGCCTGCCTCAGCCTCCCAAAGGCCTGGGATTACAGGCATGAACCACCACGCCCGGCCAGTTTTTCTTTTAGTTTTAAAAAAAAAAATTTTTTTGGCCGGGTATGGTGGCTCACGCCTGTAATCTCCTGGGTTCAAGTGATTCTCCTGCCTCAGCCTCCCAAGTAGCTGGGACTACAGGCGCGTGCCACCAGGCCAGCTAATTCTGTATTTTTAGTAGAGGCAGAGTTTCACCATGTTGGTCAAGCTGGTCTCGAACTCCTGACCTCAGGTGAGCCACCACGCCTGGCAGTAAGCCTGTTTCTTTTCAGAATGTTGTGTTCAGCAGGGAAAATGTTACAATAATCATGTGCTTGGATTTAGAGAGAATCAAAATAGACTATTTTTCCTTATGTGAAATCTTGTAGACTTTTAGTGCAGTCAGGAAGATGCGTTTGATGTGAAGAAAAAACAGTGGCTACAGGAATTTGAATGTGATCTGGGTGTAGTTGAGGTGTGTGGCGGCAGCACACCGCTCTGCAGCTCTCCGCCTGTGGTGGCTTCCTGACTGTGGGATGAGAAGCGGGAGGTAAGGAAAGGGAATTTTGTTTTGCCGACTCCCAGAAGGAGCTGAATGACCAGCGTGTGCTCCTAGTATGTAGTTTTAGCATGTGCCCTGTCAGATGTGTTGAGTGGAAAGTGATGCTTATTGTGTGTATTAACCATATTAAGTTCCTTTTTTTAAAAAAGTGGAATATGTGGCTGGGTGCGGTGGCTCACACCTGTAATCCCAGCACTTTGGGAGGCCAAAGCAGGTGGATCACCCAAGGTCGGGAGTTGGAGACCAGCCTGGCCAACATGGTGAAACCCCATCTCTACTGAAAATACAAAAATTAGCTGACGTGGTGACGTGCACCTGTGATCCCAGCTACTCAGAGGCTGAGGCAGGAGAATCACTTGAACCTGGGAGACGGAGGTTGCAGTGAGCTGAGATCAGACCATTGCACTCCAGCCTGGGCAACAGAGTGAGACTCCATCACACACACACAAAAAAAGTGAAAGCTCTGTTAGATTGATCTGCTTTCTTTGTAGCAAGGGTTTCCTGCCTCTGAAGATAGTATTCTCACTGGTTAGGGTCTGGCTGTCTTGGGCTGGCATTTCTCATGCCCTGAAGCAGCACAGGTGGCATTGGCTTTTCATCTCAGGCTGCCTGAGGTGTGGCCGCCCTTGTCTACTGCCCACGCTGTCCTCACAGACCTTTCAGAGAAGAGGCGTTCGTCTCCAGGGTCTCACCCACTCCCACCTTTGCTTTTGTCCTGCTAGAGACCTCTACCATATTTACTTGGAAGTAAATAACTTACTTGACGCTTTGTGGCCTCATTTTGTCTCTGGCAGATATCAACCTGAATTCTCCTAACAAAGGTCTGCTGTCTGACTCCATGACGGATGTCCCTGTCGACACAGGTGTGGCTGCCCGGACTCCTGCTATTGAGGGTCTGACAGAGGCTGAGGAGGAGGAGCTCAGGGCCGAGCTTACCAAGGTGCTGTGGCTTGGCTGTGTGTCCTGGGGTGAATTGGAGTTAAGACCCTCTTGGATTAGTGAGAGGCCAGGGTACTGGCCACGCTTGGGTGATCACCTACCCTGCTCTGTGTTCCTGCTGATAAAGGGGTTCTCTTTGTATGTGCCCAGCTCCGTGCACTGGACTCAGAGCCACCTGGCAGTGGAGATGGGCGTGACTTCCTTCCCACACCTCTGTGCCTGGCCCTTCCGAAGTACTCCATGAGTAGCGTTCATACACGAACCGCCTCTGAGTGGCCATCTACTGGGAGTGTCTCTGTTGGAATTAACACTTGAGAATCATTTTTAAAACCCCGTGAATCTCTCTGCCCTGGATCTTAAGTTTTCTTTTAAAAATATTTATTTTGACTGGATGCAGTGGCTCATGCCTGTAATTCCAGTGCTTTGGTAGGACAAGGTGGTAAAATGGGAAGATCGCTTGAGCCCAGGAGTTTGAGAGCAGCCTGGGCAACACAGTGAGACCTTGTCTCCACCCCCAAAAACTAGCCGGGTGTGGTGGCAGTTGCCTGTAGTCCCAGCTACTCAGGAGGCTGAGGCGGGAGGATGCTTGAGGCCAGGAGGTCAAGACTTCAGTGAGCTGTGATTGTGCCCTGCATTCCAGCCTGGCGACAGAGCAAGACCCTGTCTCAAAAACAAAACAGAAACTTCTTTTGTAAAAAGTATTTATGTGATATTCTTTAAGTGAGAGTCCCTTAAGAGTAATATAGGAATTAAGAACAAAAGCCTCAGCTGGATGCGGTGGCTCACGCCTGTAATCCCAGCACTTTGGGAGGCCGAGACGGGTGGATCACGAGGTCAGGAGATCGAGACCATCCTGGTTAACATGGTGAAACCCCGTCTCTACTGAAAAATACAAAAAACTAGCCGGGTGAGGTGGCGGGCGCCTGTAGTCCCAGCTACTTGGGAGGCTGAGGCAGGAGAATGGCGTAAACCCGGGAGGCAGAGCTTGCAGTGAGCCGAGATCGGGCCACCGCACTCCAGCCTGGGCGACAGAGCGAGACTCCGTCTCAAAAAAAAAAAAAAAAGAACAAAAGCCTCCAACCATAGTTTTTAGTCAAAGCAACTGCCAAGAGTTTTCTTTTCACCCTGTGAATCACCCTGTGAATCACCCTGTGATAAGGTTTAATTCCAGAATCTGGGTCCAGGCCTAGGTCTGAGTAAGGTTGGTTGTGCCGCTGGGCCTGAGGACCAGGTTTCAGATCCTGAGGACATCACACAGTTATTTCTAGCCTAGAAGATTAAAGGAGAGTAGCAGGAAGTCCAAGGAGACTTTGCTTTCCATTTTATTTCAGAGTATGCAACTTTAGAGACTAAACCCACAAGGTTTTTTTCAGAGTTGAATTACAAGATGAAGTTTTTTTTTTTTTTTTAAGTCGTTTTTTTGAGTCAAGAGTCTCTTCTTTGTCGCCCAGGCTGGAGTGCAGTGGCATGATCTCAGCTCACTGGAGCCTCTGCCTCCCTGGATCAAGTGCTTCGCATGCCTCAGCCTCCCATGTAGGTGGGATTACAGATGCCCACCACCATACCTGGCTAAGTTTTATATTTTTAGTAGAGACAAGTGTTTCACCATGTTGGCCAGGCTGGTCCTGAACTCCCAGCCTCAAGAGTTCTGCCTGGCTCAGCCTCCCAAAGTGCTAGGATTACAAGTGCGAGCCACTGTGCCCAGCCAAAGAAAGATTTTTTTTTTTTTTTTAAAGATGGAGGCTCACTCTGTCACCCAGGCTGGAGTGCAGTGGTGTGATCTCGGCTCCCTGTGGCCTCCACCTCCTGAGTTGAAGTGATTCTCTTGCCTCAACCTCCCGAGTAGCTGGGATTACAGGCGCACAGCACCACGGTTGGCTAATTTTTGTATTTGTAGTAGACAGAGTTTCACCATGTTGGCCAGCTTGGTCTTGAACTCCAGACCTCCGGTAATCCGCCTGCCTCAGCCTCCCATAGTGCTGGGATTACACGGAAGAAAGATTTTTTTTAGTCGTTTCGCTCTTGTTGCCCAGGTTGGAGTGGAATGGCACGATCTTGGCTCACTGCATCCTCCGCCTCCCAGGTTCAAGCGATTCTCCTGTCTCAGCCTCCCAAGTACCTGGGGTTATGGGCGCCCACCACCACGCCTGGCTAATTTTTGTATTTTTAGTAGAGACGGGGTTTCATCATGTGTTGGCCAGGCTGGTCTCAAACTCCTGACCTCAGGTGATCTGCCTGCCTTGGCCTCACAGTGCTAGGATTACAGGTGTGAGCCTCTGTACCCGGCCAGGGACTTCACCTTTTTTTTTTTTTTTTGGAGACCAAGTCTCGCTTTGTCGCCCAGGCTGGAGTGATGTTGTTCTATCTCGGCTCACTGCAAGCTCCGCCTCCCAGCTGCACGCCATTCTCCTGCCTCAGCCTCCCGAGTAGCTGGGACTACAGGTGCCTGCCACCACGCCCGGCTAGTTTTTTGTATTTTTTAGTAGAGATGGGGTTTCACTGTGTTAACCAGGATGGTCTTGATCTTCTGACCTCGTGATCCACCTGCCTTGGCCTCCCAGAGTGCTGGGATTACAGGCATGAGCCACCGTGCCCGGCCAGGGTCTTTACCTTTTTAATACCATGCCCAGTCCCAGGAAAGAGCCTGGCATGAAACAAGCCTGGCATGGTCATCCTGGGCCATTCCTCATGACCACAAATGGACATAGTGAGTGGTAGCTCTCCCAGAACCATTTAGCTCCGGCGCATGGGACGGTTCTCTGGAGTCAAGTTCCTAGTACCAGATAAAAACAGATGGCTGCTGACTGGGCGCGGTGGCTCACGCCTGTACTCCCAGCACTTTGGGAGGTCGAGGTGGGTGGATTGCCTGAGGTTGGGAGTTTGAGACCAGCCTGACCAACATGGAGAAACCTGTCTCTACTAAAAATACAAAATTAGCTGGGCGTGGTGGCGCACGCCTGTGATCCCAGCCACTGAGGAGGCTGAGGCAGGAGAATCGCTTGAACCTGGAAGGCAGAGGTTGCAGTGAGCTGAGATCGCGCCGTTGCACTCCAGCCTGGGCAACAAGAGTGAAATCCCGTCTCAAAAAAAAAACCAAAACCCAAAAATCAGATGTCTGCTGTAGACGCTATTATTCCTAGGACGAGTTAATGCTTCAGTAAGCGGAATGTTCTTGTGTAACTCATGGCACTGTGCATGAGGATGTTAGTCACTTCCTGCAGTAGTGATGGCTCATCATGTCGACTGCATGCTTTGCAGGTGGAAGAGGAAATTGTCACTCTGCGCCAGGTCCTGGCAGCCAAGGAGAGGCACTGCGGAGAGCTCAAGAGGAGGCTGGGCCTCTCCACCCTGGGGGGGCTGAAACAGAACCTGTCCAGGAGCTGGCACGATGTACAGGTCTCTAACGCGTAGGTACCTGCCCCAGGAGCACCCCCGGGGGCTGAAAAGAACGTGCACCACACACACCCCTGGCATGTGAGGGGCATCGTCATACCCAGGGACAAGTTGCAGCCATGGAGTTGAGTGGCCTGTTTGGAAGAAGCCAGTGAGAGGCTCTGAGCCCTAGGCCCAGGGACTGTGCCTTGTTTTTTCAAAGAGCTTGGTGTCTGCGTGTGTCTTATTTATTTTTAAATTTTTGTGTACTTCGTTTATTATTATTATTTTTGAGACAGAGTCTCACTCTGTCACCCAGGCTGGAGTGCACTGGCGCAATCTTGGCTCACTGCAACCTCTGCCTACCGGGTTCAAGTGATTCTCCTTCCTCAGCCTCCCAGGTAGCTGGGATTACAGGCGTCTGCCACCACACCCGGCTAAATTTTTATTTTATTTTTTGTATTTTTCGTAGAGATGGGGTTTCACCGTCTTGGCCAGGCTGGTCTTGGACTCCTGACCTTGTGATCCACCCACCTCGACCTCCCAAAGTGCTGGGATTACAGGCATGAGCCGCCGCACCGGCCTTTTTTTTTAAAATTCTTTTTTGAGATGTTCTTGCTCTGTCACCCAGGCTGGAGTGCAGCAGCACAGTCGTTCACTGCAACCTCGACCTCCTGGGTTCAAGCGATCCCCCAACTCAGCCCCCTCGTAGCTGGGACTACAGGCGTGCGCCACTGTGCCTGGCTAATTTTTTCACATTTTATAGAGACAGGATCTTGCTTTGTTGCCTAGGCTGGTCTCAAATTTCTGGGCTCAAGCAATCCTCTTGTTTTGACCTCCTAAAATGCTTGGGATTACTTGTGTGAGCCACCACACCCGGCTTCTATGTGTTTTAAAAAGGCAGACACACTGGCTAGTTGTCCGGGTAGAAATTGATAGGAAGACTTGTGTTTCAGTGTCCAGACTCAAGGGAGCACTCATCAGGACTTTAGCAAGAATGGTTTTTCTGTGGTCCTTATTGTGGTTGTGGCATGGTCACAGCCTCTGACCCAGACACGGCCACATGGGCCTGGCGCAGTAGCTCACGCCTGTAATCCCAGCACTTCGGAGGCTGAGGCGGGCGGATCACCTGAGGTTAGGAATTCAAGACCAACCTGGTCAACATGGAGAAACCCGTCTCTACTGAAAAATACAGAAGTTTAGCTGGGTGTGGTGGTGTGCACCTGTGATCCCAGCTACTGGGGAGGCTGAGGCAGGAGAATCTCTTGAACACAGGAGGCAGAGGTTGCGGTGAGCCAAAATTATGCCACCGCCCTCTAGCCTGGGCGACACAGCGAGACTCTGTCTCAAAAAAAACCCAAAAAAAAACCGTATATGACCATATGTTCCCACAACCCTAGGGCCTCTGACCCTCCATGACTGCATGGTCCTGTAACCCAGATGTCACTCAGCTCTCTGAATTTGGGGAATCTGCTTTCTCACTTGGCCCTGTCCACGTGGCTTCTCTGAAACATACCGTACAAGGAGGGGCGGGCGTGGAATGTTTCCCAGGAGCCACGTCCCTACAGAATGACAGATCAAGTCCCATTTCATAAATCTCACATACGAGAAACTCATTTTTTTATCCTAGGACATCGTAAGTTTTGAATCCCAGTGGTGTTTTGGAGCTGTGGGCTGTGCCCTTCCAGTCCCCCACAGCAGTGCTGTTCCCCAAGAATCTCCTAGTGAGAGACCAGGGGCTACTGCCGGGTGACGGAAAAGGGGACGATCAGTTCCGCCATGCCCACAGCTCGCCTGGCGGCGTGGAGCCTGCACAGGGCCTGGTTGAGGCAGTGGACCCTGTTTTTGGGCTGTCTGTAGAGTTGATGTTCCTGCCAGCTGGCCCTCCTCTGTCTTCCCTGGAACCTCACCTGCAGTTTGATGCCTGACTTAAAATTGTTCTTCTAAATAATTCACTGTAGACTTTCTGTTTTTAGCTATGTGAAAACTTCTGAGAAACTTGGAGAGTGGAATGAGAAAGTGACCCAGTCAGACCTGTGAGTGCCTGTGTCATCAGCACCTCCTCCTTCCTCCTCCTCTCCGCCTCCTGAGTGCCTGTACCATCAGCACCTCCTCCTTCCTCCTCCTCTCCGCCTCCTGAGTGCCTGTACCATCAGCACGTCCTCCTCCGTGCTCTCCGCCTCCTGAGTGCCTGTACCATCAGCACCTCCTCCTCCCTCCTCCTCTCCACCTCCTGAGTGCCGGTACCTTCCGCACCTCCTCCTCCCTCCTCCTCTCCACCTCCTGAGTGCCGGTACCTTCCGCACCTCCTCCTCCTTCCTCCTCTCCACCTCCTGAGTGCCTGTACCATCAGCACCTCCTCCTTCCTCCTCCTCTCCGCCTCCTGAGTGCCTGTACCATCCGCACCTCCTCCTTCCTCCTCCTCTCCACCTCCTGAGTGCCTGTACCATCCGCACCTCCTCCTTCCTCCTCCTCTCCACCTCCTGAGTGCCTGTACCATCCGCACCTCCTCCTTCCTCCTCCTCTCCACCTCCTGAGTGCCTGTACCATCCGCACCTCCTCCTTCCTCCTCCTCTCCGCCTCCTGAGTGCCTGTACCATCCGCACCTCCTCCTCCCTCCTCTCCGCCTCCTGAGTGCCTGTACCATCAGCACCTCCTCCTCCCTCCTCCTCTCCACCTCCTGAGTGCCTGTACCATCAGCACCTCCTCCTTCCTGCTCTCCGCCTCCTGAGTGCCTGTACCATCAGCACCTCCTCCTCCCTCCTCCTCTCCACCTCCTGAGTGCCTGTACCATCCGCACCTCCTCCTCCCTCCTCTCCGCCTCCTGAGTGCCTGTACCATCAGCACCTCCTCCTCCCTCCTCCTCTCCACCTCCTGAGTGCCTGTACCATCAGCACCTCCTCCTTCCTGCTCTCCGCCTCCTGAGTGCCTGTACCATCAGCACCTCCTCCTTCCTGCTCTCCGCCTCCTGAGTGCCGGTACCTTCCGCACCTCCTCCTTCCTGCTCTCCGCCTCCTGAGTGCCTGTACCATCAGCACCTCCTCCTCCCTCCTCCTCTCCGCCTCCTGAGTGCCGGTACCTTCCGCACCTCCTCCTCCTTCCTGCTCTCCGCCTCTTGAGTGCCTGTACCATCAGCACCTCCTCCTCCCTCCTCTCCGCCTCCTGAGTGCCTGTACCATCAGCACCTCCTCCTTCCTGCTCTCCGCCTCCTGAGTGCCTGTACCATCAGCACCACCTCCTCCCTCCTCTCCGCCTCCTGAGTGCCTGTACCATCAGCACCTCCTCCTTCCTCCTCCTCTCCGCCTCCTGAGTGCCTGTACCATCAGCACCTCCTGCTCCCTCCTCTCCGCCTCCTGAGTGCCTGTACCATCCGCACCTCCTCCTCCCTCCTCTCCGCCTCCTGAGTGCCTGTACCATCCGCACCTCCTCCTCCCTCCTCTCCGCCTCCTGAGTGCCTGTACCATCAGCACCTCCTCCTTCCTCCTCTCTGCCTCCTGACACTCGGTCAGGGAATTGGGCTGTGCACACTTGGCACAAAGCTTCTTTTGGTATTTGCTGGCTATTTTTTCTTAATATAACTTTTCTTCTCTCAGGTAAACTATCCTTTAGACTATTGTGGAACGGAATAGTAGCTGAAAGAAACTCACTCAGCCACCTGGCCACACTTAAAACTCCCCTCTGCCTGATATATGCATCCCTTATATAAGAGGCCTGTGCTGGTCCTGGCTGCATTTCTGACTAATAGAGCTCCTTGGCTTCCAGCAGTGCACAAGCTGGACGACACCACTTGGCCTGATTCTGTTGGTGGCGAATTTTTGTGTGTTCCAACCCTAACCCTTTTCCCTGCTTGGCTCCAGCTGTTGGATTCTCAGAATTCCTTTCCTCCTTTGGAGTAGTTCTTTGGGGGAGGGCGTGGTAGAGGACGTGCGGGTGGAAATGTGAAGTCCTCGTGGTCTGGGAGGCACCACATTGTCAGAGCGTTGGCCAGTGTGGATTCACTGTGGGTAGTTTGATATGTGTGTGTCAGCGGCATGGTTCAGAGTAACTCCTAATATTTGGAGATCCTTCAGCTGGATAATAGCACTTCATTTACTTGTGTTCTGATCTGAGTATAATGTCTTTAAGCTGAGAAGGGGAATATTCTAAAATAGTCTCTGTGGGATTTTTCCGTCTGTTATTTAGAAGGTAGCGCTGTAATGGTTGCCGCAGAACATGGGCAGAACGTCCTCCCGTGTTGGGCTGGAAGGAAGTGGTTGCTGCCGAGCTTGTCTTGAAGGTCCTGGGGGACCAGGCCGGCACTCTGCACGTGGGCCTTTGCGTCTGGTGTCACAGTGGGAAGCTGGTGTCAGAAACTCAGGCGGTTCATGGCACATTGACCTGGGTGTTCTAGGGACCCTGGTGGGCTGTGTCTTTCGGGCTGCGTTGAACAGTGATCTTGCTGGGCAGCGGGTGTTCCCTAGGTTGGGACAGTGACGGTCAGTGATGGACAGTGATGGACAGTAACTTTGCTGGGCAGCGGGTGTTCCCTAGGTTGGGACAGTGACGGACAGTGACCTTGCTGGGTAGTGGGTGTTCCCTAGGTTGGGTCAGTGACGGTCAGTGACGGTTATCTGGTCATCTGGTCATCCTTGCAGTTTGGGCATCAGGCAGACGCACGGTGCAGACTCAATCTGAAAATAGTCTCAGGAGACTTCAGTGCTGTTTTGTAAAACCAACTGACATAAAGCTGCCGGGATCCTATTTCAAATAAATAGTGTTTCAGAGAGCTTAGTGCAACACTTAGCATCCTGACCCCTCTGGGGAAGCATGTGGCTCAGCATGGAAGCATACGGCCAGTGCGTCACCTGGCAGAGGCCATTCCCCTGAGTTCTGTGGGGAGAGCTGTCAGACGGACGGTTCCAGAGTAGAAGGTAGTTCTGCCCAGACGGCCCAGGCCGAGGGTGGTGGTTTCTGCCCGGACCGCCCAGGCGGAAGGGATATGGCTCAGGAGGTGGGGCCTGAGGATGTGGCCACTGCGCGTGCTCCTCCTGGCTGGTGCCCCTCCTAGTCAGCTTCAGGAGGTGGGCCGTGGGTGTGCCTCCACTGCCCAGAGCTCTTGCAGAGGAAGGCAGTAAGAGCTTCCTGCTTCCTGACCCACATGTCTGTAGATCCTTTCAGCCAGTGGTGCCCGGAGGAGGGACGGGAAGAATGTGGCCGGCGGGTGGAGGATAGCGCTGATGCTTGGCCGCATGAGGCTGCGATGTGGCCACATTCTCCTCAGTGGGTTGTGTCTGAAGGCAAGAGCAGCTGTGTTCTGTGAGTGGTAAAATGATTGCCTGTTGCATTCTATTTATAGGCAGAGCTAACTAAAAACCTCAGTGCTGAGAGGGGCATTGTATCGATCCTGCAGTTACAAGCTGGTTCACTTGGAGTTGTTTTGGTTGCAGGTGACAGAAAGCACGACTCAAGGTAGCATCAATCAAACAGGGAGGTGGGAGCACTCACCTGGCAGAGAAGTCCCTGCCCCCACTGCTGCGGCCCAACAGTGTGGTCCCGTATGGGTCTCCCTGGACTAATGGCTGTGGCCGGGGAGGTGGTGTGCTCTGGCCAGGCCTGGATCACTTGTCCACCCTGAGTGGGAGGGGGGGTAGCCCCCAGAGGAAGACTCAGGAGAGGGGGAGTGCAAGGATATCCACCAGATGCCCCGTGCTGCCCAGGGGGCAGCTCCTGGCATGGGACAAAACTGCTATCTGTCCAGGGCTCTCTTCCTGGAAGGTCTTAGGAACTCCCAAATGGGTGCTGGCTGCGGTTGCCCGGCCTGGTGCCCTCAAGTAGAGCTGAAACTAGTTACTGGGTGCAGATGCTGGCTCTGACCCCTGCCCCTTCCTCCTGGCTTAGCTTCCCCAGCCTTCTCGTCCTCTGAGGAATGTGTGTGCCTGCGTGTTTGAGGCTCTCAGAACAGGCCTGCAGCGCTGTGAGCCTTGGAAGGGGACCTCGCAGCTGCTGCTGCTACCTCGGAGGCCCAGGATGGGACTGAGAAGGGGAAGGGAGAGGTCAGAGCCACAGCTGTTGGGCAGGGACCTGCTGTAGGAAGAGAAGGCGGGAGAGGAGCTGGTGGTGGCCTCTGGTGGTGGCCTCAGGCGGTGCAGGTGATGCCCATTGTTTCCAGGGCCATCCCAGTTTGGAGGTTCCCGTTTCCAGAGGAGGTTCCCTTGTGACCCCTCGTTTCCACACCCAAGCAATGCTGAGGGCTGAGGGACCCCCAGGGGCTTGAGTGTGGTTTATGGCACGGCAGGGACTGACCACAGTGGCACATCGTGTCAGTGTTCAGTGGACCCTCCTTCTCGTGTGGGTGGTACTTACCCACCCACAGGTCACACTCAAGACCCACATCTCATTCCAAAGGCTGGGCACAGGCGGCGGTTTTCTCTCCAACTTCGGTTTCACCATCCCCACTCTTTAGGCACAAATGCAGGTGCTGTGAGGACTTTAGAATCCTCTGCTGCAGGTGACTTTGCTTCAGCGAACCATAGAACGTTCACATGGTTTTATGCATTTGTTATTTCAGGGAAAATCAAAGTTAAAGATGTCTTCAGAATTTGCATTTTGGGGCCAGGCATGGTGGCTCACGCCTGTAATCCCAACACTTTGGGAGGCCGAGGTGGGCTGATCACGAGGTCAGGAGATGGAGACCATCCTGGCTAACATGGTGAAACTCCGTCTCTACTAAATATACAAAACAATTAGCCAGGCGTGGTGACGGGCGCCTGTAGTCCCAGCTACTCAGGAGGCTGAGGCAGGAGAATGGTGTGAACCCGGGAGGCGGAGCTTGCAGTGAGCCAAGATGGCGCCGCTGCACTCCAGCCTGGGCTACAGAGCAAGACTCCGTCTCAACAAAAAAGAATTTGTATTTTTGAAACTAAATGTAGCAGGTCATTGGTTACTTATACCTGATGTTTTATTAATAAAAAAAGAAAAAAGATAAAAACAGCCGTGGTTCCAGCTGCATGGAGTCTGGATGGGAAGTGTATCCTCTGGGCTGGGTGCGGTGGCTCACACCTGTACTCTGTCATCCAGTGCTTTGGATGACATCCGAGGCGGGCGGATCACCTGAGGTCAGGAGACCAGCCTCAACATGGTGAAACCTTGTCTCTAAAATAAAATAAAATAATAGGCCGGGCGCGGTGGCTCGCACCTGTAATCCCAGCACTTTCGGAGGCCGAGGCGGGTGGATCACCTGAGATCAGGAGATCAAGACCAGCCTGGCCAACATGGTGAAACCCTATCTGTACTAAAAACAAAATTAGCAGGGCGTGGTGGTGGGTGCCTGTAATCCCAACTACTTGGGATGCTGAGGCAAAAGAATCTCTTGAACCTGGAGGCGAAGATTGTAGTGAGTTGAGATTGCACCACTGCACTCCAGCCTGGGCGACAGCAAGACTTTGTCTCAAAAAATAAAAAGAAAAGAAAGTGCGTCCTCTGGGCCTTGGCTGGGGGTGGGCACGAGAGAGCTGTGCTGGGATGTGCTGCCGGGGCACACTTGGTGGGTCACACACACTTGTCAACTAGGGGCTGGAGTGGTGGCGCTCAGCTCACACGGGCCTCCTGCAGGGGGTGGCGTGGAGGGCCTGTGAGTAAGTGCTCTGGAAGGCCCATCATTGGGACCTGGTGTCGCCAGTGGGAGCGGGCAGAGCCTGCACCTTCTCTGGCGCCAGTCATCCCAGATGCCACTCAGTCAGGGCTTGGCTGGGTTTGCCAACTCTCCAGGTTGGCACTGGTAATGCCAAGATGGCCCTGGGAGCCTGTCTCCATTCAGCCTTGAGTTCCTGGCTTCGCTGAGGGAGGAGCTGTGGGGAAGGTGGTCGTGGGTTCGCATTTTGGACTTGGTTATGTCGGAGGCTGCCGTGTTTTGTGTTTACAGTGGCAGCTGGATGAGGGCCTGCGACTTTAGGTGTTGGCTGTCATGGTGGGCCCAACAGTATCCCTGCAGCCACAGCATCCTGCCTGCTGCCCTTTGCCCGTCCTGCGGACGCCGAGGCCCCAGAGCTTTGCTTTGGTGGGATGTACCCATGTGGGTGGACACTGGAGGGAGCTGGAGAGGATAGAAGCGGGGCCTTCACTAGGGGCCGGGGCAGACCCTTGCACTGTGAAAAGAGGCCTGGGAATGGAACTGTCCGATGCTCTGAAGGCACACGGGCCCCGCTCTCTGGAGCAGGGGCACCTTGCGGGCTGCATGGCCACTCTGAAGCTCGTTCCCACAGCCGTGGTTGAGCATTTTCTCCCCTCAGCACAGTCTCATTGGGAAGAGGAAAGGGAACCTTGCACGCATGGGCCGGTCAGGGCACCGAGAGGCCTTTCTGCTCTGGCATTGCCTGCCAGGCGTGCACCTCAGGGGGCCTGTCCGCTCTCTAGCAGGCAAATGGGGCATCTTCTCTGTAGTCAGAGGGGCTGTGAGAAGACAGGAAAGTGGGCTTAGGAGGTGTCAGGTGAGGGGGTGGAGTTGGATTGTGAGATGAGAAAGCAGCATCATCGCGGGGCTGGGGGGCACTGAGAGCTCAGTGAGCAACACACAGGCTGCTCCTCGCTGCAGGGGCCTCTGGGGGCCGAGGGGCTCTGCGCCTGCACCCGCTCCGTACACACCTGGCAAGTGTCCACCCCTTGCCCCGGCTCCTTTCCTCAGTTTTCCTCGGGCGTGCTCCCAGTGCTTTGTTTGCTTGGCTGAGGGTGGTGACCCGTCCATGCTGTCTGGTTGATTTAACTGGTATGTCTTCTTCCAGCTACAAGAAGACTCAGGAAACTCTCTCACAGGCCGGACAGAAGACCTCCGCTGCCCTGTCCACAGTGGGCTCTGCCATCAGCAGGAAGCTTGGAGACATGAGGTGAGACCCAGCCCTGACCCTGCTGCCCTGAGACCTGGCCAGGAGTGAGGTGAGGTGTTGGAGGCACTACAGGAAGCCTGCCTGGAGATCAGGTCTCATACAGTGGCTCGGGGATGTGGCCATCATGGCCCTGACCGGTCTGTGTGGGACCCTTGCCTGGGAGGTTCGTCCATCCCTGTCAGCTGCTTTTCTGTCATTTCTGTGTTCTTCAAGGAGGGTTGGCCGCCAGTGCTTTGGGTAACTTGTGGTGCTCAGGGTTGGTGAGGGACGAGTGTGCACCTCGAAGCTTCACTGAGAGGCAGCGACTGCAGCCTGGGGGTCAGAGTCAGGTCAGGGCGGGACGGCAGTCCTCCTCCTCCACCTCCAGGACAGGTCAGGGCGGGACGGCAGTCCTCCTCCTCCACCTCCAGGACAGGTCAGGGCGGGACGGCAGTCCTCCTCCTCCATCTCCAGGACAGGTCAGGGCGGGACGGCAGTCCTCCTCCTCCACCTCCAGGACAGGTCAGGGCGGGACGGCAGTCCTCCTCCTCCATCTCCAGGACAGGTCAGGGCGGGACGGCAGTCCTCCTCCTCCACCTCCAGGACAGGTCAGGGCGGGACGGCAGTCCTCCTCCTCCACCTCCAGGACAGGTCAGGGCGGGACGGCAGTCCTCCTCCTCCATCTCCAGGACAGGTCAGGGCGGGACGGCAGTCCTCCTCCTCCATCTCCAGGACAGGTCAGGGCGGGACGGCAGTCCTCCTCCTCCATCTCCAGGACAGGTCAGGGCGGGACGGCAGTCCACCATCTCCAGGACAGGTGCTCGGCATGGTACTTCTGAGGGCGTTTCCCAGGTCTCAGAGAGTGCGGTCACACTCAGGAGGTTCTGAATGAGCCTTCTCTCCCAGAGGCTGGTGAAAGCCTCCTGGCCATCAGCGTTCCCTAGCAAGCAGGGCCAAGGAGTGAGCAGGGCCGGCGCTTTGTGGCTGGCACGTTTCCTCTCCCTTCCCTGCTCTAGGCTCCCTGACCACAGCATGGTGATGAGGGGATTGAGCCTTGAGCCAGAAGCCTGGATATGATGCTTGGCCGGACTACCTCCTGGCTGGGCACCCCGGCTGGGCCTCGGGTGGGCCTCTTTCACACGGGTTGTAGGAGCGGATGATGTAGGTTGTCACCATCACCAGCATCCTGGCCCCAACTTCTGGATGCTGCTGCCCACCCTGCCCTGACTCCTTTCCCATTCTCAGAACTGGTCTTCTGGCTTTGGGATCTCAGGGAGTGCCTCCCTGCAGTTCTGACCCAATTCTGGCAAAGATGGGTGCAGGGTTCCTAGAGGACCGGTGAGTGGGGCACCGTGCTGACCCCACCCAGCGCTCCCCTCTTCCCCTCTCATGGCCCCTGCAGGATTCAGAGATACGTACATCTCCTGCTGGGCCGGCTCCCTGCCTGCCTGCCTGCCTGCCTGCCTGCCTGCCTGCCTGCCTTAGGTTAGGTATGTCCTGCCTCCCAGCCTGTGGTTGCCAGCACTCTCCCCTGACCACTGAGCCACAGGCCAGGACACAGACGGCCACACACCCAGAGACCCACCCTGCCAAGCAGAGGGGATGGCCACTGCCCAGGAGCTGTGCCCACTTGTATTTTTGTTTGTTTGAGGTAATCTACTCTCCCATCGCAGCGACTTCTATTTCGAGAGTTTTAAACCTCTGGAGAAGCTGCAGTCATCAGTACGCGACGTGTGTGTTTCCTCTGAGCACCCTCGCACGCCCAGGGCTCCACACTCCCCAGCAGCTGGGACTTGGGGGGTCCTTGTGGGGCACCCTCCAAATGCAGGTCTTCCCCACTGCTGCTGCGCTTTGGACCCAGGAGGGACACCCTGAGCTCCAGCCGCACTCAGCCTTGCAGGGCTGTTTTCTTCCCGAAAATGCCGGTCTCACCACAGAGCATCTTCAGGAAGCAACGGGTGCCTGTTGTGCCTAAATTATGCCAGCCATCGGGGGCGTTTGCCCACTCATAGTGTCCACACTCCCTTTTGAGTTTGTTCAGAGCATTGTGGTGGAAATCCAAGGGTCAGGCGGAGCCCTCAGCACTGATTGACATAGCCGTGCACAGGCCAGTCCTGGGGTTTTGATCTGGGCGTTTTTTTGTGTGGCCTGTTTTTCTCTGGAAGCACAGGGACACGGTCCCAGTTCTCTGTCTGCTGCTCCTCTGATGGGGAGGAGGGCTCTCGCGCTTTGCTCAGTCCTGGGGTTGGCAGCTGACCCCTGTGCCGTGTAGCCTCAGGGCATGGCTGGCAGTGAGCAGAGTTCCTGTTGCAGTGACTCTGGCACAGCTGTCAGTGTGCCTGGCCACACTGTGCCACGTGTTTGCACGTGTGCCCTGGTACGTGGGGCCAGCTGGGTGAGCGGGGCCTCAGGCTGACCTGGGACGAGCCAGCTCGCTCCAGTTGGCCGGCCGTGTTCACAGTGCCCGTGGAGAGGTCCTGTTTGCTGGTGTGTCTTGCCCTGCTTGCTCCTCCATTTATGTTTGTAGTGGTGGTGTGACCTCTGACGTCTGGAGCCCCTGGTGTATCCCCATCATCTCCCCGGGCAGTCACAGGTGGTTTCTGAGGTCTGGGCCCATCTACCTCTTGACCTAGAGACTGAGGTTGGGAGCTCACTGCTTCCTGAAAGTGAAAATTGGGTTCCAGGAGGTTTATATCGAGTTTAGGGCCGATGAACCCCACGGACCCAGCTTACTCTTGCGTGGAAGCCCCTCGGGACAGCTGCCCAACACCCACGTCTGATGGGCCCGTCTCAGGGCAGCCCCGGACTGTGAGGCCTTTGGTGTGCCCTGGGGCATAGGTGATGGGGATGGGGGAAAGGGAACTGGATTTAGGTCAGAGGGGGGCGTTTACGCCAGGGTCAGGTCACCATCCGACTCCGTGGTCTCAGGACCGCGGGCGAGCTGAGCGTTTATCAGTTCTTCAGTGGCTGCCTCCGTGTCGGAGTGGGCCTGGCTGCAGTGAGTGGCGGCAGCTGCCCTTGGACACACAGGTTTCCAGGTTGGTGTCTGCGTGCATGGACAGAGCTCAGAGCAGAAGTGCTCGGCGCCAAGGGTGTCCCACATGCTCCCACAGTGTGTGTGCCTCCTCAGCTGACGCGCTTTGGGGAACAGGGGCCGCTCTCGTTCTGTGGAGCCGGCCAAACCCAGCTGTCACGCTGTGGCACGTTTCATACCTTTGTGCTACTGGATGGGGCCAGTTGCGCTCCAGGTGCTGTGGCTTCTTCAAATAGGTGTGCCTTGGGGCATAAGGCGTGGACAGGGCTTGGACCCAGGGGCCTCCTGTGCACAGCCGTGAGCCTAAGCAGTTGCTAGTCGTGAGCTTGCGAGAGCCTCCTGTTGAGTCAGGACTTGAGGAGACTGGAGACAGGGCTGCTCTCGCCGGTGGTATGCGGATGGAGGAGCCGTCCTGGAGCGTCTTCCCCTGCTGGGCCTGGCTGAGCATGAGCAGGGGGCCTGGGGCTCCCTGAGGAGGGCACTGAGTGGGTGCTGGCCTGCCTTGCTTACACTTCGTTTCCTCTTCTCTCCTGCTGCCACCTTCCAGGGCTCATCCATTTTCACACTCCTTTAGGTAAGGCTGAGCTTGGACACACCTGTGGAAGACTGTTCTCTGGATTGGGGCGGGGGGGGCTCTGGCAGGGCCCGTGGGCAGCTATGCTGGTAGAGGGCTGGTGAAAGGGGGATCACCCCTTCCAGGACAGCAGTCCCAGCCAGGCAGTTGCTGCCTCTTGGGGAACAAAGCAGCAGCGTGGGATCGACGCAGAGGCCCCCCCGGAACCCCCCGGCCCTTCTGTGTCCCTCCTTGTGCTTCCCATTCCCACCCAGGCTCACGGGCTGCCTGCTCCCGGGTCAGTGAATAACTGGCCTGGCGTCCACGCCTGAGTTTACTTCTGAGAAGGAGCCTTTTCATGGGGGAGGGCTGTGCCGACTCTCACCACCTTCCTGTTCGACATCGGTCCTGTTTCCTTGTTTTCCTTCAGATGGAGTTTTGTCTTACTACCTGTGCCTCCCACAGGGCCCTCGTGTGGGCCAGAGCGGGCTCCTCTAGGCCAGCCTGGGGCGCCGCCCGCACCTGCACTTCTGGCTGGAACCGGGAGGTCTAGAGCCAGGCCCAGAGTAACCTGTGATTTCATGTGTTTTTACCTGACCTGGTTGTTTCTCTTTTGCCAAAAGGTCCTTAAACTTGCCGAAGTCAAGTAAGGACATCTGAAGGCTGCTGGTCCCAAATACTTTTCAAAAGCCCAGGCCTGGTCTCCTCACACTTCCTATGGCAGTGCCCTCCTCCCCCAGTGCTATGTGCTGGGCAACTTGGGGTGCCCCCCGTGAGGCCGAGGGCGGACCCTGGGGTTGAGTTTCCTTCAGGGGCGTGGTGTGGAGGGGCAGACTTGGGGTGCCCCCCGTGAGGCCGAGGGCGGACCCTGGGTTGAGTTTCCTTCGGGGCGTGGTGTGGAGGCAGCAGCTTGATCCGACTGCCAGGAGTGGGGCAATCCCAGCTCTGCCCATCCCCGCCCAGTTGGGGTTGTGTGTGGATCTCGGTGTTAACTCTTGCTTCCTTCTCTGCTTCTGCCATGCTTCCAAGCAGCAGCTACTCCATCCGCCACTCAATAAGTATGCCGGCCATGAGGTAACGTATGCTCGCTGCAGCTCCAGAGCCGGGTGTCTCTGGTGGGGGTTGGGGCGGCTCCCGCCGGTCACACCTTGCCCTTCCCATATCCCTGGATTAATTAAGGACGCCATTCCCTTGGCAATCTCCTGATGGCTAAGGGCTGGTAAAGACCCCCTCTAGGCTGACGAGGAAGCTGGTAGGGGTTAGGCTCTCGACCTGCAGCCTCCAGAGGAGATCCTTGTGTCAAACTCGGCCGTGTCCTTTCCAAGTTGTCCCTGGCTGCCTGCAGCGTCAAGCTGGGGTCGGGTTGGAGAGGCTGGCACACAGATCCTGGCACTTGCCCTGGTGGGCTGTCAGTCAGGACACTTTATGGGTCTCAGCCTTCGTGGAAACACCCAGAGCTATGGTCCCTATTTCGTGCCTGTGCCTTCAGGCACTGCCCTGATTCTCAGGAGAGTCCTGTTCTCCTTGTGGGGACTCCGGCTGGGTGTCACAGACGTGCTGGTCTCTAGAGGCCCCGGGCCTGGGAGGGGTATCTGGTTCTGTGGGAGGGACTGAGTGGGATGGAGCTGGCCTGCTTTCTCCTCCTCTGTCTCCTTATCACTCTGCTGTCCCAGAAGTGTCCTTGGTCTTCCCTTCGCTTCTCTGAGAGATGTGCGTGAACTCCAGACTTTTCATAACCTCAGTACAGGAGCCCAGGGTGTCCCCGTAGGGTACAGCAGAGGGGGGCCGACATCCCCCCAGCTGCACAGTCAGGTGGTTTCCAGTTGCCTTGTGTGATGTCTGGACCTGTCCCTGTGACTGTTGGGCATGACCGACCTCACTTCTGACCTGGGGGGTCTCTGGAATGACCTGGCTGTCTCACATTTTTGCCATGAGATCTTGGGATTTTGTTAGGGTCCTTTGGAGGCTGGCCCTCGCCCTGAGGCCCTTCTGAGTTAGAGGACAGCACAACCCTTTTCTCTTGACACCAACACTCTTCCCTCTCTCTTGAAAGGAACTCTGCAACCTTCAAGTCATTTGAGGACCGAGTTGGGACCATAAAGGTAATTGTACCTGGACTGTTACTAGTCATCGTAGACTCACATGCCGTTGTAGGAAGTAATGCAGAGAGGCTCCTTGTGCCTTTTACACAGTTCTCTCCCGTGACAACATCTCGGAAAATCCTGTAGTGCAGCCTCCCCACCAGGACGTTGGCACTGACTCAGGACACAGAACGTCTCCACACTGCCCTTCCCGGTCCCCACTGCCCTTCCTGGTACCTTCTTGGCCGCGCCAACCTTCCTCCCGCCCTACCCCCGGCAACCCCTAGTCCACTCGCCCTTTGTATCGTTGTGTCATTTCAAGAATGTCACGTAAATGGAACGATACAGTGTGCAGCTGTTTGGCATTCACCGTCTTCATTTGGCATCGTCCTCTGGAGGCCTGTTCAGCTGGTGCCCGTCTGCGATCTGCTCCCTGTTGCTGCTGAGCAGGGTTCATGTCACATAAGCTTTTGTAGAGCACTGAGCATGGGCCTGGGGTCTGCCTTGTGCTGTGTGCTCTGTCTCAGGTTTTTCTGTCATCTTTTCTCTCCCGTAGTCTAAGGTTGTGGGTGATCGAGAGAACGGCAGTGACAGCCTCCCTTCCTCAGCGGGGAGTGGTGACAAGCCCCTGTCGGATCCCGCACCTTTCTAAGCCTGTGGTCGCTTCGCCCGCTGCAGAGCACACGCAGCACGCCCTCAGCATCCCGCCGCAGCTCTGTTCAGCGGAGCAGCCAACCAGGCGGATGAGCAGAGCCGGCTTTGAGGACAGTCCTGCCCATCCACGTGGAGATGTGGCTGCCGCGTTCGCATGAATTTAGAGAACACAGTCTTGTACACAGATGTTTTACACTCAAGTTTGTAGATGAAACAGATCACTGTGCTGTCCTTCCCAGGGGTGCAGGAAGTGGACAGGGTGGAGGATTTGAAAGAATATTGAGCCAAAGCCCAGGCTCCCTTTGGGAATCATGTTAGCCCATCGGAATGTTGAAGGATTGAAGAGTTCTAAGCATCAAATAAATGGCATTTTCTGACTTCCTCCTCCCCTTCCCTGACTCACAGAAGGAACACAGTCACCCAGCAAGTCCTGCCTGTTACACAATCTTTTATCTCAGAATGCCCAACAAGAAAACTGTCAGTTTTCTGAGACCCCCAGAAAGGAAACCGATCATCAGCAGCTGCCTAATTGTCACGCTAATCTAGCTTTAACGGAAGCAAATTCATTCTTTTTTAAATGCAGTGGACTTTTCAAAAAGTTTAAATTAGGCAAAGCAGCTTTAGCCTCATAGAGAATAGTATGTCTTTGGACTCAAGCTGAAATACAAGCCTTACATTGCCTTATGCTTTATTTCTTTATAATTTTTATGTATATATAGATGAGAGTTCCTTAATGGTTGTGAGCACTGTGTGGAATTTTACACCTGGTCTGCGTGGCAGCCTGTTCCAGTTGGGGTGTTTGATTTCATGCACACTCCATCCCAGTGTACAAAACCTGCTTCTCTTCTCAACCGTGGCAGCTCCCACTGGCTCCCCTGCTCTGCCCCAAAGGGCTCTTGAGCCTCTGGGAATGGGGGGGCCAAGAGAAGGAAAAGCCTGTCTTTAGCACCCTTTAAAAGAGCTGTGCCCCCGTTCTCAGTGCTGCCTTTGCATGGGCCTGGCCCGGCTGGCACTCGTCAGTGACTCCAACCCACCTGCTTGCTGCATTTGGGATGAAACGACCCCACAGGTCAGGTGAAGGGTGGGGCATGGGCATCGGCCAGGATTGCTGTTGCCTTTTTCTCAGGAGCTACAAAGATCTCTTCCTGTTACTAAGTGATCACACCCCAGCAGCCTCTCGCTCACACCAGGGCCCTGCATGTCAGATGGCCTGGTCTGCAGGGGTAGCTCTGTGCCTTAGTGGCTCTTGGCAGGACACTGAGGGCCTGCCTGTGGTGTGCCTGGCTCTGCCACTCCCAGGAGGGGAAGGGCTGCTCAGCTCAAAGTGTCCTGTTCGGTAGAGCAAGTGTCCTCTGACAACTCTGTCCCCAGACAGTTCAGACACCCCTGGGGATGGCACTCCACACACGACAAAGATGCAGGGGCCAGGGAACCCCAGTGCTTGGTGCCCTTTGTCCAGGGTTAAAATTGGCCTGTGGGGTGTGGTGTGAAGGCAGGTTGCGCGGGTGTCAACTGATGTATCTTTTCCTTAAGGTTATTATAATAATGGGTAATTTGTCAATAAAGCATTCCTTTGGGGGAAAGTCTCCCGTGGCTTGTGTGATGTGTCGTTCAGGACAGGACCGTGATGAGTGGTAAATGAACCGACACGCAGCACCTGCCCTAATGAGTCCGCAGTTTTGGGATAGGCAGGCAGGGGACAGTTCCAAAGACGACGGGCAGGTCCTCAATGCTGGGACGACAAGCGGAGCCAGCTGTGAGGGGAGAATGGTGTCTGGCCACCCTGTGAAGTCAGACCCAGAGTCTTGGGAAGAGGAATTGAAACAGCCCTGGGAGGGCGAGGAGGAGCTCACCAGGCTCCAGGTTGGGCCAGGAGCTCCAGAGGCTTCGCCAGCTGCCCCTGCAAGCACTGAGCTGCTGCTGGGCACACCTGTAGTCCCAGTCATTCTGGAGGGTGAGGCAGATCACCTGAGCCCAGGAGTTCAAGACCAGCCTGGGCAACATATTGGGATTCCAGCTCAACTAAGTAGGCCGGATGTGGTGGCTCATGTCTATAAGCTCAGGACTTTGGGAGGCCAAGATGGGAGGATCATTTGAGCCTAGGAGTTTGATACCAGCTTGAGCAACGTAGCCAGGCCCTGACTCTACAAAAAAGTGAAATAATTAGTCCCAGCTACTCAGGAAGCTGACCCTTGAGTCCAGAAGGTTGAGATTGCAGTGAGCCATGATCATGCCACTACACTCCAGTCTGGGCAAGAGATTGAGACCCTGTCTCAAAAAAATAGTAATAGTTGTAGGCCACGTGCCGTGGCTCACGCCTGTAATCCCAGCACTTTGAGAGACTGAGGTGGATGGATCACAAGATCAGGAATTTGAGACCAGCTTGGCCAAGATGGTGAAACCCTGTCTCTACTAAAAATACAAAAATTAGCCAACGGTGGTGGGCGCCTGTAATCCCAGCTACTTGGGAGGCTGAGGCAGGAGAAGCGCTTGAACCCGGGAGGCAGAGGTTGCAGCAAGCCGAGATCGAGCCATTGCACTCCAGCCTGGGTGACGAGAGTGAGACTCCGTCTCAAAAAAAAAAAAGATGTAGTATAGAGTGCTGTGCATTTGAAAAGCCACGTGCTGGCCATCTTGCCTCTGGTGAAGAGCTAGACTGCATCAGACACAAGTGCCAGGAGCCCGCTGGGCGGAGGTGGGTGGAAGTGGGGAGGGCCCCACTACCTGGGCGAGCACGTGATGGCTGTCGGGTTCGTGTTACTCCATGCTCAACGGCCTTCAAAGGCTTGACCTCGTTCTGGGGATGAGGGACCACTTGGAATAATAGTACCTGAAGCCTCTCACGTGCTGAATGAACAGGGCAAGTTTGGACTCTGGCTCAGGTCAGAAGACAGCCAAGACGGCACCGATGAAATGAAGCAGGGTCCTCCCTCGGGGCGGGCTCCCACAGCAGCTGCTGTGGGAAGGATCCACCTGCCGCTGCGCAGAACGTTTGCTTCTGCGGGTTAGACGAGTGCACCTGTGGCTCCGGGATGTCCCATGGTGGTGCAAGGGCTGCTTTGTTGTTAGGGTTTATTTTATTTTATTTTATTTTATTTTATTTATTTTTTTTTTTTGAGACGGAGTCTCGCTCTGTCGCCGGGGCTGGAGCGCAGTGGCCGGATCTCAGCTCACTGCAAGCTCCGCCTCCCGGGTTTACGCCATTCTCCTGCCTCAGCCTCCTGTGTAGCTGGGACTACAGGCGCCCGCCACCTCGCCCGGCTAGTTTTTTGTATTTTTTTAGTAGAGACGGGGTTTCACCGTGTTCGCCAGGATGGTCTCGATCTCCTGACCTCGTGATCCGCCCGTCTCGGCCTCCCAAAGTGCTGGGATTACAGGCTTGAGCCACCGCACCCGGCCTATTTTATTTTTTTTATACGGAGTCTCGCTCTGTCACCCAGGCTGGAGTGCAGTGACCGATCTCAGCTCACTGCAAGCTCCGCCTCCCGGGTCCACACCATTCTCCTGCCTCAGCCTCCCGAGTAGCTGAGACTACAGGTGCCCACCACTACACCCGGCTAATTTTTTGTATTTTTGGTAGAGATGGGGTTTCACCGTGTTCGCCAGGATGGTCTCAATCTCCTGACCTCGTGATCCGCCCACCTCGGCCTCCCAAAGTGCTGGGATTACAGACGTGAGCCACTGCGCCTGGCCTTGTTAGGGGTTTTAAGGTAATTTACAGGATTCTAAAGTCAAAACTGGATACAAAGCCATGCTCAGAAACAGGCTCTGCTCCCCACTCACCCTCTGTCATGACTTACTGCTCATCCTCCCAGTGTGTTTCAAGCAAAAGCAAGCACCTATGAAGATGCTCTCATTCCCTTCCTTTCCTCGGTCAAACAGCGGTATACAGTGTTCTGCACTTTGCCCCTCCTTCCCACTAACACGCTCCAGAGTGCTCACTGCGTCATCTGTACAGACCCTGAGGGGCGGCCAGGCACAGTGGCTCACGCCTGCAGTCCCAGCACTTTGAGAGGCCGAGGCAGGCGGATCACCTGAGGTCAGGAGTTTGAGACCAGCCTGGCCAACATGGTGAAAAAATACTAAAAATACAAAAATACAAAAATTAGCCAGGCGTGGTGGCACGTGCCTGTAATCCTAGCTGCTCAAGAGGCTGAGGCAGGAGAATCACTTGAACATGGGAGGCAGAGGTGGCAGTGAGCCGAGATCATGCCATTGCACTCCAGCCTGGGCGATAAAGCGAGACTCTGTCTTAAAAAAAAAAACAAAACTTGAGGGGGCACCTCCACTCTCCCCTGGTTTGGCACTTTGCATGTATCCATTCTTAGTCTTTGGCGTTCCCATTGGAAGACTCCTTTAGTGGGAGCACCAGACTTCGGAGGTCAGAGGTAGCCAGGCTGACCCCAGATAGAAGAGCAGGGAAAGTTAGGTAGCCTTGAATTGTATGGTACATAAGCCCCAGTACAGCAGTGAGCTGGCACCAATAAAGGGTGAATTGCGCTGTTGCCGCCTGCAGTCAGGATTTACCCTAATTTATTTTGGGATGAGTTCCACGTGGTCTTCATTTATTGAACAGATACTGTAACTGCCCTGCGGGTAAGAGTCTGCTAGGTTTTGTGTGGTCCAAGGGTGAGTCCGACGTGGACCCAGTGCTCGAGGACTTTGCAAACCATCTGTTGGGGAAGACATATTCCCCTGTGTACCTGGCTCATGTTTGACGAGGTGAAACGCTTGGAGAGCTTCAAGGACGGAGCAAGTGGAGTAAGTGGACCTGAGGAGCGGGCAGCAATGCCTGAAGGCTCAGTCCCCTCTTCTCAGAGTGAGGATAATGGCATCTGCCTCATCATATTGAAGGGCTTAAGCTTATACAGCACTTAGCACAGGGCCTGATGTATCAGAGGTAAACATGACACTCTTCCCAACTGTAGCCACAATCAATCTCTTCTTGTCTTCATTTTTTATTTTTTATTTTTTTTGAGACCTTCCTGTCGTCTTTTTTTATTTTTTATTTTTTTTGAGACAGGGTCTTGCTCTGTCGCCCAGGCTAGAGTGCAGTGGTGCAATCTTAGCTCACTGCAACCTCCATCTCCCGGGCGCAAGCAGTTCTCCTGCCTCAGCCTCGTGAGCAGATGGGATTTACAGGGGCGTACACCACCACGCCCAGCTAATTTTTGTATTTTTAGTCGAGACAGGGTTTTGCCATGTTGGCCAGGCTGGTCTTGAACTCCTGACCTCAGGTGATCCGCCCACCTCGGCTTCCCAAAGTGCTGGGATTACAGGCATGAGCCAGTGTACCTGGCCATACCTTCCTGTCTTATTTTCTCCAAGCAGGCTGGCGTGTTCATGGATCGGTATATGTGTGATACTTTTTATGTATCATGCATCGTGTTCATTTTAGTTTCAGGAGTTCTTTGCTCCTGTGTAGCCTTTCTATACATTATCTTTCTTTTTTTTTCTTCTTTTTAAATAAGAGATGGGGTCTTGCTCTGTTATGCAGGCAGGAATGCAGGGACACACTCATAGCTCACTGCAGCCTTGACCTCCCACCCGATCCAGCCTCCTGAGTAGCTGGGACTACAGGGGCATGCATGCCACTGTGGCCCGGCCAATTAAAAAAAAATTTTTTTTGGCCGGGCTCAGTGGCTCACGCCTGGAATCCCAGCACTTTGGGAGGCCGAAGCGGGTGGATCACGAGGTCAGGCGATTGAGACCATCCTGGCGAACACGGTGAAACCCCGTCTCTACTAAAAATACAAAAAAATTAGCCGGGCGTGGTGGCAGGCACCTGTAGTCCCAGCTACTTGGGAGGCTGAGGCAGGAGAATGGCGTGGACCTGGGAGGCGGAGCTTGCAGTGAGCGGAGATTGCGCCACTGCACTCCAGCCTGGGTGACAGAGCGAGACTCCATCTCAAAAAAAAATTTTTTTTTTTTCTGTAGAGATGGGGGTCTCACTCTGTCGTCCAGGCAGGTCTCAAACTCCTGGGCTCCAGTGATCCTCCTGCCTTGGTCTACCAAAGTGCTGAGATTCCAGGCGTGAGCCATGGTGTCCCGTTGTATACGTTTCAGTAACTATAATATTCCATTTGAGTGCTCACTTGTGCAGTTGGGCAGGTTTCCATTCTATTAAAAATAGTGCCTTCATGGACATTTCAGTGCATATACCTTTTTCTGTATTTGTGAATATTTTCTTTGAAAGAATGTCCGTAAAGTGTAACTACTAGGTCTCAGAGGGACTCACTTAAGGCCTGGTTCATTCATTCTTGCAGCTGCCAGCACAAGTGGAATACAGCTTCAACCTGAGATAGGTACCAGGCCCATTTCATTCTCTCATCCCTCCAATTCTGGCCTGAAATCATTCATTCTCTTGAATCTATAGTTGTAGATATGAACCTGGCCTTTCTGCTTCTTGGGTTCCATAAGCCTTGTCTTCCTGCTTGCTTGATGTTGCACAGTTTAATGACTGCTAGGAGGCTTCCCAAGCTCTCTGACACTTCCAGGCTCTGAGACTGCAACAAGCTTGGCAATTCAAGACCGGCATTATGGCAGTGAGTTATGAGGGCAGAGGAAGGAGGAGGCCAGAACGTATTGAGAGAGAATTTGGGTTTCACGCAGTATGTCACTGGAAGCCTTGGATGCCACTGGATTTGTTTTAAAAAGATGACCTCACTGAACTCAGGTAAACGGGCAAGGGTGGAAGCGAGGAGGCAGGAGCACCGGCCGCAGAGGTCTGGGAGCTTCTAGGATGGGAAGTGGCACAGGCCGCCTATGCAGGGCAGGCCGTCAGTGAGTGGCGGAGCGCCTGCAGTCACAGGGACAGGGAAGGGTGGCCGGCGGCCACCCTCAGCGGGCCGACGGGACGGACAAAGGCAGAGGGAAGTGGAGTGGACGTTCGTCGTCCTGCCCCTCCACGCCGTTGTTTGGAGATGATTCCGGGAGGGTGGGAGGGTGCTGGCCTCAGCATTTCAGTGGTTGGACAGGAAGGAAGGAAGTCCCATCTCGGCGCTCCAGGGATGCGCAAATGTCAGTCCCAGGACAGTGGCTCGGGAGGGGGGCGGGGGCGACGGTCCGCAGCCATCTACCACCAGCTCCCTGTTCAGTTATTTGATGAGAACGATTACGTTTTCTTAATCTTACTTAAAGTGCTGAGTAAACTTACCTGCAAGACCAGCAAGCCCTGCGCCTCTCTTTCCGCGCGGTTCCCCGCAGCACATGCCGGCCCACTCGGGACTCGGGATCCACCTGCGGCCACCTGAAGACTGGGAGGGCTGGCTCCGCCCCCGCCCCAACCGGCACGATGGGCCCCGCCCACTCATGGGCGGAGCCTCCACCGGGCGCCTCTGCCCCGGGTTGTCACTCGGGACTCCGCCCCCGGTGGGCGGAGCCTCCGCTCGGCGCTCTGAGCGCATGCGCAGCCAGTCCCGCCCGCGGCTCCGACCCGCCGGAGCCCACGTCCTTCCGGGAGCGCGCGCGCCGGTGCGGGTGCGTGCGTGAGCGTGCGCGTCTCCGCTGCCGCTGCCGCTGCCGGTGCTGCACCCGCGCCCTCTGCCGCCGCCGCCGCCGCCGCCGCCGCCGCCCGGGGTCTCCAGGCTGAGGAGTGCGTCGGCCGCTGCCCAGCAGCGCCGCGGAGCGGGGAGCGGAGCCGCGGAGCCGGCGGGAGGGCGGGCGGGCGGGCGGACGGGCAGGTGAGCTCGCTGCGGGCCGGGCGGGCGGGTCGGCCCACGTCAGGCCGGGGCGGTGGGGCGGGCGGGGGCGCGGGCGCGGGCGCGGGTGGGGGCGGGGGCGGTGCGCCAAAGCCGGAAATGGCGGCGACCCCCGGGCCGGGGCCGCGCGGGGCCGGAGCTGCTGCGACGCCGCGGCCTGGGCCGGGCCGGGCCGGGCCGGGCCGGGGCGGGGGCGCGGGAAGGTCGGCGCCGGGGCCTGCGGGAGTCGGGCCGGGCCGGGGGTCTGAGTGCCGCGTCCCGCGGTGGGGACTGGAGCCGCGCTCTCCGCGGGTCTCTCCGGGCCCGGGACGCCGCCTCCGCTTCCCCAGGTCCCCGCGGCCGCCCCCGACCCCCCGGGGTCCTCCCCCTTCTGCGGGAGGATCGAAGAAGCTGGAGCATCGCTGGTTTTAGGGTGGCAGATAATTTAGTCCCTGGGTCGTTGTGTTTATAGCTCGGGGAATTGAAAATTGTTCTTTAGCGCACCTTAAATTAATCTTTCAGACGTTTTAAATTCCAAAAAGCATTTGGTTTGTAAGAAAAAACCTGCCTTAGCCGCCTTATAAAAACATTTGAAGCCATGCTTTATACTGAACTCTTAAGGAGAGAGTATTAGGAACTCATCCGTTCAGGTTCTAACTTGTTGGTTTTAAGTGTCTGGATTAAAGACTCTTTTTCGTGTGCCGAAGCCATGATTTCTCAAATTCATTCAGTTGTGTCATACAGGAAAAGGAAGCAAAAATTTCAGCTTTATTTTTGTTTTCCGGCTTAGGCTTGGTTGGGAAAATTTGGTGGTGGTTAGACACTTCTGCTCTTATTTGTCTGTTTAGAAAAACCTAATGACAAAAACAGTTATATTACTCCATCTATTGTCATGGTTACTTGAAGGCAAAACTTTACCCAAAGCTTCTGAGATTTTATGTTCGTTTATTTGCTTCTCTTTTTAAAAAATGTCAGCTGAGGCCGGGCGCGGTGGCTCAAGCCTGTAATCCCAGCACTTTGGGAGGCCGAGACGGGCGGATCACGAGGTCAGGAGATCGAGACCATCCTGGCTAACACGGTGAAACCCCGTCTCTACTAAAAAATACAAAAAACTAGCCGGGCGAGGTGGCGGGCGCCTGTAGTCCCAGCTACTCGGGAGGCTGAGGCAGGAGAATGGCGTAAACCCGGGAGGCGGAGCTTGCAGTGAGCTGAGATCCGGCCACTGCACTCCAGCCTGGGCGGCAGAGCGAGACTCCGTCTCAAAAAAAAAAAAAAAAAAAAAAAAATGTCAGCTGAGTTTCAGGAATGAGTGATCTGTCAAACGGGAGATGAAATTAGAAGCCTGGATCTAAGGGCTGTGGGGAAGTTTCGGTTGAGTTCATGGTTCCCCTTTCACTTGTGTCGGTGCTGTAGGACTCGGGCTGGCTCCAGCTGGCGTCTGGCCCAGCAGAGAGCTGTAGGGGCCCGCTCTGGTTGCTGGCTGTGTGGCCTCTGATGGACGCCCCTGGCGAGGGTGTTAATGAGCCTGCATCGTCTGAGTCCACCCACCCTCTGACTGGCCCCTGACTCACTCTGCACCTGCCGTATCAGCCTCCTTGCTGGTTCTGAACAGACCCACATGCTCTGTCCTTGGATCTTCCTGGAATGCCTGGTGCCTTAACCTCCTGGCCTGGCGACTGCCTGCCTACCGTGCCACCCAATTCCCTGTCTCCCTTCCTCACTTCATTTTCCCACAGTGCTGAATCCTCCTAGTGTCCTGCTTAATGCATTTATCGTACTTAATATTTTACTGTGAGTTAGTAAGGTTCTGGAGAGACTTTTTTGAAAAGACCAGTTGCTGGCACATGATCTGGGCCCAGTAAATATTTGTTCAGTGAATGAACGTGAGGAGGTTAGCAGCAGCTGTGCCTGGGGCTGGCCTTGTCACCCGGAAGTCCTTGTGGGTGAGGTCTGAGCACGTAGAGGTAAGGGTTCCTGGAACGTTGGCCCTCAGGACAGAGAGCCACCAGCTGTCACCTGCCCACTGGGGAAAGAGCCAGGTAGGGGTGGCTCGGAAGGGTGCATGGGACCCTTGTAAATCTTTTTGCAACTTTGAATCTATAATTATTTCAAAGTTAAAACGTTTCTAAAAAGTCAGATCTGTTTGGGCGTGGTGGCTCACACCCATAATCTCAGCATTTTGGGAGGCCGAGGTGGGCAGATTACTTGAAGTCAGGAGTTCGAGACTAGCCTGGCCAACATGGTGGAACCCCGTCACTACTAAAAATACAAAATTAGCTGGGTGTGGTGGCATGTGCCTGTAATCCCAGCTACTTGGGAGGCTGAGGCAGGAGAATCACTTGAACCCAGGAGGCAGAGGTTGCAGTGAGCCAAGATCACGCCACTGCACTCCAGCCTGGGCAAAAAGAGCGAAATTCCGTCTCAACAACAACAACAAAAATTAGCCGGTCATGGTTGTGGGCATACATAATCCCAGCTACTCAGGAGGCTGAGGCAGGAGAATCCCTTGAACCTGGGAGGTGGAGGTTGCAGTGAGCCAAGGTCACACCCCTGCACTCCAGCCTGGCCGATAGAGCAAGACTCAGTCTCAAATAAATAAAAATAAAAAAATAAAAAGTCAGATCTGCCACTGGTAATAATGCTTTTAGAAATTTTGTCTTTGATTACCAGGAAAAACCCTACGTGCTAGTTCTTATACTCTGTCGTGACATTTGGTCATCAAGTAGAGTGAGGTGGAATTTAATTCAGGAGAGTGACTGTGGTTGATCTCCTTAGCACGAGGCCCTTCAGCTGTGGTGCTGTGACAGCAACAGAGGCTGCTTGGTGACTTGAGGACTCTGGAGTCCTTTCCACAACCTCCACCTCATGCCCACATTAACTCAGAGCGAGTGGGCTTCAGGGCTTTCCTGCATCCCCAAAGATGGTGGTATTAACGTGGTTCAGAGATTGAACAGACGCTGCACGTTTCTCAGTCATTTTTGTTCCTCGGTTCCCCTCGCCTGGAGGGTGGATGCTGCTGAGCCCGGTTTTACAGCTGCCCCTGTGACCAGCAGCTTTGCCCAGGGTCTCCCTGTTAATCATCGTCAGAACCGGAACTTGAACTCAAGTCTTCGCTAGACCAGGTTTCTTCTAAGTATCTGGCATCACCAGGAAGAGCCCCGTACAAGGTGCTGGTTTTGTTATCCTTAGAGCCCAGATGCGAGGTGCTCACGTGTATGCCTGGGGTTAGCAGTTCCGTAGGTGTTTGTTGAATGAATCACTAAAATGCAGTGGGGTGAGGAGTCATGATAAGGTAGAATTTTATCTAAGGTGGAGTTTGCTTCTGAAATCAGGCAGGAAGGTGAATGTTATACCCAGTTAGGAGCATGTAATGTCGCAGGTAAACTGTATCAGCAAACGAAAGCAGTTTTTCTCCAGCGCGGAGACAGTCCCTGGGTCACTGGGCTGGGTGAGAAGAAGCCATTTGTAGAGAAATGAAACTTGATGACTAGTCCTGCACGAGAGGTGGAGAAGAGACCCCTAACTCTCCAATTATCTCCAAGCGGCCGTTAAAATGAGTGCTGCCAGGCCGGCCCGGCGGCTCACGCCTGTAATCCCAGCACTCTGGGAGGCCCAGGCGGGTGGATCTGGAGGTCAAGATATTGAGACCATCCTGGTCAACATGGTGAAACCCTGTCTCTAGTAAAAATACAAAAATTAGCTGGGCATGGTGGCACATGCGTGTAGTCCCAGCTACTCGGGAGGCTGAGGCAGGAGAATTGCTCGAACCTGGAAGGCAGAGGCTGCAGTGAGCCAAGAAGATCGTGCAACTGCACTCCAGCCTGGCGACAGAGCGAGGCTCCGTCTCAAAACCCACAAAGTAGCGCTTCTAAAATGAGACTCACTGTGATGTTCTGATTAGAACATTCTCATGCCACAAAGTCCTGAGATGGATCCAGGGAGCACAGTCTTCTGTCAGACGCACCTCCTGCCCCGCCATAGGCTTTCCCACTGTGGCAGCAGAATCTGTGCTAGACCTTCATGAAAGAGGACAAGATCGGGGCTCACGTGACTGGGGCTGGATTGGAGCTGCTCTGTCTCTGAGCCGCTGCATTCTGTAAAATGAGGGTAGTGGTGCCTCCCCTGCGTGCCTGCTGGGAGAGAAAAGGAGGCAATAAATGAAAGGTGTCTTATCACCTCGTTCCTGAATAGAAGTGACAGAGATGCTGAAAAACAGTAATAGTCTTGTTTTATGAAAGTGCTACCCCTAATCTAGGAGCTGGGACTGCCATGCCAGGAGCCCTCAGATAATGACATCCCTGAAGAGGATTAGCAGCTAGTCTGTTATCAGTCACAGGCAGTTCAACCCAGAAGATTTAAGGATTAGATTACCCAACAACCTTGAGTGTAGATTTTGTATCTCATCACCCTTTGCGTTAATTTTGGGTGCATTGTGTATTAATGAGGAAGTTTGTTCTGCTTTATTCTTGGTACGTGACAGACAATAGATATAGGTCATTAGAAATAAAAATTGTTGGCCGGGCGCGGTGGCTCACGCCTGTAATCCCAGCACTTTGGGAGGCCGAGGCGGGCGGATCAGAGGTCAGGAGATCGAGACCATCCTGGCTAACACGGTGAAACCCCGTCTCTACTAAAAATGCAAAAAATTAGCCGGGCGAGGCGGCGGGCGCCTGTAGTCCCAGCTGCTCGGGAGGCTGACAGGGCAGGAGAATGGCGTGAACCCGGGAGGCGGAGCTTGCAGTGAGCCGAGATCGCGCCACTGCACTCCAGCCCGGGCGACAGAGCGAGACTCCGTCTCAAAAAAAAAAAAAAAAAAAAAAAAAAAAAAAAGAAATAAAAATTGTTGGCTGGGCGCGGTGGCTCATGCCTGTAATCCCAGCACTTTGGGAGGCCGAGACGGGCGGATCACGAGATCAGGAGATCGAGACTACCCTGGCTACCACGGTGAAACCCCGTCTCTACTAAAAAATAGAAAAAAACTAGCCGGGCAAGGTGGCGGGCACCTGTAGTCCCAGCTACTCGGGAGGCTGAGCCAGGAGAATGGCGTAAACCCGGGAGGCAGAGCTTGCAGTGAGCTGAGATCCGGTCACTGCACTCCAGCCTGGGTGACAGAGCGAGACTCCATCTCAACAACAACAACAAAAAGAAATAAAAATTGTTTTAACTTTTATGAGTTTTGCAAACATTGATATTTCACATTGAAATTGCAGAAATTAGGACAGCATCTCATTTTCTTTTTTTGGGGATGAAGTCTCGCTCTGTCACCCAGGCTGGAGTCCTGTGGCATGACCTCAGCTCACTGCAATCTCTGCCTCGCGGGTTCAAGTGATTCTTATGCCTCAGCCTCCCAAGTGGCTGGGATTACAGGCGCATGCCACTATGCCCGGCTAATTTTTTGTATTTTTAGTAAAGAACGGGGGGTTTCACCATATTAGCCAGGATGGTCTCAATCTCCTGACCTCGTGATCCACCAGCCTTGGCCTCCCAAAGTGCTAGGATTATAGGCATGAGCCACTGTGCCCGGCCCCTTTTTTTTTTTTTTTTTTGGTGGGGGAACGGAGTCTCACTCTGTCGCCCAGGCTTGAGTACAATGGTACGATTTCCGCTCATGGCAACTTCTGCCTCCTGGGTTCAAGTGATTCTCCTGCCTCAGCCTCCTGGGTAGCTGGGATTACAGGCACCTGCCATGACGCCCGGCTAATTTTTGTATTTTTAGTAGAGATGGGGTTTTGCCATGTTGGCCAGGCTGGTCTTGAACTCCTGACCTCAGGTGATCCACCCACTTTGGCCCCCAAGGTGTGGGATTACAGGCGTGAGCCACCCCACCCAGCCCCAGGTTGATCTTGAGCTCCTGGACTCAAGTGATCGTCCAATTTCTCATTTTCTAAGGAAACAAGTGCTTAGACCAGGTTTGGGACATGTCTCTGAAAATTCTGGGCTGGTGCAGTTGCTCGTGCCTGTAATCCCAGCACTTTGAGAACCGAGGCAGGCGGATTGCCAGAGTCCGGGAGTGAAGACCAGCCTGGGCAACACTGCACAACCCCATCTGTACGAAAAATAGAAACAATTAGCCGGACGCGGTGACGTGCGGCTGTAGTCCCCGCTACTCGGAGGCTGAGGTGGGATCCCCTGAGCCTGGGAGGTTGAGGCTGCAGCAAACCAGGACTGCGCCACTGCACTCCAGCCTGGGTGGCAGAGAAATACGCTGTCTCAGAAACAACAACGAAAAAGGGAAGTTCTGTCTTGATCAATAATTTCCTCTTCAGGACAGACCTGCATATGCCAGAATTTAACTTTGTTCCAACATCATTCTACATTTTACATGAATGGTTTCAAAAAACTTATTTCTGTGGCAGAGAACGTTGTCATTTATTCTTGACATATTAAACCTGAGTGATATTTTTAAATTTTTGTGATGTGTTGTGAGTGCTTAGTGAATATTCTTTGAATATGGATATGAATGAACCTTACTTTTCTTGGATTTATAATTTTATTGTCCCTTTAAGTATTCTGCATTGAACATGTGTCACCAGCAGGAACGATCATTACGAGATGGTGTCCGGAACCATGTAGTGTCTGCATTGCTGTGTCCCAGGCATTCTTTGTTTGTTTGAGATGGAGTCTCGCCCTGTCATCCAGGCTGGAGTGCAGTGGCGTGATCGTGGCTCATTGCAGCCTCCACCTCTTGGGTTCAAGTGATTCTTCTGCCTCAGCCTCCTGAATAACTGGAATTACAGGCACGTGCCACCACTCCCAGCTAATTTTTGTATTTTCAGTAGAGATGAGGTTTCACTATGTTGCCCGGGCTGGTCTCGAACTCCTGACCTCAAGTGATCAGCCCACCTTGACCTCCCAAGGTGCTGGGATTATAGACGTGAGCCACTGTGCTCAGCCTGTGTTCGGAGGCGTTCTGTGCCTGTTATGAAATCATGATGCTGGCAGGTGGGAAGATGGGATGGACTTGCCAGCCCCGTCGGCTGTGCCCTGCCCTCCTTGCTGTCTCTAGAGCGTGGCTGACTTCTGGGAGAGCTCTCCCTGCCCTGTGCCTCCTCTTTTTCACCAGGTAGAGTGGAAATGTGTTCTAGTGGAACTGCAGAACCAAAATATCCCGCCTTATTCTAACTCTTGAAGAAGCAGGAGCTGAATTCAGGTGCTTGAGGCCCAGTCCACGTGCTCCACATCAGTCTCGGGGTGGAGGCGAGCGTGGGTCAGAGGCCTCTACCTCTGACTAGGCTGCAGGTACCTGGCGGGAAGAGTGACTGCAGCTCAACAGAGGGAGTGTGCACCCCTGCCTGGCTTTTATTTTCCTCCTCCTGTTATCGGGAGGGATTAGCAGCAGAGCAAATGTTTGGGTTTTTGCTGTGCAGTTCCATTGGATGTTTCTTTATTAAACAGGATTGTGTTTTATTGTAAGAGGGTTTCCCTAAGACAAATAATGAAGGAAATTCTGGGTCCAAGAGTACAGACTGTAATTTCTGTCATCTGTTGCCAAGTTTGTAGCCCTCACGCAGTGCCTGTCTTTCCCCTTTGCTTTCAGGGCATTTTAACACAGTATTTTGGTGTTCTTTTAGCTACTGCAATAGGGCTTGCTATTAAAATCTGAGATTTTAAATTTTTGCAAATTGCAATAAATTTCGTTAGTTCTCTCTTGATCTTTAAATAAGAGATTTCTTATGAGCCCAGTGTGGTGGCATGCATCAGTAGTCTCAGCTGCTTGGGAGGCAAAGGCTGGAGGATTATTTGAGTCCATGCTGGGCAACATAGCAAGGCCTTCTCTCTTAAAAAATAATAAATGTCTTATTATAAATGGACTTTTAAAAATGCACAAAACCAGTCAACATATGTTTTTTAAATTAACCGAGAAAGAAGCTATATTCCCGTAAAGCCTTTACCTGGGCTGTATTCATCTTTTTTTTTTCTTTTTTTTTTTTGAGATGGATTCTCGCTCTGTTGCCCAGGCTGGAGTGCAGTGGCGCGATCTTGGCTCACTGCAATCTCCGCCTCCCAGGTTCTCCGCCTCCCGGGTTCAAGCGATTCTCCTGCCTCAGCCTCCCTAGTAGCTGGGACTACAGGCGTGCGCCATCACGCCCCCCTAATTTTTGTATTTTTGGTAGAGACGGGGCTTCCCCATGTTGGCCAGGATGGTCTCGATCTCTTGACCTCGTGGTCTACCCACCTTGGCCTCCCAAAGTGCTGGGATTACAGGTGTGAGCCACCGTGCTTGGCCCATCTCAAACTTTTTTTGTGTGTGTTTTTTTGTTTGAGACAGAGTCTCGCTCTGTCGCCCATGTTGGAGTGCCGTGGCTCGATCTCGGCTCACTGCAAGCTCTACCTTCTGGGTTCACGCCATTCTCCTGCCTCAGCCTCCCGAGCAGCTGGGACTACAGGCACCCGCCACCATGCATGGCTAATTTTTTTGTAGTTTTAGTAGAGACGGAGTTTCACAGTGTTAGCCAGGATGGTCTTGATCTCCTGACCTCGTGATCCGCCCGCCTCGGCCTCCGAAAGTGCTGGGATTACAGGGCGTGAGCCACTGCACCCGGCCCATCTCAAGACTTTTAATAAAGCTCTTTGCATAGAAATATTTAAAAAATTAAAAAATTTTTGGCCAGGCTTAGTGGCTTAAGCCTGTAATCCCAGCCCTTTGGGAGGCCAAGGCAAGCAGATTACATGAGGCCAGGAGTTCGAGACTAGCCTGGCCAACATGGTGAAACCCTGTCTCTACTAAAAATACAAAAATTTGGGCAGGTGCGGTGGCTGACGCCTGTAATCCCAACACTTTGGGAGGCTGAGGTGGATAGATCTCTTGAGTTCAGGAATTTGAGACCAGCCTGGGTAACAGGAGGAAAACCTATCTCTGCAGAAAATACAAAAGTGAGCTGGGCATGGTGTTACATGCCCGTAGTCCCAGCTACTCGAGAGGCTGAGGGGCTGAGGTGGGAGGATCCCTTGTGCCTGGGAGGTGGAGCTTGCAGTGGGGGATGAAAAAGAATACCCCATGTCCAAATAGCAAAACACTCTGAAATGAGGCAAACTGGTTTGTTGAACAGGCATTCTGGGACAAGGTTACCCAATATGCATTAGCCATAATCCCCAGGACAGCCATACAGGGGGGTCTTAAACAGTTTTTTAGATTCTTGAGTATAAAGGTATAATATTGAAGAATAAGCACAAATAATGCTGTTGTACATGTTAAAATGACAACACAGAATTTACAAAATTGCCTTTTCCCCCCAAAATTACCTCTTACGATGCGATTTCTGTTGGTACTGTTTTCTCTTGCATCATCCTGCCGGGTTGAGTAACCCTAACTGATTGTCACCAACAGACGGCCTCACAGCATCCTTCTCCCTGGTGTGAGCGCTGCTTAATTCAACGTGTGTGAAAATACTTTAAGACAAGGGCCCTGTCACTTGTACAGAATCTGAAGTGGCTTTGAATAGGCAACGGGTCCAGCTGCCTCTTAGTGTGTCTGGCCTCCAGGTGGGCGAATGGAGATGCACACAGGTGTTCATGGTCTAGACATCCTTGGAAACCTGCTCTGGTTTAGGGTAAATAGGCAAAATTTTACTAATGCTGTTCCTCGCATGGGCTGGTGGCCTTTGCCCTGGACTCACTCCAGAACAGCTAGGTGTCCAGCTGACTGACAGCTACCTCCCCCTAAAGCCTCAAACAGACTTCTCTTACATTTTTAAAAGGCAGAGGACAATAAGGCAGATTAATAAACTGTGGGTTTTTTTTTTTTTTTTCTTGAGACAAAGTCTTGCTCTTGTCCCCCAGGCTGGAGTGCCATGGTACGATCTCGACTCTCTGCAGCCTCTGCTTCCCGGGTTCAGGCGATTCTCCTGCCTCAGCCTCCGCACTAGCTGGAAAAAACTACAGGTGCGCACCACCACTCCCGGCTAGTTTTTGTAGTTTTGATAAAGATGGGGTTGCACCGTGTTTTGTTGGCCAAGCTGATCTTAATCTCCTGACCTCAAGTGATCCGCCCGGCTTGGCCTCCCAAAGTGCTGGGATTACAGGCATGAGCCACTGTGCCCGGCCCAGGATATTTTTTTAGTTAAGGAAACTACTTTTTACATCTGAAATTCTATGTAACGATAATTAGTATGTCTTCTAGCTGAGAAAATAATTAATGTGTCTTCAAGCTGAGAAAAACTAAAAATACAAAAAAATTAGCCAGGCGTAGTGGTGGGCGCCTGTAGTCCCAGCTACTCAGGAGGCTGAGGCAGGAGAATGGTGTGAACCCGGGAGGCGGAGCTTGCAGTGAGCTGAGATTGTTCCACTACACTCCAGCCTGGGTGACTGAGCAAGACTCCATCTCAAAAAATAATTAATTAATCAATAAAAATATGACGGTGGCCTGGGTGCAGTCGCTCACACCTGTAATCCCAGCACATTGGGAGACTAAGGTTGGAGGGTCACTTGAGCCCAGGAGTTTGCCTAGCCTGGGAACCTTAGGGAGAGCCTGCCTCTACAAAAAATAAACAATTATCCGGGTGGGGTGGTTGCACACCTGTAGCCCCAACTACTTTGGTGGCCGATGGGAGGGTCGCAGGAGTCCAGGAGGTCACGGCTGCGGTGAGTTGTGATTGAGCCACTGCACTCCTGCCTGGACGGTCCCGGGAGACTCTGTCTCTAAAATAAAATAAATGACAGTGGTCCATACAGTACCTTATTCAGAAAAGGCTTGATGTACAAGAAAATAAGTTACTTGTGATCAGGACAGAGAAGAATTACTGTCTTCTGTGAAATGGATGCTGGGAATCAGTCATGACGTACAGTGCTGGTGAGGCTGACGTGCGTTCGAATTACAGCCCTGCTGATCCTTAGCAGGTGACTGAAAATAGGCGACTCCACCCTCCTGAGTCTCAGTCTTCTTAGCCGAAAAGCACAGGTCATTATCGCAGTAGCTAACATTAACTGTGTGCCTGGCGCAGGATCCGACTGCTTCATTCAAGCCAGCTCCCCGACATACCTTGCTGGACTGTTTAATCCCCATTTGACAAAGAGGAGATTGAGATGGGGAGGTGCTGAGTAACTTGCCTGGTCACTGAGTGCCTCTAAATGGCAGCCCAGACAGGTGGCCCCAGAGCTGCCCTCCCACCCCCTGACAGGCCTGTCTCATAGGCCTTTTAGGAAGGGCTCTTTTCGCAGACGGCAGGCTCGGGCTGAGTGTTTCCTAAGCTGCAGCTGCCATGTAGATAAAACTCACAGCAGATATCACAGGTTCTGTCAGATCATACTGTCTCAATCATACTACTGTCTCAATTTTTTTTTTTTTTCTTTTTTTGAGACGGAGTCTTGCTCTGTCGCCCAGGCTGGCGTGCAGTGGCCGGATCTCAGCTCACTGCAAGCTCCGCCTCCTGGGTTCACACCATTCTCCTGCCTCAGCCTCCCGAGTAGCTGGGACTACAGGCGCCCGCCACCTCGCCCGACTAGTTTTTTGTATTTTTTAGTAGAGACGGGGTTTCACCGTGTTAGCCAGGATGGTCTCGATCTCCTGACCTTGTGATCCGCCCGTCTTGGCCTCCCAAAGTGCTGGGATTACAGGCGTGAGCCACCACGCCCGGCCACTGTCTCAATTTTGAGGTGCATGCATGTGTTTTACCACTTAACTACCTCTGAAATTTAGTTTTTTGTTGTTGTTGTTGTTTTGAGACAGAGTCTTGCTCTGTCGACAGGCTGGAGTGCAGTGGCGCGATCTCAGCTCACTGCAACTTCCGTCTCCCGGCTTCAAGTGATTCTCCTGCCTCAGCGTCCCCAGTAGCTGGGACTACAGGCACGTGTACCATCACGCCTGGCTAATTTTTGTATTTTTAGTGGAGATGGGGTTTCACCATGTTGGCAAGGCTGGTCTCGAACTCCTGACCTCGTGATACCTGCCCCCACCCCACCTCGGCCTCCCAAAGTGCTGGGATTACAGGCGTGAGCCACCGCACTCAGCCCTGAAGTTTAGCATGTTTTATGGTTGGCTCGTCAGGGTTGAAGGTGCACCTGATACTTGGTTGCATAGTAGACTCACTGGAATCATTTCACTTTCGTCACAGTTGCAGAGGCACTCTGAGGCTGTGTGTGTGTGCTTCACCAGGGACAGCCCCACGCATGGGAGGTGGTGGCCCGCCATCCCTCCTGGGTGAATTTCTCTAAGAGCAGCCCTAGGCCAGGGGTCGAGTGCAGGAAAGTCAGGACCATTTCCATCAGTTCCGTTTCAGAGCGGGTTCTCCCTGGAAGTGCTGGAAATAGGCCGTCTGTAGCGTTTTATGAACTGTGGCGGATCCGCTGTCTGTGTCTTGAGCTTCTGCTCTGCAGTCTGCTCAGTGGAAGCACCTTTCAGTCCACTGTACGGTGGGTGGAGCCGCCGCCAGGGTGGGTGTGCCGGTGATCGGTCACAGAATGAACAGGGCAGAGGTCCCTGAGTCAATGTGATACTGCAGGTGGGATTGTGGGTATAGGTGTTTTTATGAATGTACATGTTATGTGAAGTTGAGGATTTGAATGTTGTGATTATTATGTCCAGATACAGTTTGAGCCTGGCACGGTGCAGGCCTGTGGTCCCAGCCACTTGAAGTGGGAGGAGAGCTTGAGCTCAGGATTTCCAGGCTATAGGGGGCCGTGATCCCACCACTGCACCGCAGCCTGGGCGACAGAGTGAGACCCCATCTCAAAAAGAAAAGAGAAGAGGCTGGGAGCTGTGGCTCACGCCTGTAATCCAAACACTTTGGGAGGCTGAGGCAGGCGGATCACTTGAAGTCAGAAGTTCAAGACCAGCCTGGCCAACATGGTGAAACCCTATCTCTATTAAAAATACAAAAATCATACTTACGTGGCAGGGGAGACACCATGATCACAAAGGTGGTTTTCCCAGGGCGAGGCTTAGCCGTTGCACTCCGGGTGTGCTGACCCCTGCGATTTCCCCAAATGTGGGAAACTCGACTGCATAATTTGTGGTAGTGAGGGGGCTGTGTTCACACTGTCCCCCAAAATAAATAAATAAATAAATAAAAATACAAAAATCATTCGGGTGCAGTGGCTCTCGCCTGTCATTCCAGCACTTTGGGAGGCCGAGGTGGGTGGATCACCTGAGGTCAGGAGTTTGAGACCAGCCTGGCCAACATGGTGAAGCCCCATCTTTACTAAAAATACAAAAATTAGTCGGGAGTGGTGACGTGGGCCTGTAGTCCCAACTACTGTGGAGGCTGAGGCAGGAGAATCGTTCGTGCCTGGGAGGTGGAGGCTGCAGAGAGCCGAGATTGCGCCACTGCACTCCAGCCTGGCGACAGAGCAAGACTGCGTCTCAAAAAAAAAAAAAAAAAAGAAAAGGGAAAAAAATATATTCTTCCCCATGAGAGTAGATTTCTACGGAATCGATAGCTGTAGTTTTATGCCCTTTCTTCCGTGATACGAAGTCCGTCCGGACCCGTCTGGCTGGGGATCCTCAGGAGAGCCTGCGGGGGGCAGCAGAGGCCCGCCTGGGCCAGGGCGAACCAGCCCAGGATCCTGCGGCTTTAGGTGCTGAGAGCGTAGAACTCCAGCAACCACAACGCCCTCATGGTTACTAACTTTATGAAGAATACTTTGTCTTTCACGTTTGGGACTGTGTGAAGGTTTTCTGGAATATTTTTGGGCATGGTGGCGATTCTGCTCTAGGACCTTTATTCTCTAGCATTGTACAGAGATGATTGATTTGAACAGCAGCTGTGATAATGGAAGACTGACTTGTGTCTTCAGACTCGTTCTGTTCCTGGGGGTGCTTGGTCTAGGCTCCCTTTATATGGGGAGGTTCAAACCTTGATTGAATAGTCACTGCCCAGGTGTCGTAACCTGTGGCCTCATTGGTGTCACCTGGACTTTTTCTCCTCTGTTTGCACCATCAAAAGTGATGTGCTCTGGCCGGGCGCGGTGGCTCACACCTGGAATCCCAGCACTTTGGGAGGCTGAGGCGGGTGGATCTCGAGGTCAGGAGATTGAGACCATCCCGGCTAACACAGTGAAACCCCGTCTCTACTAAAAATACAAAAAATTAGCTGGGCGTGGTGGTGGTGCCTGTAGTCTCAGCTACTCGGGAGGCTGAGGCAAGAGAATGGCGGGAACCTGGGGGGCGGAGATTGCAGTGAGCCGAGATTGCCCCATTGCACTCCAGCCTGGGCGACAGAGCGAGACTCCGTCTCAAAAAGGAAAAAGAAAGTGACGTGTGCTTAGGACTGGGAGGGTGAGGCCCGGGGTGCTTGGTGCCCGGCGCCCAGGAGGACAGCAGTGTCGTGTTGGATGACCTGCTCTCCGAGTAATAGGGATTTGAGAATGTTTGATTCTTTTTTTTTTTTTTGAGACACAGTCTCACTCTGTTTCCCAGGCTGGAGTGCAGTGGTGTGATCTCAGCTCAGTGCAACCTCTGCCTCCTGGGTTCAAGCGATTCTCCTGCCTCAGCCTCCCGAGTAGCTGGGATTACAGGCATGTACCACCATGCCCGGCTAATTTTTATGTTTTTAGTAGAGACAGGGGTTCACCATGTTGGCCAGGCTGGTCTTGAACTCCTGATCTCAAGTGATCCGCCTGCTTCGACCTCCCAAAGTGCTGGGATTCCAGGCCTGAGCCCTGTGCCCAGCACTGTTTAAATGTGTGTCTGGAGTTACTTCGTTCCACTTCCGATCTGCTTTTCCTTTGGAATTACTGTGTTCTAAGTACCAGGTTACCAAAAAAAGAAAAAATCTTTGTTAGGTTTCCAGACCCAAGTCAATACAGATAAAATTAATGCAGCAAACATTTACTGAATGCTTTGTTAGACCTGGGGCAGTAGCTCAGTTTATGAATTCAAAGGGCTTCAGCATGTGGGGTTTGGTTTTGTTTCTCTGTAGCTAATCATACCCTCGGAATGGTTTTATAGTTTCGGGAAACCGTGGTTCTGGGCAGGGTGGCAGCTCTGGGTTGACACCTCAGGTGTGGCCGCCGGTCCTGTTGCTTCCTGACATTAACTTTGTGACTCACGAGGGCAAGTGTTCGTTTTCTGTGTGAGCAAGCACGGGGCTTGTTACTGTGTGAGGAGGGCTGGCCGCCCTGCCTGTCCGTTCTTCCCTGGCTCGGCCGGGCCGCTCCCGTGGCTCCAGCTCAGATTTGCTTCCTCTCGTACTTGGATGTTTGATGACGGTGGTGGAAGCAGTTTTATTTACTCTTGCTGTTCTCACGTTACTTTAAGCATCACTGTTGCTTTTTATTTTTAGAATTAAGGAGGAAAGGTGAAATCTTTTGGGGATTTCTGTGTTTCCAGTGACTTTAGGAATTCTTTTTTTTTTTTTTTCGAGACAGGGTCTTGCTCTGTCATTCAGGCTGGAGTGCAGTGGCACGATCTTGGCTCACTGCAGCCTTGACCTCCTGGGCTCAAGTGATTCTCCCATCCCAGCCACCTGAGTAACTGGGACCACAGGTGTGCACCATCATGCTTGGCGAATTCTTGTATTTTTTTTTAAATTGAGATGGGGTTTCACCATGTTGCCCAGAATGGTCAAACTTCTAGGCTCAAGCAGTCTCCCCACCTCAGCCTTCTGAAGTGTTGGGATTACAGGCATGAGCTGCCATGGCTGGCTTAAAAGTTTTTACATTTGAAATTCATTTTAAGTTAGGAGGAAAGGCCTAGCTCGCTGGCTCATGTCTGTAATCCCAGCACTTTGGGAGGCCGAGGCGGATGGATCAGTTGAGGCCAGGAGTTCGAGACCAGCCTGGCCAACATAGCAAAACCTTATCTCTGCCAAGAATACAAAAATTATCTGGGCATGGTGACAGATGCCTGTGATGCCAGCTACTTGAGAAACGGAGGCAGGAGAACTGCTTGAACCCAGGAGGAGGAGGTTGCAGTGAGCCAAAAGTGCGCTTTTGCACTCCAGCCTGGGCGACAAAGTGAGAATCAGTCTCAAAAGGAAAGAGCAGTAAAGGCGAGGAGACCTGTGAGGTGACACACAGCATTTTCTCTCTAGCTTTCTGTGTTGACTCTTGCTTAGAATTTCTTCAAATGTATTTACAGAGTTAATTGGGTTTTTTTTTTGGAATAGATAAGACATCCAGAAATACACATTCAGACTGTGGGGCTTCTACCGTTTTAACTGGGTTCCAGGTCCCTGTCCCTAGTGTGCTCTGACTGTCAGCCCTTCCCCTGCCTGACCTACCTGTCTGAGTATCTTTTGGCAGTCAGGTTTTTGTTGGTGGTGGTGGTTTTTTTTTTTTTTTTTTTTTTTTTTTTGAGACCGAGTCTTGCTCTGTCGCCCAGGCTGCAGGCTGGGGAGTAGTGGCGCGATCTCAGCTCCCTGCAACCTCCACCTCCTGGGTTCAAGCGTTTCTTGTGCCTCAGCCTCCTGAGTAGCTGGGACTACAGGCGCGTGCCACCATACCCAGCTAATTTTTGTATTTTTTTTTTTTTAGTAGAGATGGGGTTTCACCGTGTTGGCCAGGATGGTCTCGATCTCCTGACCTCGTGATCTGCCCACCTTGGCCTCCCAAAGTGCTGGGATTACAGGTTTGGCCACCGCGCCCGGCCAGCAGTCAGTTTTCATATGGTTCATCACAGATTTTATTTTATTTTATTTTATTTATTTATTTATTTTTTTGAGACGGAGTCTCACGCTGTTGCCCAGGCTGGAGTGCAGTGGCGCGATCTCGGCTCACTGCAAGCTCCGCCTCCTGGGTTCACGCCATTCTCCTGCCTCAGCCTCCTGAGTAGCTGGGACTACAGGCGCCCGCCACCGCGCCCGGCTAATTTTTTGTATTTTTAGTAGAGACGGGGTTTCACCGTGGTCTCGATCTCCTGACCTTGTGATCCGCCCGCCTCGGCCTCCCAAAGTGCTGGGATTACAGGCTTGAGCCACCGCGCCCGGCCTCATCACAGATTTTAAATTAAGATTCCCCAGCAGGATAAAAGAAATGCCAGTTGTATTTTATTTTTCGTATTTGTATTTTTAACAAAGTTTTTTTTTTTTTTTGCATAGAATGAGCCAAGGGCATCTAGAGCAAAGAGGTGGTTCCCTGCCCTGTCTCCATCTCCCCGTCTGCACCGTCTCTCCCTGGCCGGTCTCCATCTCCCCGTCTGCAGTATCTCTCCCAGAGGTGTTTGCTGGTGCCTCCTTTGCAGCTCATGCCCATTTGCTGACACAGCCCCTCCTGTGTCTTCCCCATCCCAGTGTGTCTGTCGCTCTTGGTAGTTCCTCCGTGTTTCCTTTGTATCCTTAGGGGACTTGTCTTTTCCCCACTCCCCAGCACTCCCCAGCACCTGTTGTCTCCTTCCCTTTCCTCCCCCTTCTCAGACAGCGTCTGTTCTTTCTAGCGTTGTTCCCCTTGTCCCAAGGTTCCTAACAGCCTTCTTTTTTTTTTTTTTTTTTTTCTTTTGGTCAGACGGAGTCTTGCTCTGTTGCCCAGGCTGGAGTGCAGTAGTGCGGTCTCAGCTCACTGTAGCCTCTACCTCCTGGGTTCAAGTGATTCTCCTGCCTCAGTCTCCTGAGTAGCTGAGACTACAGGCGTGTGCTACCACACCCGGCTTTTTGTATTTTTATTTATTTTTGAGAGAAAGTCTCTTTGTTGCCCAAGCTGGAGTACAGTGACGCCATCTTGGCTCACTGCAACCTCTACCGGGTTCAAGCGATTCTCCTGCCTCGGCCTCCCGAGCAGCTTACAGTAGGGATTACAGGCACAACCACACCCGGCTGATTTTGGAATTTTAATACGGATAGGGTTTCACCATGTTGGCCAGGCTGGTCTTGAACTCCTGACCTCAGGTGATCCGCCCACCTCAGCCTCTTCCAAAGCGCTGGGATTACAGGCGTGAGCCACCGCGCCTGGCCCGAACAGTCTTCTTGTTGGCATTGTGTATTCAGACCATCCACTGCAGGGTTTGTTATCTTTGTGGCCTGGAACGTCTCTCTCTGAGCACTCTTCATCCTCCCACCCCTGAGCAGGCAGCGTCTCTCAAGGCCACCTGCCCAGCCACTGTCTTGGGGTGCCCACGGGAGGCTGGGGAGAAGAGCGAGGCAGTAGTGAGAAGCCCATGATGCTCAGCCTTGGCTGAGCACCTTAGAGCAGCCCTGACGCTGGCGTCTGTCTCTTGGTGAAAGCGGCACCCAGACTTCAGTCCTTACAGCCTGGAACTCAGAACCGTAGAGGTGCCGTGACTCACAGGGTTTACCTCGTAATTGCTGTTTGGAACGCGGAGGTGCCATGACCCACAGGGTTTACCTTGTAATTGCTGTTAAAACCCTTCGGGGCTTCCTAACGGAATGCTTAATGTTGAAATATTATTTTAAGTACTAATATCTATGATGTGGTTAGAAATGCCAAAGAATATTTTGCTGTTTTTTTTTTTTTTTTGAGACGGAGTCTCGCTCTGTTGCCCAGGCTGGAGTTCAGTGGCGCAATCTCCGCTCATTGCAAGCTCTGCCTCCCAGGTTCACGCAATTCTCCCACCTCAGCCTTCCAAGTAGCTGGGACTACAGGCGCCCATCACCTCGCCCGGCAAATTTTTTTTGTATTTTTAGTAGAGACAGTGTTTCACCATGTTATACAGGATGGTCTCGATCTCCTGACCTTGTGATCCGCCCGCCTCGGCTTCCCAAAGTGCTGGGATTACTGGTGTGAGCCACGCCTGGCCAGAATATGTAGCTTTTGTAAAAATTTTGGAAATGGCCTCAGATAATTTCAGAGGTTTTAAAATAAAGGATGCTAAAAATGGAGCAAAATGGAGAGCCCCTGATAGACCTCCTGTGTGGGAGTTTGCAGTACGCCGGAGGCACCTGTGGGCCCAGGGAAAGGCCGCCTGCTCTGTGGCTACTCCTGGGACCTGGGCACCGAGCAGGCCTCAGACAGGTAGGAGCTGGTCTGTATCTCCTGCCACGCCCAGGCCAGCACCTGATGAAGCAGATTCCTGTGGGTGACGAGTGTGAGGAGATAGTACAGGACCTTGGGATCAGGAGGGATTTCTTGAACAAAAAAGGGGGAAAACAGATTGAGAGATTCAGAAAGCTGTGATATATTCCGTGACCGCAGAGGTGACTTGGAGGAGGGCTGTTGTTCAGTGATACGCGTGTTGTGAACACTTGTGCATTTAAATGGTTCAGATGCTGAATCTGGTGTTTTATGTTTTTTCTACAATTGGTAAGAAAAAGCTTTTTCTTCTCAAAAGACACACCATAATAAGTAAAACACCTGTGAACTAGAAGATACTTGTAACATTCTTAACCAGTGAAGGGTTGGTGTCCGGATGTATCCACTGGGCACCACAGACAGAACGGCCTTGAAACGGGCTGGAGACGTTCACCCTCCTCAGGCCAGGCAAGCGCCGGGGAGCCCGGCCATACCTGTCTTTGCTGAGGCCGCAGGGAGCCCCAAGCTCCAGTGGCTCCTGGTGCAGTCCTCGGAGAGCAGTCAGCACACCTTGTCGGGCTGAGCCTGCCTGTTCTGGGGCACCCAGAAGTTCCACTCTTAGGGACACACCAGAAGAATTCTTCCTAAACTGTTTGTGCTGAAGGACCAGATTTAAGTTTTTAAAATTTCCAGTGTCACAGACTGATGACATTTTTGTAAACTACAACAAAAGTGACTAACTAGAAAAGGAAATCACAACATAAAATACAAACCCATGTCATTAGTATTAATATTTTGAGGCACAGTCTGTTTTTGTCACTCCGACTGGAGGGCAATGGTATGATCGCGGCACACTGAAGCCTCGACCTCCTGGGCTCAAGTGATCCTCCTGCCTCAGCCTCCTGAGTAGCTGGGACCATAGGCAAGCGCCATCACGCCCAGCTAATTCTTTTTTTTTTTTTTTTTTTTTTGAGACAGAGTCTCGCTCTGTCGCCCAGGCTGGAGTGCAGTGGCATGACCTTTGCTCACTGCAACCTCTGCCTCCTGGGTTCAAGCAATTTTCATGCCTCAGCCTTCTGAGTAGCTGGGATTACAGGTGTGTGCCACCATGCCTGGCTAATTATGCCTGGATAATTTTTGTATTTTTAGTAGAGATGGAGTTTTGCCATGTTGGTCAGGCTGGTCTCGAACTCCTGGCCTCAAGCATTCCTCAGCCTCCCAAAGTGCTAGGGTTACAGGCGTGAGCCGTGACGTCTGGCTGTTGGTGGAACCCGCCCCCAATATTTCAACGTAGGTTCTATTTTCCGTAAGTGTCAGCCAGCTGAGAAAAAAAGAGAAAGAGTACAAAGAAAGGAATTTTACAGCTGGGCCTCTGGGGTGACATCGCATATTGGTAGGACCATGATGCCTGCCTGAGCCACAAAACCAGCAAGTTTTATTATGGATTTTAAAAGGGGAGGGGGTACAAGAACAGGGAGTAGGTCACAAGATCACATGCTTCAAAGGGCAAAAAGGAGAACAAAGATCACAAGGCAAAGGGCAAAGGCAAAGATTACAAGGCAAAGGGCAAAAGTGGAATTACTGGCCGGGCGCGGTGGCTCACACCTCTAAACCCAGCCCTTTGGGAGGCTGAGGCGGGCAGATCACAAGGTCAGGAGATCAAGACCATCCTGGCTAACATGGTGAAACCCCGTCTCTACTAAAAATACAAAAAATTAGCTGGGTGTGGTGACGGGCGCCTGTAGTCCCAGCTACTCGGGAGGCTGAGGCAGGAGAATGGCGTGAACCCGGGAGGTGGAGCTTGCAGTGAGCCGAGATCGCACCACTGCACTCCAGCCTGGGCAATAAAGCAAGACTCCGTCTCAAAAAAAAAAAAGTGGAATTACTGATAAGGGTCTGTGTTCGACTGTGCACGTACTGTCCTGATAAACATCTTAAACAACAGAAAACAGGATTCGAGAGCAGAGAAGCGGTCTGACCTCACATGTAACAGGGTGGAGTTTCCCAATCCTGGTAAGCCTGAAGGTACTGCAGGGTAAGTACAGAGGGTGCTCAGTCCTTATCTCAACCCTTATCTCAACCGCATAAGACAGACACTCCCAGAGCGGCCGTTTATAGACCTCCCTCCAGGAAGGCATTCCTTTCCCAGAGTATTAATCCTAGTTAGGAAGAGAATTTAGCAATATCCTCCCTACTTGCAGGTCCGTTTATCTGCGAGAAGAAAAACATGGTTCTATTTTGCCCGACCCCACGGGCAGGCAGACCTTATGGTTGTCTATTCTTGTTCCCCGGAAATCGCTGTTATTCTGTTCTTTTTCAAGGTGCACTGATTTCATATTGTTCAAACACGGTTTACAATGAATTTGTACAATTAACACAATTATCATAGTGGCCCCGAGGTGACATGCATCTTCAGCTTACAAAGATAACAGGATTAAGAGATTAAAGTAGGACAGGTGTAAGAAATTCTGAAAGTATTATTTGGGAACTGGTAAATGTCCATGAAATCTTAACAATTTATGTTCCTCTGCCGCGGCTCCAGCCGGTGCCTCCGTGTGGGGTCCCTGACTTCCTGCCACAACTGGCTTCTATTATTTTTTAAAAATTTAATTAACTTTTTCCTTTTTTTTTAGATGGAGTCTCGCTCTGTCGCCCAGGCTGGAGTGCAGTGGTGCAATCTTGGCTCACTGCAACCTCTGCCTCTCGGGTTCAAGTGATTCTCTTGCCTCAGCCTCCTGAGTAGCTGGGACTGCAGGTGTAATACAAAAAATGCAAAACTTTTGTATTTTTTGTAGAGATGGAGTTTTGCCGTGTTGTCCAGGCTGGTCTCAAACTCCTGGGCTCAAGTGATATGCCCACCTTGGCCTCTCAAAGTTCTGGGATTATAGGCACGAGCCACTGCATCCAGCCTTTTTTTTTTTTTTTTTTTGAGATGGAGTCTCGCTCTGTCGCCCAGGCTGGAGTGCAGTGGCCAGATCTCGGCTCACTGCAAGCCCCGCCTCCCGAGTTCCTGCCATTCTCCTGCCTCAGCCTCCCGAGTAGCTGGGACTACAGGCGCCTGCCACCTCACCTGGCTAGTTTTTTTTGTATTTTTTAGTAGAGACGGGGTTTTGCCGTGTTAGCCAGGATGGGCTCGATCTCCTGACCTCGTGATCCGCCCGTCTCGGCCTCCCAAAGTGCTGGGATTACAGGCTTGAGCCACTGTGCCCGGCCGCCTTTTTTTTTTTTTTTTTGTGATGGAGTCCTACTCTGTTGCCCAGGCTGAAGTGCAGTGACGTGATCTCGGCTCACTGCAGTCTCCGCCTCCTGGGTTCACGCCATTCTCCTGCCTCAGTCTCCTGAGTAGCTGGGACCACAAGCGCCGCCACCACGCCCGGCTAGTTTTTTTGTATTTTTAGTAGAGACGGGGTTTCACCGTGTTAGCCAGGATGGTCTCCATCTCCTGACCTCCGGGATCCTCCTGCCTTGGCTTTCGAAAGTGTTGGGATTACAGATGTGAGCCACTGTGCCCGGCCCAGCCTTATTTTTTTTTTGAGACAGGGTCTTGCTTTGTCTCCCAGGCTGGAGTGCAGTGGCGCGATCTTGGCTCACTGCAACCTCTGCCTCCTGGATTCAAGCGATTTTCCTGCCTCAGCCTCCTGAGTAGCTGGGATTACAAGCATGCGCCATCACACCCATGTAATTTTTGTATTTTTTAGCAGAGACCGGGTTTCACCATGTTGACCAGGCTGGTCTTGAACTCCTGACCTCAAGCCATTCACCCACCTTGGCCTCCCAAAGTTCTGGAACTACTTTTTAAGCAGTTTTGATAGGTGTGTGTGTAGTAGCACTCTGTGGTTTAATTTGCATTTCCCAGGGAGCGGGGACGCTGCCTGTCTTCTCACACCTCAGTTGCTTGTTGCTGTGACGGTCGCCCACTCCTGCTGCCAGTATCTGTGCTCACTGGAGCTGCATCAGCCTCACGCTGTCTGCCTCTCGCCACCCACCGTGCCTGCTGCTCAGGAATGTTCTGAGCAACTTGATGATGATAACGGAAGCTGAGAACAGCCCAGATGTCCTTCGGTGGAAGAGCGGAGGGATCAGTTGTGGTCTGTTCACAGAATAGAATGTGACCACACTGGAGATGAATGAATTGTAGCTACAACCTGCAGTGTAGACGAATCTTAGATCAAACCAGGCACAGTGCCGTGTGCCTACAGTCCCGGCTACTCAGAGCCTGAAGGTGGGAGATCACTTCAGCCTGGGAATTTGAGGCTAGCCTGGGCAACATAGCAAGACCCTGTCTTAAAGGAAAAAAAAAAGCAGATTACAGAAAAGTAAACACAGTGCTAGGCTGTTTTTTTAAGCTCAAAAAATTAAAACTAAATAGCTTTTAGGGATAAACATGAGGTAATTTTTTTAGAAGCAGGAGAATAGTATTGAATTTAAGGTATATATGGGGAAAATGGAACTTCCAGGTTATTGATCATTTTCCAGTTTTTAAATTAGAAGATCGTGGTGTTTATGCATCATAATTTATATGTTCCATATATTTCTTTTTTTTTTTTTTTTGAGACGGAGTCTCACTCTATCTCACAGGCTGGAGTGCGGTGGCATGATGTCTGCTCATTGCAAGCTCTGCCTCCCGGGTTCATGCCATTTTCCTGCCTCAGCCTCCCAAGTAGCTGGGACTATAGGTGCCCGCCACCACGCCTGGCTAATTTTTTGTATTTTTCGTAGAGATGGGGTTTCACCGTGTTAGCCAGGATGGTCTCGATCTCCCGACCTCATGATCTGCCCACCTCAGCCTCCCAAAGTGCTGGGATTACAGGCGTGAGCCACCGCGCCCGGCCGATATGTTCCATATATTTCTTTCTGTATTTCACATAATACATAGTAAAATATTTAAAACAGAACAAAAATAGACTTCCTTTTAAGATGTTTTCAAATCTGTTCTTACAAAGTTGGCCAGTTTTTCCCCAACAGTAGTCTGGGTTCCGCAGCAGCTCTTTTATAAAACATTTGCTGCACACACTGAGATTGCACCTGGAAGCACAGAAATAAGAACACACGTATTTTATTTTATTTTTTTACCCCTGAAGATCTTTAAGTCTTCTGAGGAGCTGGACCTGCTGGACTGCGAGCTGCGAGGGCTGAGGTTTTTGCCTGTTTGGTTTATTTTGTTACCACTGAGTCCCCAGCTCTGAGAACAGAGCAAGGCATGTGATCGATGCTTTGTCACTGTTGAACAAATGAATGCTGAGCTGTGACGGCACCGACGTGTGTCCAGGGAGAGGATGCACCCTGCCGTGTGGATGTGTGCCCAGCGCCCAGGACAGCGCCACGGAAGAGGAGAGACAGTGCCACGGAAGAGGACACAGAGGACAGTGCCACGGAAGAGGAGAGACAGTGCCACGGAAGAGGACACACAGGACAGCGCCACGGAAGAGGACACACAGGACAGCGCCACGGAAGAGGACACACAGGACAGCGCCACGGAAGAGGAGAGACAGCGCCACGGAAGAGGACATACAGGACAGCGCCACGGAAGAGGAGAGAGTGCCACGGAAGAGGACACACAGGACAGCGCTACGGAAGAGGACATACAGGACAGCGCCATGGAAGAGGACACACTGATATATGCCCAGGGCCCAGAATAGTGCCACAGAAGAGGACAGACAGTGCCACGGAAGAGGACGCACAGGACAGTGCCACGGAAGAGGGCACACCCGGCTGTGTGGACGTGTGCCCAGGGCCCAGGACAGTGCCATGGAAGAGGATGCACCCTGCTGTGTGGCAGAAGAGGTTCCCAAGGGCAGGTTCAGGGTTCTGGGGTCTGAGTGAGAGCTCTCCAGGTGGCAGGGAGCAGGGCAGGGTGTTGGAAGAGATGGCAGGTTGTGTCAGGGGCTGACGTGGGACTCAGCACTCTGTCTCTGCCCAGGAGCAAGTCGTCCTGCGTCGGACCAGGAAGGTTGGTGGGTGTGGTGGGAGAAGGGGCTGGGGTCAGCAGGGCTGTCATCCACCAGTGTCTGGTGGGGCTGGCCACCATGCGGGGGGGCCTCAGGCTACAGCCAGGGCTGCGAAGGAGCCGAGGTCATAGAGCGGCTGCTCTGGCATAGGGAGGGAAGACACGGGTCCCACTGTTTGAGAAGCTCAGTGTCCCTGCATGTGTGCGCTCTTGTCTGCCTCGGCACGTGTGCAGGCCCTGGGGCTACTGCCAGTCGAACAGACTGGGATACGCTAGATTTGTAAAATGTGACCCTTTTTGTTTGCTTTTCATCTCCCTCCCTTCGTCCCTCCCTTCCTTCCTTCCTTCCTCCCTCCCTCCCTCCCTCCCTCCCTCCCTCCTTCGCTCCCTCCCCTTTCTCCCTCCCTCCCTCCCTCCCCTCCCTCCCCTTCCTCCCTCCCTCCCTCCCTCCCTCCATCCTTCCTTCCTTCTTAGACAGAGTCTTACTCTGTCACCTAGGCTGGAGTGCAGTGGTGAGATCTTGGCTCACTGCAACCTCCCCCTCTAGGATTCAAGTGATTCTCCTGCCTCAGCCTCCTGAGTAGCTGGGATTACAGGCGCACGCCACCACAACCGGCTAATTTTGTAGTTTTTGTAGAGACACCACACTTGGCTAATTTTGTAGTTTTAGTAGAAACGGGTTTCTCCATGTCGGTCAGACTGGTTTCGAACTCTTGGTCTCAAGAAGCAATCCACCTGCCTCAGCCTCCCAAAGCCTCGTTTGTTTGTTTTTCTTTTGTTTTGTTTTGTTTTGAGATGGAGTTTCACTCTTGTTGCCCAGACTGGAGTGCAACGGCATGATCTCACCTCACTGCAACCTCCACCTCCTGGGTTCAAGTGATTCTTCTACCTCAGCCTCTTGAGTAAGTGGGATTATAGGCATGCATCACCATGCCTGGCTAATTTTGCATTTTTAGTGGAGGTGAGGTTTCTCCATGCTGGTCAAACTGGCCTCAAACTCCTGACCTCAGGTGATCCGCCCTCCTCGGCCTCCCAAAGTTTTGGGATTACAGGCGTGAGCCACTATACCTGGCCACCTTGTTTGCTTTTTAAAGATAATGATGTCACTAAAAGAGTTCTGACTGGGGCCGGGCGTGGTGACTCACACCTGTAATCCCAGCACTTTGGGAGGCCGAGGTGGGTGGATCATGAGGTCAGGAGATTGAGACCATCCTGGCTAACATGGTGAAACCCCGTCTCTACTAAAAATGCAAAAATTAACTGGGCGTGGTGGCGGGCGCCTGTAGTCCCAGCTACTCGGGAGGCTGAGGCAGGAGAATGGCATGAACCCGGGAGGCGGAGCTTGCAGTGAGCTGAGATCCAGCCACTGCACTCCAGCCTGGGCGACAGAGCGAGACTCTGTCTCAAATAAAAAAAGAATTCCGACTAAAGGTTGGAACTTAGCCCTCCAGAAATGAAGGCTGAGTAACGCTGATGGCAGCTTGTCGCCTGCAGCAGGTGATGTTCGTGTAGCTGCGGCTGCACACCAGGCGTCTCCTCTAGCTGTGTTACAACCTTTCTGTTGATATGGGGTCCCCTTGAAATTTATCTTTGGAGACGAGGTCTCACTCTGTCACCCAGGCTGATGTCCAGTGGTGCAATTTCAGCTCACTGCAAGCTCCTCCTCCCGGAATCAAGCCATCCTCCTGCCTCAGCCTCCCGAGTAGCTGGGACTACAGGTGCCGCCACCACGCCTGGCTAGCTGGGATTGCAGGTGTGCGCCGCCACACCCGGCTAATTTTTTTTTTTCTTTTTTTTCCTTTTTTTTTTGAGATGTAGTCTCGCTCTGTCACCCAGGCTGGAGTGCAGTGGCACAATCTCGGCTCACTGCAAGGTCCGCCTCCCGGGTTCACGCCATTCTCCTTCCTCAGCCTCCTGAGTAGCTGGGACTACAAGCACCCGCCACCACGCCCAGCTAATTTTTTGTATTTTGAGTAGAGACGGGGTTTCACTGTGTTAGCCAGGATGGTCTCGATCTCCTGACCTCGTGATCCGCCCGCCTCGGCCTCCCAGAGTGCAGGAATTACAGGCGTGAGCCACCGCGCCCGGCCTAATTTTTATATTTTTAGTAGAGATGAGGTTTCACCATATTGGCCAGGCTGGTCTTCAACTCCAGACCTCAGGTGATTCAACCACCTCAGCCTCCCAAAGTGCTGGTATTACAGGCGTCAACCACCACTCCTGGCTCCCTTGAAATTTAATTAAAACAAGTTTAGGAAGAATGGAGTTGTGAGGTTCTACTTCAAACATCAGGTGGTAAACTCCCAGACTCATTGCCCCAAGAGAATTGACAGTCTAGGCTTGGCGGCTCATGCCTGTGATCCCAGCACTTCGAGAGACCGAGGCGGGCGGATCACCTGAGGTCAGGAGTTCAAGACTATCTTGGCCAGCATGGTGAAACCCCATCTGTACTAAAAATACAAAACGATTAGCCGGGTGTGGTGGTTCACGCCTGTGATCCCAGCTACCCGAGAGGTTGAGGCAGGAGAATCGCTTGAACCTGGGTGGCGGAGGGTGCATTGAGCCAAGATTGCGCCACATTGCACTCCATCCAGCCTGGCTGACAGAGTGAGACTCTACTAAAAAAAGAGAAGAAAACAGACATCAGAAAGGATTGGCTTCTGTGATCTCAGCACTTTGGTGACCACGACCCAAGGCCGGAGGATCGCTTGAGCCAAGGAATTCAAGATCAGCCTGAGCAACGTAGTAAGACCCGGTCTCTGCAAAAAATTTCTAAAAGCTTAGCTGGCATGGTGGCTCACGCCTGTCGTCCCACCTACTCAGGAGGCTGAGTTGGGAGGATCACTTGAGTCTGAGAGGTTGAGGCTGCTGTGATCTCTTATCACACCACTGCGTTCAGCCTGGGTGACAGAGCAAGACCCTGTCTCCAAACAAACAAAAAAACAAAAAATGGTCTTTTTCCTAGGTATTTACCATTTCCAGTGGTCTTCATTCCTTTCTAAAAATCCAGGTTTTAGCCGGACGCGGTGGCTCACCCCTGTAATCCCAGTAGTTTGGGAGGCTGAGGTGAGTGGATCACCTGAGGTCAGGAGTTGAAGATCAGCCTGACCAACGTGGGGAAACCCCATCTCTACTAAAACAAGATTTGCCACGCGTGGTGGCACGTGCCTGTAATCCCAGCTACTCGGGAGGCTGAGGCAGGAGAATCACTTGAACCTGGGAGGCGGAGGTTACAGTGAGTTGATGACTTAGGAGTTTTCTTTTTTTTTTTTTTTTGAGACGGAGTCTCGCTCTGCCACCCAGGCTGGAGTGCAGTGGCCGGATCTCAGCTCACTGCAGGCTCCGCCTCCCGGGTTCATGCCATTCTCCTGCCTCAGCCTCCCCAGTAGCTGGGACTACAGGCGCCCGCCACCTCGCCCGGCTAGTTTTTTGTATTTTTTAGTAGAGACGGGGTTTCACCGTGTCAGCCAGGATGGTCTCGATCTCCTGACCTCGTGATCCGCCCGCCTCGGCCTCCCAAAGTGCTGGGATTACAGGCTTGAGCCACCGCGCCCGGCCGACTTAGGATTTTTCTTCTCAGTCACTTAGCAAACTGGGGACCCATGGGTAGCGATGCCCCACCTGGGTCCTGCTTGGCCATGCTGGCGTGCCCCAACTCACCTGTGTTCGGTGGTTCCCGAGCTCGTGTGCCACACCCAAGATCAAGGATACACTGGGCATTGAAGGATGAGGAGGGCGGAGAAGAAGTTTGTTGAGCAGTGAAACAACTTTCGTTGGACCAGGGGATGCAGGGGCTGTTCCCCTACCCGAAGGCAGGAAAATCCGCCTGTGTGGCTGGGTCTGGGGCCTTTTACGGACTCAGGATGCAAAGTGCTTGCAGTGCTTGCTGATGGCTTTGTGAGTATGCCAAAAAGGTTAAAGCAAAGACACCATTCCAAAGTGGGCATGACAGTGTAGAAAACCAGTTAGAGGCCAGACGCTGTGGCTCACGCCTGTAATCCCAGCACTTTGGGAGGCCGAAGCGGACGGATCACAAGGTCACCCCATCTCTACTAAAAATACAAAAATTATCTGGGCGTGGTTCACGTGCCCGTAGTCGCAGTGACTCGGGAGGCTGAGGCAGAAGAATCGCTTGAACCTGGGAGGCGGAGATTGCAGTGAGCTGAGGTCACGCCTCTGTGCTCCAGCCTGGGCAACAGAGCGAGATTCCACCTCAAAAAAGAAAAAAATTAGGAAAGGGTAGGTATGTATAAAATAGGTGAAGAGTGGGGTTTAATCAGAGGAAAGTGTGGCCAACAGAAAGGCAAGTTCTTAATCTGGTCTGAGAATTTCACTGGTGGCTCAGCTGTCAGGCTTTAAACTGTCTTTGGCTTGGAGGTGGGTTTCACCGGGGACCTACCCCATCTGCCTGGGCATTCAGCTGCTTCCTGCCAGTGTCCCCGAGACCGCGCCACTGCACTACAGCCTGGGCCACAAGGCGAGACTGCGAGACTCTCAAAAAACCCCACATTGATGTCATTTCTTAAATATTTGGTAAAAAAAAAATCTGGGTCTGGAATTTTGTTTTTTTTTGTTTTTTTTTTGAGACGGAGTCTCGCTCTGTCACCCAGGCTGGAGTGCAGTGGCGCGATCTCGGCTCACTGCAAGCTCTGCCTCCCAGGTTCATGCCATTCTCCTGCTTCAGCCTCCCAAGTAGCTGGGACCACAGACGCCGCCACCGCGCCCGGCTAGTTTTTTTGTATTTTAGTAGAGACGGGGTTTCACTGTGTTAACCAGGATGGTCTCGATCTCCTGACCTCGTGATCCACCTGCCTCGGCCTCCCCAAGTGCTGGGATTACAGGCGTGAGCCACCGCGCCCGGCCCTCTGGAGGTTTTTTATTACAAATCTAACTTCATTAACAGATGCAGGGCTATTCAGATTTTCTACTTCATTTCATATCAGTCTTGTTAATTGTAGTTTTCAAGGTATTGTCCATTTCATCTAATTTTTCTAATTTCTTGGCATGAAGTTTGAATTTTATCCTTTTCGTGCCTCTAGGATCTGTAGTAATGAACCTTCTTTCCTTGTGTTGCTCAAAGAACCAACTCTCTTGGCCTTGTGAAAATTATGTTTTCCTTGATCTCTGTTCCTTATGATTTTCCTTCCTGCCATTTATGTTGGGTGTATCTTGTTACTTTGTAGTGATTTCCTTCCTGCCATTTATGTTGGGTTTATCCTGTTACTTTATAGTGATTTCCTTCCTGCCATTTATGTTGGGTGTATCTTGTTACTTTGTAGTGATTTCCTTCCTGCCATTTATGTTGGGTTTATTCTGTTACTTTGTAGTGATTTCCTTCCTGCCATTTATGTTGGGTTTATCCTGTTACTTTGTAGTTTCCTGAGGTGGAGCCTTAGGCCTTGGTTAACGTGTTGTGCTAGTCAGCATTCTGCGGAGGGACGTTGCCGTTGTCTGTGTCTCTTTCTAAAGGAGATTTAATATGAGGAATTGGCCCTCTGCCATTTGAAGATGGAGGAAAGCCGTGGGGTAATACAGTCCAAGGACAGGAGACCATGGCCCAGCTCAGGCTGGCAGGCGAGAAGGAACACAGGCCAACACCTCCTTCCACCCCTTTCTATTCAGGGACCCCGTGGACTGGGGCGAGACCTACCTGCACGGGGCAGGGCAGTTGGCTTCGTTGAGTCCGCAGCTCGGGTGCTGCTCTTACCCAGAAGCACCCTCTCAGACACGCCCCGAAGTCGTGTTTGATCTGGGTACCCCACGATGCAGCCAAGGAGACATAAAATGAACTGTCACGTGCATTGTATTTATTATTCAATCCAAAATATTTGCTAATTTCTCCTGTGATTTCTTTGAGCTACATGTTAGCTGGAGGTGTGTTGTTGAATATCAAGAGTACTTGAGGTTTTATGATGTATCTTTCTCCTGGGTTTCCAGTTTGTAGCTGTTAAGTCAGGGGTTGTGCTGTGTATGACCTCATTCCATTTACATTTATTGAAACCAGTTCGAAGCCCTAACATGTGGCTTGTCTTGGTCAGTATACAGCGTTCAGTTAAAAACAAAGTGTGTGCTCTAGATGTTGGGTGTTCTGTGACTGTCACGTCATGGTGGTTGATTAGTTAAAAACTGTATTCTCGCCAGGCGCAGTGGCTTACGCCTGTAACCCCAGCACTGTGGGAGGCCGAGGCGGGCGGATCACCTGAGGTCGGGAGTTCAAGACCAGCCTGACCAACATGGAGAAACCCCGTCTCTACTAAAAATACAAAAATTAGCTGGGCGTGGTGGCGCGTGCCTGTAATCCCAGCTACTCATGAGGCTGAGCCTGGAGAATTGCTTGAACTGGGGAGGTGGAGGTTGCAGTGAGCTGAGATCTCAGCGTTGCATTCCAGCTTGGGCAACGAGCAATACTGTCTCAGAAAAGAAAAAGAAACTCTATATTCTCTAGACATGGGGCGTTCTGTGAGGACCAGGTCATGCTGGTTGATAGTGTTGTTCAGAACGTCGATGTTTTTCCTGATTCTTTTTTTTGTCTGTTGTGTCAATTTCTGAGAAAGTGTTAAAATTAGAGTTGGTTCTGCATTTTTATCCATTCAGGCAGTCCCTTTCTTTAATTGGAGTTTTTTGTCTGCTAACATTGAATCTAATTGTTGGTATGTTTGGATTTACATCTTCCAACTAATTTTCTATTTGTTTCCTGTGTTGAGTTACTTTTTCATTTTTCTTTTAATCTTTTAGCTGATACCTCTTTGCATTTTTTATGCAGAGGTTGCTGTAAGGTTTACAATATGCGTGTTTATTTTAATTTATTTATTTAATTTATTTTTTAAGGAGCAGGATCTCACTCTGCCCATGGGCTGGAGTGCAGGGGTGTGATCATAGCTCTCTACAGCCTCAAACTCGTGGGCTCAAGTGGTCCTCTCGCCTCAGCCTCCCCAAATGCTGGGATGACAGCTGTGAGCCGCTGCGCCGGCCCACTGTACAGCCCCCAATTGTTCGGTATCTCTTGGGGTGGCCACAGTATAGCCCCCAATTCTTCGGGATCTCTTGGGGTGGCCACAGTATAGCCCCCAATTGTTCGGGATCTCTTGGGGTGGCCACAGTATAGCCCCCAATTCTTCGGGATCTCTTGGGGTGGCCACAGTATAGCCCCCAATTGTTCGGGATCTCTTGGGGTGGCCACAGTATAGCCCCCAATTCTTCGGGATCTCTTGGGGTGGCCACAGTATAGCCCCCAATTTTTCGGGATCTCTTGGGGTGGCCACAGTATAGCCTCCAATTTTTCGGGATCTCTTGGGGTGGCCACAGTATGGCCCCCAATTTTTCGGGATCTCTTGGGGTGACCATGTTGCAGCACTTTGCATGCAGTGTAGAAACCTCGTGCCCACTGGGGACTGCGCTCTCCCACGTCTCCGCGCCGTGACGTCTGTCTGTGCACATTGTAAACTCCACAAGGCAGCCTTGGATTCTTTTGCTTTGAATGGTCTTATGGAATAAAGTCCGTCAGCTCTGCCCTTGGTACTTTCATCTATGCTTTGTGATACTTTATTTTTTCTTCTAGATTAGCCTAACATGGCAGACCAGAGACAGCGCTCACTGTCTACCTCTGGGGAGTCATTGTACCACGTCCTTGGGCTGGACAAGAACGCAACCTCAGATGACATTAAAAAGTCCTATCGGTAAGTGGACAAGGGTGGGCCCCCACTTCCCCCAAGGAAGACACATGCCCCGTGTGGTTTAGTCTGCATTTTACCAAGAACCATTGCACATACTTTATCCTGGCCGACTCAGCGTTGAACTGGTCACAGCTACATAACGCTTTTGTATGTGTAATGTGCTCCTTATAGCTTAAAATTATTGTATTCATGTTCTCTTGCCCACAAAAAATAGCACTTAGTAGAAGCTTACACACTGTCCATAGTTCCCTGGGGAATCAGGGTCTGAACCTGTTCGAGGCCTCACAGGAGCCGCAGAGCGTTGGATGGTCCCGTGGTCTCCTTGCTGTAGCACAGTGATGACAGCCCTCACTGTGTTGTGGCCTCTTCTGATTGAACTTGAAGAACTGCGCTCTTAGGTACAATCTCATTGAGTAACCTGTAAGAGACACCACCACTAATCCAGACAATTCAGATAGTCCTCCTCTTGTGTGCTAGCGTTGTGTGGTTCATAAAACATGTTAAAATGCCATCATTACGCCCCGCCATGCTTACCATTCACTTGGCACGTGTGCAGTTAGTGGCTGGGACCCCGGGGCTGGCCTTGGTGCTGCTGAACTTAGATGTGCCTCGCACTCACTGCCCTTGGGACTCTCTGAGGCTGGGTCAGGGTGAGGAGGTTGACCTGAAGCAACCGCAGAGCTTGCTTTTGTCCCTGGCCCCTGCCGCCCTGGAGAGCTGGACAGTGAGGCGGCCTGGGCGGACCTGCCTTGCGCTGCACCCAGCAGTGATGCGGGTGGGACAAAGGCCAGGGTAGAGCCAGGACATGGTTTTGGTTTGCAGGAAACTTGCCTTGAAATATCACCCCGACAAGAACCCTGACAACCCGGAGGCTGCAGACAAGTTTAAGGAGATCAACAACGCGCACGCCATCCTGACGGACGCCACAAAAAGGAACATCTACGACAAGTACGGCTCACTGGGGCTCTACGTGGCCGAGCAGTTTGGGGAAGAGAACGTGAACACCTACTTCGTGCTGTCCAGCTGGTGGGCCAAGGTGAGGGCAAGCTGCCGCCGTGCGGGCACCTGGGTCACTCCATGCCTGCAGGGTTCCCGGCATTGAAGAGCCAGTGTGTTGATGCCAGCAACTCTACACTCTTGAGACATGGTTTCTGGGCACATGGAGCCTTTCTCCTCACCTGTGTGATGGGCGAAGCTCTGTCCCTGGCTTGGTGTCCTGCCTGGAACAAGCCAGAGCGTCCAGATTGTCCCAGGGAAGAGCCCTGCGGAGCCGCCAGGTGTTTTCTGTAAATGGCTCCCAGTCCTTCCTGAGGCAGAGGAGGAAACGAGCCTCAGTGTTCTATTCACGTTTCTTCCTTCCCTCCGTTTGTTCCAAGTGTCGCATATAAGGCCAGAGGGTTTGAGTCGCCAGGTGGCCTTCGTGAGAAGCCTGTATTTGGTTTTGACTAGTCGGCCTCCTCACTAGCATCCTTATAAAGTACTTTAGTTAATGTTAGTCTTGCTCTGTTGCCCGGACTGGAGTGCTGTGGTGAGATCCTAGCTTACTTTAACTTTGAACTGCTGGATTCATGGAGGCGTGAACCACCGCCTCCAGTCCCCGACCTGGAGGCTGCTTTTTGTTTTTTGAGACGGAGTCTTGCTCTGTCTCCCAGGCTGGAGTGCAGTGGTGCGATCTCCACTCACTGCAAACTCTGCCTCCCGGGTTCACGCCATTCTCCTGCCTCAGCCTCCCGAGCAGCTGGGATTACAGGTGTCTACCACCGCGCTCGGCTAATTTTTTGTATTTTTTAGTAGAGACGGGGTTTCACCGTGGTCTTGATCTCCTGACCTACTGATCCGCCCGCCTCGGCCTCCCAAAGTGCTGGGATTACAGGCGTGAGCCACCGCGCCCGGCCTGGAGGCTGCTTTTCTTTAAGCAGCGGGTTTCTTTCTGTCTCTCCCCCTCCCTCCTCCCTTTGTCAGTTATTTCCTTCTGCTTCCTGTCTGGAAGGCAGTGTCCCACCTGGAACGGACCCCCTGCCTTCTGCTGAGGGCATTTGGGAGCCCTGCCCCGCCTTCTCCAGGGGCCTCGGAGGCCTTGTGACGCCACCTTCTCCCCCCAGGCCCTGTTTGTCTTCTGTGGCCTCCTCACGTGCTGCTACTGCTGCTGCTGTCTGTGCTGCTGCTTCAACTGCTGCTGCGGGAAGTGTAAGCCGAAGGCTCCTGAGGGCGAGGAGACGGAGTTCTACGTGTCCCCTGAGGATCTGGAGGCCCAGCTGCAGTCTGACGAGAGGGGTGAGTGCCCGCCCCAGGGCCTCTGTGTGTGTGTGTGTGTGGGGCAGAGCCAGAACGGGCCCTGAATGGTGTCAACCTGTCTTGTCAAACAGGAGGGCACTGACACTGTGCCGCGAGTGTTTGTGGTGGCAGCTGGGACTGTTGAGGTGTGAACGTGGACCCTGAGGTAAAGCAGGTGCATAGAGCTGTCCCCACCGTGACCTGCGGTAGCCGTAGATCCCACAACTGCAAGGCGGGGCAGGGCGGTAGGCAGTTGGGGCGGGGCTGAGGGCCGAGGGCTGGTGGTGACCCAAGGCGACGGAGGAAAGCCGTGCGGGTGGAGGTCAGCGAGTAGCCTCGCCCCGTGGAGAGTTTGTCCAGGTGCCCGAAAGTCGCTCCACAGGACCAGCGTTGGTGGGCGCACACCAGGCTGCGGCCCCCGTGCAGTGCCCTGTGTGCTTGCTTTTCAGAGGCCACAGACACGCCGATCGTCATACAGCCGGCATCTGCCACCGAGACCACCCAGCTCACAGCTGACTCCCACCCCAGCTACCACACCGACGGGTTCAACTAAATCCAGGAGAAGCTGTGGTCAGAGGAGGAGCCAGCGACGGCCACGCCCACCTTAGAGTCATGAACTGTAGTCACACAGATGGGAAGGCGGCCTCGCCGGGCCCCTCCTGCCTCCACGCCCACCCAGCGCCAACCCTTGACCCACGAAGCGCGTAGCATGCAGTATTGAAAGCAGTGTAGCTACGGTCTTCTGTTCTTTTCCTTTCGTAATAGCATGTACGGGGTTGTGTTCCGTGTCTGTGTTGTGGACGTTCCGCGGCACGACCGTGTTGACCGCACAGTGGAGCTGCCTCAGGGCTGTCGGTCAGGCCGGTCCGGTGAGGGGTGACTGCAGCCAGCCAGGTGGGCGAGGAGAAGGGGGGCTGCCCCTTTCTTCCCTGTGCTGGAGGGGCCGGAGGCAGGTGCTTCCTGGCAGAGCTGTGTTACCGCGTTGGCCTCGGTCTGGTCCACCTGCTGTGCTCCCAGCCTTGAGGCTGCAGTAGGACTGATCTCACCTGCCAGCAAAGGGGCGAGGCCGCGTCACCGGCGTCACCGTCATTCCTTGGTGTCTGTGCTGGGCACAGTTGGCTTGGGGCTCTGTGGTTTCCGGGGCCTCGTGGCAGGGTTTCTCCTGTGGGAGAATTTGGTGTGGAAAGCATAGGAGGCTCCTTCCGAGGTTGACCCCGTGTCCTCCGCACAGTGTTTCTGGCCTGGTCTCCTTGTCATGTGGACGCTGCGGTTCCGGTCCTCGGAGGTGTGTCTTTCGCCCGTGTTGGGGTTGTCTGTCTGTGTTCCTGCACTTTTCCCGGGCTCTGAGCTGGATTGATGGGGCCAGTCTCCCCCCCTCCCGTCTTGGGGTCATTCTCCACATTCCTTCCAGACCACCTGTCCTTTCCGTAGCCCTTTTTGGACCTTTAGAACCACAGAGAGTAGGACCAGCCCGATGAGCCTCAGAGAGTAGATTGTGCATATGTGAGCACCCGGTTGCTGGGTACGGGGGCTCTCCCAAGACCCCTCCTCGTGTGTTTGCCAGAGCTCCCATCTGCCCCACTCGCCTTTGCCCCGTCATCGATGATTCAGGCAGAGCCAGATTCATTAGGTCCCTGGAGGAAGGACTGACTGGACCAGAGGGACCCTCTGGCTCAGAAGGGTTGGGTCTGTGGGAGGCCAGACCACGGAATCCACCTGTGGACCATTGTGGGTCCCTGGGAGGCCAGACCACCAGTATCCACATGTCGGAATCCACGTGCGGACCATTGGAAGTCAGTCTCTTGTGTGTCCTAGACCTTGGTGGTGGTGCCCTGGGTAGGGGAGCGAGGGGAAACTGTTCTGATGTGCCTGTGCTGGCCGAGGGCTCAGAGCTGCCCCCGCTCCATGGCTCATGGGATGTGCTGGGCCTGCCTTTGGCCCCACGTGGGCCTGGTTTCTGCACACGTCCCTGGTGGCTCTGGCTCGGACCAAGCCGATGAGCCTCCTGTAGCTCCCTCTCCCCGCCTGCCTGCTGACCCGTGGCCCCAGCTCGCTCATTGCCCTCAGCGGCCACCCGAGGCTGTGTAGAGGGGTAGGTTCAGGTGGACCAGGAGGTGGCCAGAAGGGACATGGTTGTGAGCACATCTGGACGTGCTTAGGAACGGGGTGCTGGTGAGGCCCCCAGCTGACCCCTCCTCTAGGTCCACATGGACCGTGAGCCGGCTGCCGTGAGCACCAGATCCTGGGGCGGTTGTGTCCGTCCCACCTTTCTTTGTTTTTCTCACTAAAATGATCATGAAGACCTTTGACGAGAGGAGAGATATGCACTGTGATGTTAAATTAGAAATAATCTGTCAAAATCAGACCTCTCCTAAAAGAGTAAGAATTCATTGTTTGGCCCGTCCTGAAACGTGAGGCGGCGAGACAGTGGGGTGCCTCTGTGCCACTCAGGACAGCAGCAAGTTCAGCCTGAGATGCCGGCGACACTCAGCCTTTGCAGTTTTTGTAGATGTAGCTTAGGACATGAGTGATTTTTCTGCAGACTGGCCAAGAGCCAGGTTCTAAGCTTGGACCTAAGGTAGAGAGCCACCCACTGGGGGCCCTGGCTCAGCCCCGCCAGGCTCTCTGTTGGGCCTGCACACAGCTCTGTGGCTGGAACACTCCGAGGTCCTTGGATACTCAGCAGAGTGGGCCTCTTGCCCGATGGCTTTTCAGTTACAGAGTCCAGTGGACCATTTTTTAGAACCGTGCAGCTCCCTGCAGAAGGTGGGGTAGGCGGGGAAGGAGGAGCAGGTCTGGAGGTTTGTGGAACCTGGTCCCCTGCAGAATTTGTAAAACCTAAGTAACTCATGGCCATGGCCATTCTCACGGTGGTGACTGTGATTCTAAGACCCCCAGGAAGCCCAGACACACGGGGCCTGGAGCTCCTCCCACTGCCTGACCTGGAAGCAGAACCCTTGTCAGCAGTTCTGCCCTGTTGGTTTTAAGGCCTTGTCTTAACTCAAGGAAGAAGATCCTTCCAGGTTTTATTTCTCTTTTTATTGAGTGGACCGTTCCCCATTAAAAGAGGTGGTGAGTCCCCAGGGACAGCTTACGCATCTCCCTGTCCACATGTTAACAGATCAGGACGCCCCCAGCATCCCTGCCTTCCGGTGGCAGTGACGGGATCCCCGACCGCTCACTCTGAGGCTGCAGACGGTGCCGTGAGCGTGTGTGGCCGTGAGCACAGAACGTCCCGTTGGACGCCGCTGCTGGGTGCTGCCGGGGGCCTGCTGGGGTTGTGCTTCGAGGCCTGTCCAGTTCACAAGGGGGTCCAGGCAGCACCGACTGCTTCTGACCTGCAGGAGGCATGGGTGCAGCCCGAGGGCCCTTCACGGCAGCTGCTGTGTAGATTGTCTCCACTCAGTGACGTGGGATTTTTTTGTCTTCCTTTTGGCTTTATTTTTAAACTGCTTTAGCTATTACTGCTCAGTGTTTGTGAACTATCCTAGCTCTCTGTTCAGTTCGTGCAGCAGCACCCAGTGGGGACCTGTTAGAAGAAGGACCTGGTGTGCGCACGCGTCCAGCAGGAGAACCTTCATCTTCAGGTCGGCGCTGCCGTCCGGGAAAGGCCCTGGAGCCTCATGCCGTCGAGGCTGCTCCCAGGTGCTGCGTGTCGCCAGTGGCCCCCGTCGCCTGCCGAGCCCAGGGCGTCTGTTCGGGGTGGGCCTTGTGCTGTGGGGGCACCAGGAGGGCCCGGGTGCTGCGGGCAGAGTTCGACGTGGGGCTTGTCCACCCTCCCTTAGCTCTGGCTCAGTGCATCCTACTGTGGGGACATCTCGTGGGGGACACGAAGTGACTGACCTCACCCTTTCCCAGTATTCGGAGCTGTGAACCCGTGTGGCGCAGGACTGGCCTGTGTCTGTTATTTTGGTTGTGAATCATTCTCCTGTGGAATTGGCAAAAGCTACATATTTACTGTCCTTACCAGCAACGGTTCGCGTCGTCACATGCTGTGAGTGTGGGCTGTGGTGTGTCCGTGTGTGTACATATGTGTATATGTATATATCACACAGCAAGCGTGTCATTTGTGCCGCTGTCCCGTGGTGAAGCCACAAGTACAATTTAAGGTGGCTCTGAAACGGCCTTTGGTTTCTTGGGAGTCGGGCAGGGACCTGCAAGAGGCTTTCCTGGCAGGTGCACAGAAGGAAGCGCTGAGCCCACTGTGTGCAGAGGATGTGTGCCCAGGGCACTGCCACGGCCCCCACTGGTGTTGGCCTCTGCTCTGCAGGGTTGGGTGCCCATCCTGGGGGCTCCGTGTCACGCCCACCTGACCCAGGTGTGTGTCCCGGTGTGAAATCTAGGAGGTGACTGGAAACCCTTCCCTCCCTTGAAACATTAAAGCCGATTTTCTAAGCAACACATACAATCAGTGGCAAAGCTGCATCTGAAGGGCAGCCTGGGGAGGGGCCCCGTCCTGGCCCCAGGTCCGCCCCAGAGGAGGATACACAACAGCACCTCCAGAAGGGGCTGGGCCGGGTCCTGCAGGCGGCACCTTTTGGTAGATATTGTTTCTCTGGAAAATGGGGAAAATGTTTCAAACCAGGTGAGGGGGGGAAGTTAACACTGAAATATGTCTTGTTTTTAAAAATCAAACGCAAACGCATGGAAGCTGCTTGTCCATGCACTGGTTTTTTCACTGGCGTCCTGGAGTCCGACCGTGTTGGGGTGCAGGCGCTGTCAGACTCCGGCTGATCCTGGCTCGAGCACACACATCTGAGGGCCAGGCTGGTTCCGCATGGTGATCTCCGTCTTGTATGTCTGAATGTTGACCTAAAATAAAGATTACTGTTGTAAAATAAATGTTTTCACTGCAGACCCCACGTGTGTCTTATTCCCTGGTCCCGCAGATCCCTGGTTTTCGAGAGCAGATTCCTGGTTCTGGAGAAGCAGCAGCCGATCTTAGGAGCCCCCGCACCCCTTGTGGCTGGAACTTGCCTCCTGCCTGGTCCACATGTGGACAAATGCCCCCTCCTCTTGATTCTGTTTTCACCTCCATTTTCTAAGTATCAAGACTGGAGCAAAGAGGGCGGGCGTGGTGACTCATGCCTATAATCCCAGCACTTTGGGAGGCCAAAGTGGGAGGATTGCTTGAGCCCAGGAGTTCAAGACTAACCTGGGCAACAACAGCGAGATCGTGTCTCTACAAAAAAGACTTTAAAGAGTTTGAAATTATTGGTGTCGCTGTGCCTGAGGCCCCAGCTCCCCAGGAGGGATGATCACTTGAGCCCAGGAAGTCCAGGCTACGGTGAGCTGTGGTCCCACCCCAGACTCCAGCCTGGGTGACAGAGGGAGACCCTGTCTCAACAAACTAACAAGCAAAAACTCAGAAGAATGTAACATCTTGAAATCCTCTATTCAACCTTAAGAAAAACGAAGGGCCAGGCGCGGTGGCTCACACCTGTATTGCCCAGCACTTTGGGAGGCCGAGGCGGGCGGATCACAAGGTCAGGAGATCGAGACCATCCTGGCCAACATGGTAGATCACTGTCTCTATTGAAAATACAAAAAACATTAGCCGGGCATGGTGGTACGTGTGTCTGTAATTGCAGCTACTCAGGAGGCTAAGGCAGGAGAATCGCTTGAACCCAGGAGGCAGAGGTTGCAGTGAGCTGAGATCGTGCCACTCTGGGTGGGAGAGCGAGAGACTTGTCTCAAAAAAAAAAAAAGTAATTTGAGTCCGATTTTCTATTTTTTTAAAAAACAGCATCCAAGACCATTTTGTGTGTCTCTCCCCATTTCCATCCTCTCCTTCCATATGTAGCTTTATTTATTTATTTATTTATTTAATTTATTTTATTTTTTTTGAGACAGAGTCTCACTCTGTCGCCCAGGCTGGAGTGTAGTGACCGGATCTCAGCTCACTGCAAGCTCCGCCTCCCAGGTTGCCGCCATTCTCCTGCCTCAGCCTCCCGAGTAGCTGGGACTACAGGCGCCCGCCACCGCGCCCGGCTAGTTTTTTTTTTTTAATTTTTTAGTAGAGACGGGGTTTCACCGTCTGAGCCAGGATGGTCTCGATCTGACCTCATGATCCGTCCGTCTTGGCCTCCCAAAGTGCTGGGATTACAGGCTTGAGCCACCGCGCCCGGCCCCGTATGTAGCTTTAAACTGTGTCTACCACTGTCTTGTTCAATAATACGTACCATTGGTTTATATCGTTTTACATAAATTGTACTACACCGTGCTGTTAAGTACACCACCTGCCTTATGAGTTTGTTTTTGTTTTGTGTTTTTTTGTTTTTGAGTTGGAGTCTTGCTCTGTTCCCCGGCTGGAGTGCAGTGGCGCGATTTCGGCTCACTGCAAGCTCTGCCTCCCAGGTTCACGCCATTCTCCTGCCTCAGCCTCCCGAGTAGCTGGGACTACAGGCGCCCACCACCTCGCCCTGCTAGTTTTTTGTATTTTTAGTAGAGATGGGGTTTCACCATGTTAGCCAGGATGGTCTCGATCTCCTGACCTCGTGATCTGCCCACCTCGGCCTCCCAAAGTGCTGGGATTACAGACGTGAGCCACCGCGCCCGGCCTGTTTTTGTTTTTGAGACAGAGTCTCTATAGCCCAGGCTGGAGTGCAGTGGCGCGATCTCGGCTCACTGCAACCTCCGACTCCCGGGTTGAAGCCATTCTTGTGCCTCAGCCTACTGAGTAGCAGGGATTACAGGCACCTGCCACCACGCCCGGTTTTTGTTTTTGGTAGAGGGGGTTTCACCATGTTGGCCAGGCTGGTCTTGAACTCCGGACCTCAGGTAATCCGCCCACCTCGGCCTCCGAGAGTGCTGGGATTACAGGCGTGAGCCACAGCGCCCAGCCTGTTTCTCGTTCGATACAGGAGTATTTAAAAAACAAGCCGTGTGGTTATATTAGGTCTAGTTCATTTTAGCTTCTGTACAGAACAGTCACGAATTAATCACGACCGGTCCTGGGCTAACTGACCCCAGGGCTCTAGTTTCTCACTGTGGAAACAAAGCGGCCTGAATGTCGCTGCTGAGTTATCGCTGGGAGCGGGATCTGGAAGCCGCCTCTTGAGTGGTGGCCCCACACTGCCTTGCAAAGAGGATCCCCGTCTTCTCGCTGCCCCTTCCAGCCTTAGCGTTGTCAGACTTTTTTTCTGGTTTGGTCTTTGAATTTTCTTAATTAGGTAGAATCCACGTTTATTTTTTTTTTTTTGAGACAGAGTCTCGCTCTGTCATCCAGGCTGGTGTGCAATGGTGCGATTTCGGTTCACTACAACCTCCGCCTCCCGGGTTCAAGCGATTCTTGTACCTCAGCCTCCTGAGTAGCTGGGACTAAGGGCGAACACCACCACGCCCAGCTCATTTTTTTTTATTTTTAGTAGAGACAGGGTTTCACCATGTTGGCCAGGCTGGTCTCGAACCCGTGTAGGCCTCCCAAAGTGCTGGGATTACAGGTGTGAGGCAGTGCGCCCGGCCTATGTTCAGTATTTTCGATATGGGATTCTTACAGAGCAATGTTAAGTAACAGCAAGACGAACGCTGGACACTGGGTGGTGGGCAGCGAGACCCCTGCCAGTGAGGGTCATCGCCCTTGTTTCTCCTGGTAAACAGGACCCCGTCTCGGAGACGGGGTCGGACCAACCTCCCTGCGGCTATGCCTTCCTCGCGCTCTGCTCCTTGCGACCGAGACCGAGGAGCGACCAAGGAGCCCGACGAAAGGACCACGGGACCACGTCCCAGCGCCAGCCGGGCCGCGCGGGATCAGGGTGGGGGGCGGGAGTGCTGCACCCACAGATGGGCCGCCCACGTGGGGACCAGCGCCCACCTGGCCTGGTGGCATGGGCAGTGGGAGACCCCACTGCAGTGCAAGGCCTCGCGGTGTCCCTCCCTTGGTCAGCAGACTGCTGTCCAGGATCCGGCATCCGGCATAATCGAGGTCCCAGGCTCCGAGGACGCCGCGCTCTTGGCCGTGGACTTCCACGCAGGAAGACGCTGGTGCTTGAGAGGACGTGGCCGCTGCGAAGAGTCACCGGAGGACCGCGTCCTGTGTCAAGATGCGCCCGGCCCATGGCTGAGCCCCCAGCATCAGTCCTGAGCTACACGGCTGAGCCCCGGGAGGCTGATGGGAGTTATCCGGGCTTCTCCCCACACTCCGGGGCCCGTCGTGTGGGCGCTGCGCGTGCACCTCCTCTTCCTGAGTAAACTGCGGCGGCGACTCCCCTCGGGGAGCACGAGGGGGACGTGCGCGGAGAGCAGGGTAGGCAGGACCTAAGGGAACCCGGGCTCGCGGGTGTGGGCACGGCAGAGACCACGGGAGGCGGGTGGGCCTCCAGGTCTGGAGGGGTGCCGGGGGCGGGCCCTTAGCAGCAGCGGCTCCAGGCTCATTGGCCCCCGGGGGAAAAGCCACAGAGGCTGCCTCTTGAGACCCAGAGCACCAGGGGGCCCTGTCCCCTCTCTAGGTCCAGGCCAGGTGGCCACCAAGCCATGGGTTCTAGGGCCCCCATCTAGCAGAGCTGGGAGCTGCAGGGCCCAGTTCTACCCCTTCCTTGATCTGGCACAAGTGCAAGACTGGGAATGCCTCGTCCTACATGGGAGAAGGCAGGGCCCTCAGCTCCCTCCCTCCCTCCCTCCCTCCCTCCCCACGGGAGTCTCCACAAACGCAAGCCTCAGCCAGGACGCCACTCCTGTGCTGTAACTAACCAATCACACCTTCATTTTTCTAAAGCTTTCTTTATTTTATAAAATGCATAAAATAAATTATACTGGTAACATTTTAAAAATTAACATCTTTGTATTCGGCAATCCTGGGTCAGGAGGCAGGAGGGTGGCGGGGACGGGGATGGCTCACTGGGCAGCTAACCCGTGTAGGCCACTTCCTCCTCGTCACTGCCATCGGGGACCGCGTCTGTCCCAAAGTAGCGGTCGCCAAAGTTCCCTGGAGAAAGCGGGCCAGTGTGTGGTGGGGCCTCCCAGGGCCACCCACCTTGCCCTCATGCACGGCTGAAGGGCCTGGGCAGCCTCACCAATGCCTGGGATGATGCGGAAAAGGTCATTGACCCGCTTGTCCACCGCCGTGGTGATGATTCTCACTCGTGGAAACGCATAGGCCACTGAGTGCACGCCCATCTCTGCCATGAGCAGTGACAGCAGAAAGATCTTGTCCTCAGGCACGTCGTGGTCCTACAAAGTGTATGGGCAGGTAAATCCCACCTCTGCCTGAACCTGCCCCGCCTACCCAGGGCCCACTCACCAGGAGCACGCGCACCGCCATCATGGCCGCGGCGCCCGTGGACACGGTGCAGTCCATGAGGATCACGTGGTCATCGCTGATGTCCTTGGGCAGCCTCAGGTAGTGCAGCTGCGGGCGGCACGGGTCAGGCTGCAGGTGCGGCTCCCTCTGCCCCCAGCCCCGGGCTCATCGCCCCAGCTGCCCCCACGCACCTCGGGCTCCCCGGTAAGCTGGTTGGTCTGGATGAGGATGGTGCCGATGCGCACGTCTTTGCACACAGCGCGCAGGGCGGGCTCCATGGTTTCACCGGCACGCAGGATAGACACACCTGTGATCTGCGGGGAGGGGAGGCTAAGCACCCACATCCCGCCCCAGCAGCCCGTCCCGCGCCCAAGTGCGCCCAGGCAGGTACCTGCTTCCCCGCATAGCACTTGCCCGCGTAGTCCTGCCCCTGCGGGGTCCGCACAACGCAGTCCTGTGGGGTGAAAGGTGAGGACTCGGTGAGCGCAGGGAGTCCGCGCCGGCTCCGGGACGCACCCTCCACCTCGCGGGCTACAAACCTGAAAGGGTAGGAAGGAGAGCGCGTGCTCGATGAGCAGCCGCATCAGTCTCTTGGAGTAGAAGATGAACTCGTCGCGACTGGTCTCCTTGTCCCTGCGGGGCCGAAAGTGGAGCGGGAGCGCGCGGGAGCGGGAGCGCGCGCGGGGCCTCCGTCCCCAGGTGGGCCCTACCTGATGATGGTGTGCATGCCTCGCACCTGCGGCGTGCTCTTCAGGACGCTCAGCGTCTGGGGCAGCGGGTGGCACTGGTGTGCCGAGGCCAGGGCAGCCCTGGGGACAAACCGATGGGGAACACTCAAGAAGGGGGTCTTCTCCCAGAGCTCTCCCTCCCCACAGGACGGCCGTGCACATCACTGTGGGGGGAACACATGGGCCAGGCACAGCAGGAGGTGGAGCGGGCCTGACTTCTGCCCGGGGCTGAGCTGCCAGGCAAAGGCGAAAGATGGTGGCGAACAACGGGGCAAGCTCACCATCAGGCAGAAAGCTGGGGGGAGGGTGTGAGGGCCCCTCCCAGCGCGGGACCCTCCTGGGCTAAGAGGAAGCAGGCACAGGGCAGGCTCACAGGTCTCAGACCCCAGGATGGGCGGGTTGTCCCCAGCCTCTCCCTGGGGGACAACTAAAGCTCTGTGGGGTCGGGCCCCGCCCTGGCTCCTCCGCGAAGTGGTGCGTGGCCCCTCGAGAGATGGGGGCGAGGGGCAAAGCTGGCTCAGTGCCGCTTGGCTGCCCTGCCCCGCTGCCCAAGCCTGGGGAGGGCAGAGGCAGGAGCAGGTCTAGGAGCAGCCAGGAAAAGGGCGGGACGGAGGCAAGAAAGAGGTGGGACAGGGAGGGGGCAGAGCGGAAAAGGGGCGGGGCAAGGGCAGGGAATGGCGCAGGGGCAGGAAGAGGAAAGCGGGTGGGGGGGCACGGAATGGGCGTGGCGGGGCAGAAGCGGGAAAGGGGCGGGGTAGGGAAGAGGTATGGCAGGGGCAGAAAAGAGGCGTGACACGGGCAGGGAGAGGCAGGGCCGGGAATGGGCTGTGGCAGGGGCAGGAAAGGGGCGTGACTGGCAGGGAAAGGGGCCGGGCAGGAGCAGGGACAAGGGGCTACAGGAAGGCGGGCACACAGCAGCACCACAGAGCACTCTGCTCACATATCCCAACGGAGCTTCCTCTGCTTGCCAGGTGAAGAGCATGTTCAGGGAGGGAACAGGGCAGGAAACGGGGGTTTACAAGAGAAGGAAGAGAACAAAGAGAAGGCTGCTTAGTTGGGGAGCAGGGCGTTCCCCGCAGGCCTGAGGAGGAGTGTGGGCGGCCAGGTCCCCAGCCCTGCCTGGCCCTCCCTCCTGCCCCCCACCAAGGCTTTCTGGGGCTGATGGAAGTGAGTGGAGCCACAGGCCAACACTTTCTCAGCTGACCAGACGATGGAAAATGTGTCTGGCTGTGTTCAGGTGTTTTTTCAAGTTTGAAACCCTGGAAATTTTTTTTTTCTCAGAACAAAAGCTTCAGGAGGAACCTGATGGGACAAGACCTGCGGGTTCCCTGGCCGCGGAGAGGGCCAAGCAGAGACTCATGCAGGCACAGGAGGTGGACGGCTGGTGGACGGGCCCTGGAGGCATTTCCAGCATTTGGCAAACTCTTTGGAGTGCTCTGAACACAAGGGCTCTCCCACCAGGTGGTTCAGTCAGGAGCCTCCCAACCCACAGAAGGCGGGGAGAAGGGCAGGTCCCTCGTGGCTGTCCCCCCGCACGCCTGCCCTTGGGGAGGGGCAGTGGGACACGGCCCCGGCCCAGCCCAAGCTTCTTGCTGCAGTTGCCCAGTTCCTGCTGGCAGAGCTGTGTGGGCTGCGAGGACAGAGCTGGGGCAAGCAGGACCCAGGTGGGTGGGAGGACAGGGGCGAGGCCCTCCCACCTGCAACCAGGGAAAGCTGACTGGTCCGTGAGGCTGGGCATAGGAGGCACGACAGGCTCCCTGGCTGCTGGGACATGTCTGTAGTCACTGCCCCAGGGGCCTGGCAGTGCTGCCTCAGGAGGACAGCTGTGCTCTCTGGGGTCAAATCCCATAGACAGACTCAGGGGTCAGGGGAGCCTCCAGCAAAGTCTGGCCAGGACAGGGTCAGGACCCCATGACCCTGGGCAAGCTACGTCACGTCTCTGTGCCTCAGTGTCCTCATCTGCCAGCAAGGGGAGGCCGAAGCAGGGCTGGGACCACTCCACACCTCCCCTTCTGTGACTGGGAAGAGCCGGCTGCCTGCCGGGCTGGACCACAGCCCAGACCGAGAGCTCCTTGGGAGTGTTGGAAATGCCTCCATCTGTGCAGACAGCTGTGCAAGTCTTACCTGACGCTGAGTTCACGCTGTGGCAGCAACACAGGAAGACACAAGGGAACGGTGGCGCGTCAGTGACCAGGGCAGGCGGCCAGGCCACCCCCACCCAGGAATGGTCATGCTGCAGGCCCGCAGGGACACAGCCAGTCATGGGGGTGGCAAGCTTCTAATGCTTCTAACCTGGGGACCACCTGGGCCAGACCTGCAGTTCTGGGTTGGGGCAAGAGCCAGGACCCTGGGCTCTGTTCTGCAGGCCTCAGGCCTTCAACATCCTCTTACGGAGTGTGTTCAGAGCCAGCCCAGGCTCCAGGGCCCAGCCACAGAATGCCTCAGGGAGCACGGGACCTCTGGTAGGGGTGTCGCTCCTGGGGTGACCCCCTGAGAAAGAGAGGAGCCTGGCCTGGCGTGGCACTCAGCAGTGAAACCCCCCAGTCCTGGGCCAGCAGGTCATGCCTGTCATTCCCAAAAGCTCAGGCTGGGTGTGCTGAGCAGGCTGCACCCTCAGCTGGGTCCTGAGCACCTGTACCCCCACCCCAGCTTCCTCAGGGAACCCAGGCCCTGCACGGCACAACGGGATGGGGTCTGGGCTGGACGATCCGACTGACCAAGCAGGCTCAGGACACTCAGGGCTGGTATCTGGCAAGGGACAGTGAGCACAGGGGGATGAGGGGAGCAGGCCACTGGGGGTGGTGGCAGTGGAGAAGTGGGTAGTGGGGCTGGGCTAGGCCGTGGGGACACAGGACCCTGCTGGGCTGAGGGCCACTCACCTCCTCCAGCTGGCTGTGCACGTGCTGCACGATCAGGTCGATGGCCACCGTGTTGCCGCTCCCTGGGGAGGGATGGGGGAGGGTGACTGGGGGCGGGGCCATTGGCCTGCCTGACACCCACCCAACAGGCAGCCCAGCAGGCTCACCTCTGGGCACCACGATGTCTGCCAGGCGCATGGTGGGCTGGATGTACTGGTCGAAGGAGGGCTTGACAAACTTGTTGTACTGCTTGATGACACCCTCGATGTCCCGGCCGCGCTCACTGATGTCCCGGCGCAGCCGCCGTACCAGGCGGATGTCAGAGTCTGTGTCCACAAAGATCTTCATGTCCAGGAGCTGGTGGAGACGGTGGGCCAGTGAGCGGCTGGATGCCAGCAGCCGGCATGGAGACACTGGGACCAGCCCCTGCAGTGAAGCCGCCTGGTCTGTGGGCCTGGCCAGAGCCACTTCCCCAGGGCACCCTGGCAGGTGGGAGGAGTGTGGAGGTGGGGGTGTCTGGGGTGGGGTGCTGCCCATCAGGGGCTTAGGTGAAGAGGCGTGGCATGGTGGCTGGCGAAGGACTCAGGCGGGAATGGGGCTGGGCATACGTGATCTCCTTTACTTTGCTTGAGGAAACTCGCACCAACACACTGGGGAACGGGGGGCATGGCGAGTTTAGGATCTATCCACATGCTCAGCACACCACAGTTGGCCCCTGAAGAGGCCTTGTGGAGGCTGGGGGTGGCTATGTGCTGGACAGTGGGGTCCTCTGGGCCTGTGCCAGGGGCAGGACCTGGGCCCTGGGATCAGGCCAACCTGAGTCACACTCAGCTCTGTCCTGAAGGCTCTTGTGACCTACAGCACAGTCTCTCAAACACACCAGCCCCGGGTCCTCACCTGTCCGTCAGGACCACAGCAAGGGACGAGAACGCCAAGAACACGCCAGGTATGAGCACAGGCCTCAGCCAGTGGAGAAGGAACCACTGCCCCAGCTCTGCCTTGCAGGGCCAGCAGATGGACTCAGCCGTAGCCTGCCTGGGGTTGGGGTTGGGGTAGGGAGTGGCTGGCCTAGGCCTATAGGGTGTGGACGCCTTGGGGACGGGGCAGGAGGACACACACGTCATGGACAGGGTGGCCAGGGCTAAGACACCAGTGGGGTGGGCATTCCCAGTGAGTGCTAACCTCCAGCAGTGTCTTGTCAGCAAAGGCCATGATGCCCTCAAAGATGATGACGTTTGCACCATACAGTGTTTTCTGTGAAGAGACCCAGGAGTTGTGGAGCCCGGCTCATGTGCCTGCGGCCCCCCGAGGCCCCTCTGCAGGGCCCTGGCCTACCCCCCGAGGCCCCCTCTGGCCCCCTCTGCAGGCCCCCGGCCTACCCAGTCCCTCTTCCGGCTGTGCGTGGTGAAGTCATAGACGGGCACCTTGACACTCTTCCCCTGCTTCAGTTTCTTGAGGGTGGAAATGATGAGGTCGAAGTCAAAGGCGTCCGGGTGGTCGAAGTTGAAGTTGTTGTGTGCGGCCTGTTCCTGCTGCTGCTCAGTCAGCACCTGGTGGGGGAGGCTGTGGGGCAGTTGCAGGCACAGCAGGGCCCTCACCCAATGCCAGTGGGCAGGGGCTCTAGGCCTCCCAGGAGTAGCCACGCTGGGGCTCAGATACCAGAGACTTGCATGTGCAGGGGTTCCAGGGTCAGGGAGAGGACAAGGGGGTCCTTGGGGGAGCTGGGCAGGGGCCCACCTTGTAGAAGGAGTCCATGGACAGCAAGACCACCCAGGGCACGTCCAGGGCTTCAATGATCATTCTGGCAACAGTGGTCTTCCCAGAGGCACTGCCACCTCCCAGGCCTGCCGGGGGGAGCGGAGACCCTCTATGAGGAACAGACGGGCTGCCCACGCAGATCAGTCCCAGAGGTACCCACCCCACTGCCACTGCCTGCAGTTGCCCGGCTTCCTTCTCCTGCTCCAGTGGAAAGCACTGGAGGGGAGCCGGAGGCAGGCGTCCGGCAGCAGGTCCCACGCTCCTGCTGCTCTCACCGATGGCGAAGGCCTCCTTGGACTGCGTGCCGTGCTCGTTGTACCAGGGCGGCCGCCCTGCGGTGTAGATGGTGCGCTTGCTGGTGCGCAGCAGGGGAGGCTCTGACTTGCACTGGCTGGTGGTCCGCTTCCGGGGAGAGTGCCCAGTGCCCACAGGTGGCAGGAGCCTGTCCAGGGACTCTGCATTGCTGCTGCAGAGAGGGCATGCTCGGATTTGGCCCAGGGCTGCCCACCTCCCAGGTACCCGCTGGCATGGCTGGCCCACAGGGCATCTCCCCACCCCCTCAACAGGCATGGCTGAGGTGGGCAGGCTCATTGTGGGTACATAAGAACTCTGCCTGGGCTGGGCGTGGTGGCTCACGTCTGTAATCCCAGCACCTTGGGAGGCCAAGGCAGGTGGATCATTTGAGGTCAGGAGTTTGAGACCAGCCTGGCCAACATGGTGAAACCCCGTCTCTTCTAAAAATTAAAAAAAAAAAAAAAAAAAATTACCTGGGTGCAGTGGCAGGCACCTGTAATCCCAGCTACTAGGGAGGCTGAAGCAGGAGAATTGCCTGAACCCGGGAGGCAGAGGTTGCAAAGAGCTGAGATCATGCCACTGCACTGCACTCCAGTCTGGATGACAGAGCAAGACTCCACTTCAAAAAAAAAAAAAAAAGAAGCCTGCTTGCAGCTGGGCCACAGGACACACAGACCCAAGTGCTTAGCCTGGCACAGGCAGACCATCACTGTCCACACAGCAAGGACAGAGGGACAGCAAACAAGGACAAGGGAAGGAGGAGAGACACTACCTTGGGGCCATGCTCATCCTGCTGGGTGGACGGGCACTGGCTGGGCCAGGCCCTGTCCCCAAGGGGACTCAAGGTGGGCATGTGAAAGGCAGGCAAGACCCCAAAGTGGACCATGTTCCCTTCCAACCCAGCACACTCTCTGGGCAGCCAAATCGCTGCCATGCTGAAGGCTGGGTGCCCAAGGAGATGTGAGGGTAGCACGTTGGTGGAGGCGAGGCCAGACCAGGTTGTGCGCACACAGCCAGGGTGAGGTCCCCAGACATGACCAGGCTGAAGGGCTCAGGGAGAGAGGCCAGAGGGCTCAGCCAGGGCCTGATCCTCCTGCAGTGACAGCAGCCCTGCATAGGGTGGTCCCACGGCCTGGCCTCTCTGGCTGTCGGAGTGCCAGATGGGGGACCCTGGGCTGCGAGCCTTATGGGAACCCCATTCATTCTTGCTGTGGCCCCTCCTGGGTCCCCAAGATAGAAAACTCCGGTATCTGGCGAACACTAGAGAGGAAATGCTGCAGGCTGCCTGGGAGGTGAGCATGAGCCTGCCCAGGGGAACAGGGAGCCCCTAAAGGCTGCAAGGGGGAAATCAACAGGAGGAAGACACAGACCTATGCTGGGTGGCATCTACATGCACTGCACATGCCAGACCAGCACTCAGGCGCCTGCCAACTTGTCAGTTGACATCCTCGGGCGGGCAGGGGCCGTGACTGGCCATGGAGCCCTGGGAGAGGCAGCCTCTGGGGAGGCTCAGTGTGGCCCCGTGCCCTGCCGGGGTGGGGGACAACGTGGCGCCTGCCCCGTCTGTTCTGAGAGGCTCGGATGCAGAGCCTGGTGTGAAGATGCCAGGAGACAAGACACAGGTCCGGCAGAAGAGACCACGCTGGCCATGGTGGCCTCAGCATCATGTTTCAGGCCTGCCTGGGAAGCTCTCAGGGGTCAGCACCTTGGCCCTGCAGGTCATGGCCCACCCACATGGGGAGCAACTCAGAACCACAGCCACTGCCTGTGCAGGGCAGAGCCCCGGGGGCAAGAGGGAGAGTCCTGTGCAGGGCAGAGCCCCGGGGGCAAGAGGGAGAGTCCTGTGCAGGGCAGAGCCCCTGGGGGCAAGAGGGAAAGTCCTGCAAACAGCAGAGCCACCTCTTTGTAGCTTCCTGCAGCGGCACAGTCTGTCCCCTGCGCTCTGGAGTTCACGGGAGATGGAACACTCCACAAATGCAAGATACGCCTGAAAATGACACAGAAACACAGGTGCGGAGAGGGAAAGGCATCCTGAGAGCATCGTCAGGGGAGAAAAACAAGCTGGAAGGAGATACGACTCCATCGGTATAAAATCCAGCAAACAAAGGACGCTCACCCGCATGTGCCTGGGTGTAAGAGGGGGGCAGGGGGTGTGAGTGTGAGGGAGGAGGTGTGTGTGTGAGAGGGAGGGTGTGTGTGTGAGGGAGGGGGTGTGTCTGCGAGAGGGAGGGTGTGTGGGTGAGGGAGGGGGTGTGTGTGTGAGAAGGAGGGTGTGTGTGTGAGGGAGGGGGTGTGTGTGTGAGGAGGGTGTGTGTGTGTGAGGGAGGGGGTGTGTGTGTGAGAGCGAGGGGGTGTGTGTGTGAGGGAGGGGGTGTGTGTGTGAGGAGGGTGTGTGTGTGTGAGGGAGGGGGTGTGTGTGTGAGAGCGAGGGGGTGTGTGTGTGAGGGAGGGGGTGTGTGTGTGAGAGGGAGGGGGTGTGTGTGAGAGGGAGGGGGTGTGAGAGGGAGGGGGTGTGTGTGAGAGGGAGGGGGTGTGTGAGAGCGAGGGGGTGTGTGTGTGAGGGAGGGGGTGTGTGTGTGAGAGCGAGGGGGTGTGTGTGTGAGGGAGGGGGTGTGTGTGTGAGGAGGGGGTGTGTGTGTGAGGGAGGGGGTGTGTGAGGAGGGGGTGTGTGTGAGAGGGAGGGGGTGTGTGAGAGCGAGGGGGTGTGTGTGTGAGGGAGGGGGTGTGTGTGTGAGGAGGGTGTGTGTGTGAGGGAGGGGGTGTGTGTGTGAGAGGAAGGGGGTGTGTGTGTGAGGGGGTGTGTATGTGAGAGGGAGGGGGTGTGTGTGTGAGAGGAAGGGGGTGTGTGTGTGGGGGGGTGTGTGTGAGGGGGTGTGTGTGTGAGAGGGGGGTGTGTGTGTGTATGAGGGAGGGTGTGTGTGTGAGGGGGGTTGTGTGTGAGGGGGGGTGTGTGTGTGAGGGGGGTGTGTGTGTGAGGGGGGGTGTGTGTGAGAGGGAGGGGTGTGTGTGTGTATGAGGGGGGGTGTGTGTGAGGGGGGGTGTGTGTGTGGGGGGGTGTGTGTGAGGGGGGTGTGTGAGAGGGAGGGGTGTGTGTGTGTATGAGGGAGGGTGTGTGTGTGAGGGGGGCTTGTGTGTGAGGGGGGGTTGTGTGTGAGGGGGGGTTGTGTGTGGGGGGGGTTGTGTGTGTGGGGGTTGTGTGTGAGGGGGGGTGTGTGTGAGGGGGGTTGTGTGTGGGGGGTTGTGTGTGAGGGGGGGTGTGTGAGGGGGGGGTGTGTGTGGGGGTGTGTGTGTGGGGGGGGGTGTGTGGGGGTGTGTGTGTGTGGGGGTGTGTGTGTGAGAGGGGGGTGTGTGTGTGTGGAGGGTGTGTGTGTGTGAGAGGGGGGTGTGTGTGTGGGGGGGGTGTGTGAGGGAGGGGGGGTGTGTGTGAGAGGGGGGTGTGTGTGAGGGGGGGTGTGTGTGAGGGGGGTGTGTGTGTGTGTATGAGGGAGGGTGTGTGTGTGGGGGGGGCTTGTGTGTGAGGGAGGGGGTGTGTGTGTGTGGGGGGGTGTGTGTGAGGGGGGTGTGTGAGAGGGAGGGGTGTGTGTGTGTATGAGGGAGGGTGTGTGTGGGGGGGGGCTTGTGTGTGAGGGAGGGGGTGTGTGTGTGAGGGAGGGGGTGTGTGTGAGGGGGGGTGTGTGTGAGAGGGGGTGTGTGTGTGTTTGGGGGGGTGTGTGTGGGGGGGTGTTTGTGTGTGAGAGGAGGGTGTGTGTGTGTGGAGGGTGTGTGTGTGAGTGGGGGGTGTGTGTGAGGGGTGTGTGTGTGAGGGGGGGTGTGTGTGAGAGGAAGGGGGTGTGTGTGTGAGGGGTGTGTGTGTGGGGGGGGGTGTGTGTGAGGAGGGTGTGTGTGTGAGAGGAAGGGGGTGTGTGTGTGTGTGGGGGGGGTGTGTGTGAGAAGGAGGGAGACGTGTGTACACTCCAGCCCTAACCATGATCACCCTCTGGCCACCAAGACTTGGAGCAGCAACTTCTGTCCCACTGGAATGTTTTTTAAGCACAGGCCACTTTTTTACTATAAACTAAACCGCAGTCTGTCCTTGGAACGGGCCGTCCCGCTGCCGCCAACGCATCAGGGCCTGGCTGCGGCATCAAGCCCGGTGCTTCCCCAGGCCGGCGGATGGCTGAGGACGCGGCCGGGACAAGGCCCTTCCTGCCTCGTGGGAACACGCATGTTCCCGGCGGCACACTCCTCCCCGCGCACCCGTGACACCCACAGCCAGGGGGACGGTGTCCGTGGACACACACGGGGGCAGTGGGAGGAGAGAGCCGAGCCCGACAGGTGACAGGCCACCTCAGCAGCTCTCACGGGCCAGAGAACAGTGTGGCAGCATGGACAGCAGCGAGAAGACTCGCCGTCTGCCTGGCGTGGAAAGTGCGCCGCGCCGCTCCTCGGAGACAGCCTCTGCCTGTTTCTGTGCCAGCGTCAGGGAGCCAGCGCTGGGAATAATCGGCCTCACCTCCGTGGCCTCGGAGATCGCTCTGGAGCTGAGCGCTGACGTCAGCAGCAGGGCTGAGCACAAACAACACAGCCAGGCGCCAAGAGAACCAGGAGAGGGGGCCCGGGGACGGCGCCACTGCGCGGTGCCCTGAAAGGGGAGCAGGTACCACGGCACCGCCCCGAGACCGTGTGTGGGGGCCGTGGCTGGAATGGGACCTGCACCCCACCTGCCTGAAGGGCTGTCAGTCAAGAAGGAAGATGGGACCCAGCAAACAGAAGCCACGACCCCCGGGGCCCTGGACGGACGCTGCCAACGCACCAGCAGTAAACACAAGGGCCTGCAAGGCTCACCCCCGGGGCCACCCCCCCAGCAGGTGGTGACGGATGCCCACAGCTGGGGACAGTGCGGCAGACCAGCTTAGGCCCGGCAGATAGAAACGCTCTGATGGCCATGGACGCCGTGGTGGGCAGAGAAGAAATCCAGGCAGCCCCTCCCCTCTACGCCTAACCCCAGCATCCGTGGGAATCACCCACGGTCTTCAACCTCAGAGAGGAAGCTCTGACACAATCTGACTTGCAGAGGCTCCCCAGCAAAGCTCCCAGCACCGCGCGTGCGGCTGCCTGCACTTCCTCCGCGTACCCTGCACGCCAAGGGTGAGCCCACTAATGCACAGAGCTGGGACGAACTTGAGGGGCAGACACCAGACGGCGGAGGCTGGGCTGGCACCGTGTCAGCTCCCCACTGGAAGTCTCCTGGTGCTCAGGCCTCTCCAGCAGGAGCCTCCCAACCCCCCATTTGTGGCTCCTCCTCATCCTGCTGAAGTAACCACAGATCCCTCCCGAGGCACACGCTGGCCCTTCTGCTGGGAGCCGTGCCATGCAGTGGAACAGTCAGAAGCAGGCCAGGATGATGTGCCAGGAACCCGCCTCACCGCAGGCCTGTGACGGTGTCAGGCTGAGTCTGCACCAAGCCCAGCCCCACTACCTTCTCCAAAGCTGGTCTGTCTCTGAGAGTCAAGGACAAAGCCTCCCCCCACTTTTCACAAGCAGCACCCCTTGACAGAGGAAAGCTGGCCGGGTGTGGTGGCTCATGCCTGGAACAGCCCTTTGGAGGCTGCAGGAGGGGGACTGCTTGAGGTCGGCAGTTCACGACCAGCCTGGGCAACATGGTGAGACCCCCGTCTCCACAAAGAAAACTTTAGAATATTAAAAATAAACAAAAAGAGAGGAGAAAGTTACGCAACAAACCTCATTTCCCGTGAACAGATGGACAAGAGTGCTTCTGGCCACAACAACAAAGGTTAATTCCAGCCCAGAGGGTTCCGAGCCGTAACCAACACAAGAAGAGACGTGCCCAGACCAATGGCCCCAGGCAGAACGGCGCCTTCGGCCATGGGCTCTGCGCGGTGCCCGAGAGCACCTGCCAGCCTGTTTGATTCCTGACACCCACAGACGTGCACCAAACACAGGCCTGAGTGGCCAGGACCACACAGCACAAGTGGGCGCCCCTCGCAGCAGCGACCTCCGGCCGAGACTCACCTGCCTTCTGCTCCAAGGGCCCGGCACCCTGAGATCCTGATGCCAGGGTAAGACGGGGGGCTGCTCATGGTCGAGGACACGGGTGGGTGCTCCTGAACAGCGAGTGGCCCCAGGGGTGGATGCGTGGGGGCTCAGGCGCAGGCAGCCGTGGGGGGCATCACCACCTCAGACCCACGGCAGTCCCCTAAGGCAGCTCAGGAGCTCCGGCCACCTGAACTGCCCGTCCATGGGCAGGACTACTCCTATGGGCAGCACAGTGGGTGCAGAGCCGGGGGCTGGGGGTGAGACCCTTGGCTGGTAGAAGCTGCCTGCCAAGCGTCAGCAGAGACTCAGCAGCTAGGAGGCCCTTGGAGCCCCTACCGTACTGAGGGCACAGCACGCACTGCCGTCCTCAGAGGCCAAGGCCACAGGCATAAGAGGATCACCCAGCTGGGGGCTTGTGTGTGCCTGATATTAATAGCACTGGCTTTGCCTGGTGTGGCCCTGACAATCCTCGGGCCAGCCCTTGGTGTGAACTGCCCCCTCCTGTGTGTGCGCTGGCACATTCGGCCAGCCTAGGGCCGCAGGCTTGCGGAGGACCACCCTGCCCCATGTGCCTGCACCCCTCCTGGATCCCCTGGAAAAAGCTACAGTCCCCTGGCCTGCCTGGGGCTACAGAGTGAACCCCCGACAGCAGGACAGGGAAATCTGAGGCGCCTCTTGGCCAGATGTCCCGAACGTCAGTGCTGAGCTGGGCACCCCATCCCTAGCCCCAAAGTGCTTCCGACAGGCGTAAACAAATCTGAAACTCCACCCCCTGGCACCATCTGAAAATAACTGCCCTGCCCTGCCCCCACTCACGGGGGATCCTGCAGGGACCTGCAACCACCCAGGGCTCACCACCCAGGGCTCAGCAGAGCACAGCGGACACAGTCACCTCTCCGAGAGCCCACAGAAACGGGGGTTCCGCCCCACCCTCAGCAGTTTGTCAAGGATGTGCACAGAGAGGTCCTGGCAGCCCTAAGCTCTCCCGGGGCGGACAGGTCACCATGGGAGTCAGCCTCCTCCTACCATGGGTTTCTCTTGGAGCTTCTAGTACTGAGGCAGGGGCTGCCAGGAGCTCAGGGAAAAGGGAAGACTCCACACGGAGGTCACACTCCTGGGAGCTGCCTCAGAGGCAGGACTGGCCCATCTGTCTGTCCACAGGTGCTTCCTCTCCTCATTCTGCTCCCCGGAGGCGGCTACACTCCTCATCTGGGAAGTGGGCAGGAGACAGCCCAGGGTCGGGGGAGGCAGAGGCTGTCCTGAGCAGGGGCGCGGAGCCTGGGCTCCTGGGAGCCGTGTCACTGGCTGGGCTGTCTGAACAGCAGAGTGGACTCAGGTTGGTCTACCTGGCATGGGCATGCTCTGGTTGCCCCAGCTGGCCAAGAGACCCGTGGAAGCCAACACTATGCTGGCCAGGCCAGGGACGCACGAGCCCAGGTATGCAGCTGTGAATGGAACCACCAGGCCCCACCCTGGAATCACGCTGCCTCGCTGCAGACCACGTGGTCCCCAACATGCCCCTCCAGGAGGCTGCTCTCGGCCACAGCAGCCCACGGCAGGAAGGGGCCGCTCCCAGCGGGGAGGGGTGGCCTGCCCTGGTCCCATTCACTGGTGTTCCTCCCAGGTTCTGACTTGCTGAGCTGGGCGGGTCCGGAGAACTCCCATTCCCACGCCACCCACAGGTGCTGACACCGCGTTGGGGTAAGCACTGCCCAGGGTACCTTCTGCCTAAGGTTTCCTCCTTGCAGGTGAGGCTGAGGCCAGTGGTGCTGGAGGCTGCCTTAGCCACTTCTGGGCACCTCTTGCCCCTCCCTCACCTTCAGCCATCCTACTCTGGGCCACAGCACAGTCGAGTGTGGCTCAGACCCCTCCACGGACCCATGGCTTGCCTCAGTTTCCTCCCCAAGGACAACAGCAGGTGCATTACAGGTGGGCCGGCTCACAAAGACCAAGGCAGACGCCTCATCGGTGATAAGGGCACCATAAGTGTCGTCATCGTAAAGAAACAAGCACAGGCGGCCGGGCGCAGGGCTCACGCCTGGAATCCCAGCACCAGCTCACAAAGACCAAGGCAGACGCCTCATCAGTGGTAAGGGCCCCATGAGTGTCGTCATCGTAAAGAAACAAGCACAGGCGGCCGGGCGCGGGGCTCACGCCTGGAATCCCAGCACTTTGGGAGGCCAAGGCGGGTGGATCACCTGAGGTAGGGAGTTCAAGACCAGCCTGACCAACATGGAGAAACCGGGTCTCTACTAAAAATACAAAAATTAGCTGGGCATGGTGGCACATACCTGTAATCCCAGCTACTCAGGAGGCTGAGGCAGGAGAATCGCTTGAACCCGAGAGGCAGAGGTTGCTGTGAGCCAAGATTGCGCCACTGCTCTCCAGCCTGGACGAGAGCAAAACTCCCTCTCAAAAAAAAAAAAAAAAAAAAAAAAAAGAAATAAGCACAGGCAGCCGGGCACGGTGGTTCACGCCTGTAATCCCAGCACTTTGAGAGGCTGAGGTGGGCAGATCACCTGAGGTCAGGAGTTCAAGACCAGCCTGGCCAACATGGTGAAACCCCATCTCTACTAAAAATACAAAAAATGGGCCAGGTGCAGTGGCTCACACCTGTAGTCCCAGCACTTTGGGAGGCCGAGGCTGGCCGATCACGAGGTCAGGAGATCGAGACCATCCTGGCTAACACGGTGAAACCCCGTCTCTACTAAAAATACAAAAAGTTAGCCGGTCGTGGTGGCAGTCGCCTGTAGTCCCAGCTACTCGGGAAGCTGAGGCAGGAGAGTTGCTTGAACCCGGGAGGTAGAGGTTGCAGTGAGCTGAGATGGCACCACTGCACTCCAGCCTGGGACTCCGTCTCCAAAAAAGAAAGGAAAGAGGCCGGGCGCGGTGGCTCAAGCCTGTAATCCCAGCACTTTGGGAGGCCGAGACGGGCGGATCACGAGGTCAGGAGATCGAGACCGTCCTGGCTAACACAGTGAAACCCCGTCTCTATTAAGAAATACAAAAAAAACTAGCCGGGCGAGGTGGCGGGCGCCTGTAGTCCCAGCTACTCGGGAGGCTGAGGCCGGAGAATGGCGTGAACCCGGGAGGCGGAGCTTGCAGTGAGCTGAGATCCGGCCACTGCACTCCAGCCTGGGTGACAGAGCGAGACTCCGTCTCAAAAAAAAAAAAAAAAAAAAAAAAAGAAAGGAAAGAAAGAAAGAAAGAAGCCCAGGCATGTGTGGAGACTGGAGGCAGGGCTGCCCCTCACCAACTATCCACAATGTGAAGGAAACTAGAAGCAAACATCCAGCAGCAGGGAGCGCGGGGCATGGAAACCAACGCCGAGGAAACAGCCGCAGGAGAGAGCACAGAGGGAGAAAGAAAGGCTCAGGTACTCCCTTGCTGTGGTTCAGGCCTGTTCTACCACCCCTGGGGTCACCACTGCCCACAGACCTTCCTGTTGGATGCCTGAAGCACGGCGCCTCCTGACAGGTCAGGTTTTTTTGTTTGTTTTTTGTTTTTTGAGACGGAGTCTCGCTCTGTCACCCAGGCTGGAGTGCAGTGGTGCGAGCTCAGCTCACTGCAAGCTCCGCCTCCCGGGTTTACGCCATTCTCCTGCCTCAGCCTCCCCAGCCTCGCCCGGCTAGTTTTTTGTATTTTTTTAAGTAGAGACGGGGTTTCACCGTGTTAGCCAGGATGGTCTCGATCTCCTGACCTCGTGATCGGCCCGTCTCAGCTTCCCAAAGTGCTGGGATTACAGGCTTGAGCCACCGCGCCCCGCCGACAGGTCAGGTTTAAGGGAAGTTTGCGGGATAACTAAAAAGAGGCTGGAGGGAGGAGGGAGCAGGGAGGAGCTAGCCCACAGGAGCCAACGCTGGCCTGACCCCTGTGCCGGACTGACTCTGGAAGAGTCATTGGGGCAGCTTTCTCAGGCGGGAGGGGCACTGGGGGGTTGGGGACTTGCACTGGCCCACGCCACCACTCTGGAAACCTTCCCTCAGCAGGACCTGCTCTGCACAGGTCATGGGCAGCCTCCCTCTGCTCCCCACTTCCACAGCTCCAGACTCCATCTCAACCACAGCCAGGAGTCACTGCTAACACCACAAAGGACCTGTTCCTGCACCAGCATGGGCCAGCTCTCGGGCAGGTGCCCGGGACAGAGTCACGAGTGACAAGCAGACAGTAAACAACGGGCGAGATGGACAGACTGACTGCTGGGATGACACGGCAGGCGGAACTGGAATGGTGCTGGAGGAGCCCCAGCCCTGGGGACAGACCTCCACCTGTGCACAGACCTCCAAGCTGGAGCCTGCTCTGGAACACCAAGGGCAGCACCAGAGGTTGTAGAGGGGCAGACGCAGGAATGCTGGGGGACACACTCGGGGAACAGTGAGAAAAGCCCTAGGCTGGGGCAGAGGAAGTCCGCAATGGTACAAGCATCAAGACACAAAGTGCAAGAAATTTGCCTAAGACAAGAGGCAGTTCCAGGGCAGACCGGGGCCCCTGGAGAAGGGTGCCGCAATCTATCCTCACTGCCTGCAGCTTCCCTCCTGTCCCTTGGTAACCACACCAAACAAAGATAACAGCAGTCTCTGCCTCCTCAGACACCGCGAGGACCACTGTGCCCAGCCCACTGTCTGTACACAGGGCAGGCCCAGATGGCTGCTGCCACCAACCTGTGTTATCTGGGAATGCCTTTATCAAGAGCCCTCAGTGCTTGTCTAGCATTGGCCTGCCCCACCTTGGGTTAAATCAAAGCCTCTTTGGTGGCCGGGCACGGTGGTTCATGCCTGTAATCCCACGGAGGCTGAGGCAGGCAGATCACTTGAAGTCAGGAGTTCGAG